>NC_140510.1:4460803-4844350 GCF_964339955.1 Pipistrellus hanaki | reverse complement strand
ACCCGCAGGCCCGCCTGCCGGCAGCAGAGACCTACGGAGTGGTTTGGGGCTTGGCGTGGAAGCCAGGTGACAAGCGGGATGCGGTCCAGGGAAGAGTGGGTTGGGGCGAGGGGCAACAACCGGAAGTGTTCCTGTTGGGAGGGCCCTGTGGCCCTGTGAATGAGGACCAGGGTCGCCGGGGGCCGAAAATGCCCCGCCTCCCTTAGCTCCTGACTGGAATCCAGCAAGAGGTTCCCTTGTCCTCAGGACAGGGCGTTCCCCGCAAATGTGTCAGAAAACCGACCCTCAGTGCCGGGCAAGCAGACCGGTAAATTCCTCCGCAGGGGCCCGGGCAGTGCCCCCAAAGTGGAAAGTGATTTTCCCCGACCTCACACAGCTCTCTCCCGGATGTCAAAGGCCATGGACAGGGCTGTGTGCGTCCCAGGCCTCTCCGCTGTGACTTGCCCCTCGGGGGGAGCTACGGGGGGCTGGGCCTCCCCTGAGGCTACTGAGGCCTATGGCTGTCCTGAGCGCGGTTGGGGGAGGGATGGCTGGACTGCCCGCTCTTGGGGACCAGGGAGGCACCCTGAGAGCAGAGGGCCACGTGCGGTCGGCGGATTTAGGCACCTGACAGGGCTCCCAGAGCTGGGGCCTATTCCTCCCTCAGGAGCAGGGCAGCCTGGCAGGGGCCGCTCGCTCATTAGTCTAATGAGCAAGGGGGCGGGGCTTCCGGAAATAGGAGGCGGGCCCAGGCCCACAGCTGAACCCGCTCAAGTCAACGAGGGGGCGGGGCCAGGTGAGCCGCTGGAGGCCCTGAGGACAACAAGGGGCGGGGCCGGGCGACCAGCCTGAAGTGGTGAGGTAAGCGGGAGAAAGTCTGGTGGGCAGGGACAAGGGTGACCCGCAGGCCCGCCTGCCGGCAGCAGAGACCTACGGAGTGGTTTGGGGCTTCGCGTGGAAGCCAGGTGACGAACGGGATGCGGTCCAGGGAAGAGTGGTTTGGGGCGAGGGGCAACAACCGGAAGTGTTCCTGTTGGGAGGGCCCTGTGGCCCTGTGAAGGAGGACCCGGGTCCCCGGGGGCCGCAAATGCCCCACCTTCCTTAGCTCCTGACTGGAATCCAGCCAGAGGTTCCCTTGTCCTCAGGACAGGGCGTTCCCCGCGAATGTGTCAGAAAACCGACCCTCAGTGCCGGGCAAGCAGACCGGTAATTTCCTCCGGAGGGGCCCGGGCAGTGCCCCCAAAGTGGAAAGTGATTTTCCCCGACCTCACACAGCCCTCTCCCCGTTGTCAAAGGCCATGGACAGGGCTGTGTGCGTCCCAGGCCTCTCCGAATGGGCTGCCCCTCTGTGGGAGCTACGGGGGGGGGCTGGGCCTCCCCTGAGGCTCCGGAGGCCTATGGCTGTCCTGAGCGCGGTTGGGGGAGGGTTGGCTGGACTGCCCGCTCTTGGGGACCAGGGAGGCACCCTGAGAGCAGAGGGCCATGTGCGGTTGGCGGATATAGGCACCTGACAGGGCTCCCAGAGCTGGGGCCTATTCCTCCCTCAGGAGTAGGGCAGCCTGGCAGGTGCTGCTGGCTCATTGTTCGAGTGAACAAGGGGGCGGGGCCATTTGATCTGCCAGAAATTGTGAGATAAGCAGTACAATGGCTGGTGGGCAGGGAGTGGAGTGATCCTCAGGCCGGCCTGTAGGCTGCAGGTATCTTAAGATGGGTCTGGGGTGCTTGGTCTGAGGCCAGGTAATCGCTGGGTATTGGTCACATGAAAATTGGGCTGTGGTCTGGTTCTACAACTGGAAGTTGTCCAGTGTGTAAGTCCCTGGTGCCCTGCGAATGTGTTTCAAGGTGTCAAGTGACCGCAATCGCCCCACCTTTCTGAGCTCCAGGCTGGAATGCAGCAAAAGGATCCCTTGTCCTCTGGGCTGTGTTCCCTGAGAATGGGGCAGAAAGCTGCCACTCAGGACCCGGTCACCCAACCAGTAAGTACTTCTGGAGGGGTCCGGGGCAGTGCCACCAGAGTGGAACGTGTTTTTCTGGGGCTTGATACAGATCTCTCCCCGATGTCACAGCCCATAGACATGGCTGTGGGCGTTCTAGAACACTCAGTTGTTAGCTGCCCCTGGCTGGGAGCAATGGGCGCGGGCCTCACCGAGGCTCATTGAGGCCCATGGCTTTCCTCTCAAGGTCCGGGGCTGGCTGGTATGCCCATGCTTCTGGACCTGGGAGTCATCCTGCGAGCAGAGGGCCATGTGCGGTTGGGTGATTTAGGCACCTGACACCCCTCCCAGTGGTTGGGAGCTACACACCTGTGTTTGAGGAGCAGGGCAGCCTGGCAGGTGCTGCTTATTTGTTGGTGGAATGAACAAGGGGCGGTGCTTCCAAAACAAGGAGGCGGGCCCAGGCCCACAGCTGAACCAGGTCAAATCAATGAGGGACAGGGCCAGGTGAACAGCCAGAAGTGGTGAGGTAAGCAGGAGAAAGCCTGGTGCGTAGGGACTTGTGTGAACAGCCTGTAGTAGTGAGGTGAACAAGGGGGTTGGGCTAGCTTTTCAGCTGGAAGAGGTCAAGGGAAGAATGGGTTAGGGTGGAATCTGTATTCTAAAGAAAGGCACATAGCTGCTCCCCATGGGCCTAAGCCATCAGTCAGACATCCCTGAGGGCTCCTGGACTGCAAAACAGCACAGGCTGTGTTGAGGGACACGCCCTCAGTGCACAAATGTTGTGCACTGTGCCCCTAGTGATAATATAACATTATTAATATTACAATTATTGAGATGCTTTACTTTGTGTGCTAAGTTTTGAAAACCCAATGTCTTTTACACTCCCCATCACATTCCAATTCAGAGCAGCTGTATCCCAGGCGCTCAGCAGCCACCTGAGCTCCAGCATCCCACCCATCCAAGGGAGCACCACGGAGCAGCTACCACCGCCCATATCAAGAGCATGCCACACACTAGCAATCAGAGCCTGTGTTAACCGGGCCTGTGGGGACTGCACGCACATGGAGGCTGAGGAGCAGGATCGAGCTCACACACAGCACTAGTTCCAGGCGCCAGGACCAGCACCACATGGTGGCATCTCCCACACACCCAAACCACTTATCTTTTCATGTTATGCTTTCCCACCTCTGTGGAGCCTGTGAACCCAATTTTTCGCACATCAGGATGATCTAAGACTCTGGCCAGCCTTTGAATCTGCGGGTGGGATTAGATGGGGGAGGGGAGGGAGTCAGGTGGTCTCCAAGATGCTGGGGTGGAGAGGCATGTGGCTCTTTACCCTCCCATGTCCAACTCATGCCCTGTGTGCTTAGCACAATCAGTTCCTGAGGTCTTCTGGATCTTGCTCCCTGTTAAGAGCGCACTTGTATCTCCTTAAAATCCATATTGTATAGATGTAGATGTGAACAAAACCAACTCCATCTCTGTGTCCTGGATTTCATTTCATTGCTAAGCTTCATGCTGTGACCTTGGACCAACCTCACTGACTTTAGCAAGTACACCAAAGCTTTCTAGAGGATTATCTGTGTTCCTTAAATGGAGCCATAGAGTTGCTGGGTCATCCCTTCCACTCTGACTCAATCTTCCCATAAGTAAATTACCTTCCAATAAATCCTGTTACTGAAAAAAAAAAAAAAAAGAGAAAGAAAGAAAGGCACACAGAAATTCAGAGACTTGAAGACTCGGGGGAACCAGGAGTCACAGTGAAAAGTGTCTACAGTCGTGCGAGAGTAAGTGTGTGCAGAGAGGTCTGTCTGTGGTGGTTCCCGTGGCATCTTTATATTGGAAGGAGTCGGGAGCTCCAGGCTACTGAGACACATCCCAATTCCTGGCGAGCCTCTGGGGCACCCAAGCTCTTAGAAGAGGAATCTGGACTGTCATGCGGAAACTCAGGGGAGCTGTGGAAAGCAGAGATCTGAGGCACAAGCACAAGGACAGGACTGAAGGGAAGCGAAGACTGTCAGCTCAGCCCTGAGACTCCACCCCATCCAAGCTGAGCATAGAGGCTTTTGCCATTTTGCAAGTCTGATCCTATCAGACTGTTTCCAATACAGAAGATATACAGCTGATATATCCAATTGGCCTTGAGGTCAATTTCTCCCAGTAATACCAACAACAATCAAGACTTAACTACAACAAGGCTGTACATGTAGTCCACAAAGGGGAGCACCAAGAGTATCTACCTCAGGTAACTGGGGAGGCTGAGCTAGTGGGCCATATAGGACACCAAGCATACAAAGCCATCCTATCAACCCAGGGAGGCAGCAAAAATGCTGAGACAAGGAAATAGATCTCACAGGAAAGAAATGGGGGAGAATAAAAGATGATATAGAGTTCAAAACCATGGTCATAAGGTTTTTCAAGAATTTCCTAGAAAATGCTGATAAATTTAATGAGACCCTCAAGAATATGAAAAAGGGGGCGGAGCTTGAAGATGGCGACCGAACAGATGGACTTGTTCTGACCCCGGTCCCAAAACAGATAGAAGCAACATCTGAGTCGCTCAGGGAATGTTGATTAGCAGCTAAGGGGCAGCGGATCACTCTAGGAAGGTAAGGAAGTGTCCGCTGGACAATTTTTCCTGACCAAGCGGCCAGCACTCCCGACTTCTCCCGGAGCTCCGGGCTCGGCGCAAAGGCGGCGCCACCCTACCAGGAAGGGAGCAGCTTCTCTGAGGCCTGGAAAACCCACAGCCGAGGAGTCCATCGAGCACCTGTGGCGCCCCGATCGGAGCAAGCGCGTGGATTCAAGGAAGCTCTTCAACCACCCACAGAAAGGTCAGAGTTTGTGTGGCTAGGCTGAGAGTTCAGGCTGCGATAGCCCCATTGCTCCCGCGAGGCCCCGCCCCCAGAGCGGCCCTGAGCGTGCCACCAGGAGCGCCGGGAGGCCCCGGCCCCAGTGCGGCCCAGAGCACCGCGGCCCCGGAGCGCCGCGAGGCCCCGCCCCCAGAGCGGCCCTGAGCGCGCCGCCAGGAGCGCCGGGGGCCCCGCCCCCAGTGCAGCCCAGAGCGCCGCGGCCCCGGAGCGCCACGAGGCCCCGCCCCCAGAGCGGCCCTGAGCGTGCGGCCAGGAGCGCCGCGAGGCCCCGCCCCCAGTGCGGCCCTGAGCGCTGCGCCCCGGAGCGCCGCGAGGCCCCGCCCCCAGTGCGGCCGCGGCCCCGCCTATATTGTAGCCCAGGAGAGCTGCGAGGGCTCGCCCCCAGAGAGAAAGAGGGCCAGAGCAACCAAAGTCTGGGAGGTCAAACCGGTAACACTGACACCTAAGGGCTGAACTACAAACTGCCTTTTTTTTTTTTTTTTTTTTTTTTCTTTTTTCTTTTTCTTTTTCTTTTAACTAATCAAAAATAAATGGACACAAATAACTAAGATATAGCCTACCTAAAATTAAGGACTACCTTACAAAACTGAGGTGCAGTGGAATGCTGGGAACTGCAAGACTCTCTGATCCAAGAACCAGGCATACCAAATACAATAACAGAGGAAGTGATTGAACTCTACTGGACAATTTTATGCTAATTATACTATTCTTTATTTTATTTTCATTTTTTACATTTTTTATTTAATTTTCATTTTTTACATCTTTTACTTCAGAAACGATTTTTTTCCTTTTTTCCTTACTTGATTTTACCTTTTCAATTATTACATTTTTCAATCTCTATCTTCACTATTACTACTGCTATTTTGCAATTTTTTTTTTCTTTTTCTTTTCCTCCCCAGTACCATTTTACTTCGTCTTTATTTTACACTGGGAGTAACCTTCATTCTATTTTAATCTCTACTATAGCATCATTCAACCCTATCTCAATTCGACCTTTACCCCATCACTCTCTTACTAAACTTTAACCTTTTAGTCTCCAGTTTATCCTATCCCTTTCCGGCTTTAGTTTTTCCTCTATTCTTTCTGTATACCGCCTGCTAAAGCTCTCACTATACTCATAGACCTAAGTTCCAACCCCTGATACAAGTGTATAAATATCACTCTCTGCACTATATTAACTAGTTAAAAAAAAAAATCACACACAAAAAAACGGTTCTACTTTCTATCCTTTTCTCATTGTTTGAGTGAAGGTTGATTAATGTGAATATTTGTGCTTTTCAGTGAAATTGTTATGCTTATTCCAGTGTTGTTATTGTTGCTTTGTATTTTTTTTTTAAATCCTCTGTTTTTGTTTGTTTCTTTGACTTCTGTATATCATAACCTTACTTAATAATAGTGGATATTGTATTGTAGTTTGTATTAATCTCCAAGTATTGTTACCGGCATTGGCTGGGCTCAGTGGTTGATCTATGGCAATTTTCTCCACATATATATAGTTTGTTTCCCATTTTTTTAGTTTGCTTCTTCTCTCTCTCTCTCTCTCTCTCTCTTTCTCTCTCTCTCTCTTCCTTTCTCTTCTTTTTCTCCCTGTTTTCTAACTTCATTTTGTCATTACTTTATTTCTTCTTTGACTTTTTTTTTTTTAAATTTTTCTTTATTTTATTTTTACCTTCCTTCCTTCCTTCTCTCCTATACCCTAATTTGCCTATCGCTAGGGGTTACCTTTATTAGAGGTTATTAATATTGTAAATACATTCCTGTTAAGTGCCTCTCGTGTTGTACCTGGTAGTGTTGTATTTTGCACCTATAAATTAACGCAAGAGAAAGAACACCACATAACCAGACATCCTGAAAAGAGATACCATGGGAAGACAAAGAAACACCCCACAAATGAAAGAAAAGCAGGCATCACCAGAAAAGGAAGTAAACGAGCCAGAGGCAAGCAGCCTACCAGAGCAAGAGTTCAGAATAATGATTATTGGTTGGCTAAAAAGAATGGAAGAGAAATTTGACAATAACCAAGAAGAAATGAGGAAGAACCATCAGGAATTGAGGAAGAACCAAGAAGAAATGAAAAATGACATCGCTACCATGAAGAACTCAATAGAAAGCATCAAGAGTAGACTAGATGAAGCGGAAGACTGCATCAGTGAGCTAGAAGACAAGATGGAAAAAAATACCCAATTAGAGCAGCTTCTAGAAAAAAAGATTAAAAAGCAGGAGGAGAGCCTACGGGAGCTTTGGGACATTACAAAACAAAATAATATTCGAATAATAGGGGTTCCAGAAGGAAAGGAAACTGAGGTAGACGTGGAAAAAGTATTTCAAGAAATAATGACAGAAAACTTTCCTGAGATAGAGAAGAAAAAACCCACACAAATCCAAGATGCTCGCAGAGTCCCAAGCAAAATGAATCCCAGAAGACAGACGCCAAGGCACATTATAATTAAAGTGGCAAACAACAACGACAAAGTAAGAATCTTAAAAGCAGCCAGAGAGAGACAGAAAGTTACTTACAAAGGAACCCCCATCAGACTAGCAACTGATTTCTCAACAGAAACATATCAGGCCAGAAGGGAATGGGATGAAATATACAAAGTCATGCAAAGGAAGGGTTTGAATCCAAGAATACTGTACCCAGCAAGACTATCAATCAAAATTGAAGGGGAAATCAGGAGCTTCACAGACAAAAAAAGACTGAAGGAATTTATCTCCACCAAACCAGCAATGCAAGAAATGCTAAAGGGTCTACTGTAAAAATAAAGAAATAGGAATTGAAGAAGGAACATGGGTATAGAATAAAAATGCCATCAAATGAGTACCTATCAATAATAACCTTAAATGTAAATGGATTAAATGCTCCAATCAAAAGACATAGGGTGTCAGATTGGATAAGAAAACAAGACCCTTACATCTGTTGCCTACAAGAAACCCACCTCAGAAAAAAAGATGCACACAGACTGAGGGTGAAGGGATGGAAAAAAGTTTTCCAGGCAAATGGAAAGGAAAGAAAAGCTGGGGTAGCAATACTTATATCTGACAAATTAGATCTCAGAGTGAAGGACATAACAAGAGATAATGAAGGCCACTTCATAATACTAAAGGGTACAATCCAACAAGAAGAAATAACCCTGGTAAATATATATGCACCCAATACAGGAGCACCCAAATACATAAAAAAACTGCTGGAGGTCATTAAGGGAGAGATTAATAGCAATACAATCATAGTAGGAGATTTTAATACCCCACTGTCACCCTTCGACAAATCATCTAAACAAAAAATCAGCAAAGAAATATCAATCCTAAACGACTCACTAGACCAGATGGAATTAATTGACATCTTTAGAACATTCCACCCCAAAGCCACAGAATATACATTCTTCTCAAGTGCACATGGGACATTCTCAAAGATAGACCACATTTTGGGACATAGGCAAAGTCTCTTCAAATTCAAGAAGATAGAAATCATATCAAGCATCTTCTCAGACCATAGTGGCATAAAACTGGAAATTAATTACAATAAAAATAATCCAAAGAAATCAAATACATGGAGACTAAACAACATGCTATTAAACAAGGACTGGGTTACCAGAGAAATCAAGGAAGAAATTAAAAACATCCTGGCAACAAATGACAATGAAAACACAACAATCCAAAATCTATGGGACACAGCAAAAGCAGTTTTGAGAGGGAAGTTCATATCCTTACAAGCCTATTGCAAAAAACTAGAAAAAATGGTAACAGATGAACTAACGCTACAACTCAAAGAGTTAGAAAAAGAGCAACAAGAAAAGCCCAGTGTAAGCAGAAGGAAGGAAATAACAAAAATCAGAGCACAGATAAATGACATAGAGACCAAAGAAACAATACATAAGATCAACAAAACCAAGAGCTGGTTCTTCGAAAGGATAAACAAGATTGATGGACCTCTAGCCAGGCTAACCAAGAAACAAAGACAGAGGACCCAAATAAACAAAATCAGAAATGAAAGAGGTGAAATAACAACAGACCCCACCGAAATACAACAGATTGTTACAAAATACTACGAACAACTCTATTCCAACAAACTAAACAACCTGGAGGAAATGGACATATTCCTAGAAAAATACAAACTGCCAAAACTCAATCAGGAAGAATCTAAAAATCTCAATAGACCAGTGACGTGGGAAGAAATTGAAACCGTCATCAAAAAGCTTCCAGCAAACAAAAGCCCAGGGCCAGATCGCTTCACAGGAGAGTTTTACCAAACATTCAAGGAAGAACTAAAACCTATCCTCCTCAGACTATTCCAAAAAATCCAAGAGGAAGGAACACTTCCGAACTCCTTCTATGAAGCCAACATCACCCTAATACCAAAACCAGATAAAGACAACTCAATGAAAGAGAATTACAGGCCAATATCCCTCATGAACATAGATGCCAAAATCCTCAACAAAATTCTAGCAAATCGACTCCAGAAGAACATCACAAAGATCATACACCATGACCAAGTAGGATTTATTCCAGGAATGCAAGGATGGTACAATATCTGCAAATCAATAAACGTGATACATCACATAAACAAATTGAAAGATAAAAATCATATAGTCATATCAATTGACGCAGAAAAAGCATTTAACAAAATCCAACACCCTTTCCTGTTAAAAACTCTTAAAAAGGTGGGAGTACAAGGATCATACCTCAACATAATAAAAGCTATATATGATAAACCCACAGCCAACATTATACTCAATGGGCAAAAACTAAAACCATTCCCTCTAAGAACAGGAACAAGACAGGGATGCCCACTCTCGCCACTCCTGTTTGACATAGTTCTGGAAGTACTAGCCATTGCAATTAGACAAGAGGAGGAAATAAAAGGCATCCAAATTGGAAAAGAAGAAGTAAAGTTATCCTTATTTGCAGATGACATGATATTGTACATAAAAAACCCAAAAGACTCCATTAAAAAACTAATTGACTTAATAAATGAATTTGGCAACGTAGCAGGATATAAAATTAATGCCAAGAAATCCATGGCATTTCTATACACCAACAGTGAATCTACAGAAACAGAGGCTAAAAAAGCAATTCCATTCACCATCGCACCAAAAAAATTAAGATACCTAGGAATAAATTTAACTAAAGAAATAAAGGACCTATTTGCGGAAAACTACACGACACTGAAAAAAGAGATAGAGGAAGATGTAAGGAGATGGAAGAACATACCATGTTCATGGATTGGTAGAATCAACATCATCAAAATGTCCATACTTCCTAAAGCAATCTATAGGTTCAATGCACTCCCCATTAAAATACCAACGACGTATTTCACTGACCTAGAAAGAACTCTCCAAAAGTTCATTTGGAACAATAAAAGACCCCGAATAGCCACAGCAATTCTGAGAAAGAAGAGTAAAGTAGGAGGGATCTCAATACCAGACTTCAAACTATACTACAAAGCCACTGTTCTCAAAACAGCCTGGTACTGGCACAAGAACAGACAAATAGATCAATGGAATAGAATTGAGAACCCAGATATCAACCCAAATCACTATGCTCAATTAATATTTGACAAAGGAGGCACGAATATACAATGGAGTCAAGACAGTCTCTTCAATAAATGGTGTTGGGAAAATTGGACAGACACATGCAAAAGAATGAAACTAGATCACCAACTTACACCATTCACAAGGATAAACTCAAAATGGATACAGGACTTAAACATCAGATGGGAAACCATAAAAATACTAGAAGCATCCACAGGTAGCAAAATCTCAGACGTATGCCAAAATAACTTCTTCACTGATACTGCCCCTAGGGCAATGGAAGCTAAAGAGAAAATAAACAAATGGGACTACTTCAAAATAAAAAGCTTTTTTACAGCAAAAGAAACCATCAATAAAACAACAAGAAAGCCCACGGTGTGGGAGATCATATTTGCAAATATTACCACTGATAAAGGTTTAATCTCCAACATTTACAGACAGCTTATACAACTAAATAAAAGGAAGATGAATGATCCAATTAAAAAATGGGCAATGGACCTAAACAGAATATTTTCAAAAGAAGACAGAAGGAAGGCCAAAAGGCACATGAAAACATGCTCAAAGTCACTAATTATCCGAGAGGTGCAAATCAAAACAACAATGCGGTACCATCTCACACCTGTCAGAATGGCCAACATCAACAAATCAACAAACGACAAGTGTTGGCGAGGTTGCGGAGAAAAAGGAACCCTCGTGCACTGCTGGTGGGAATGCAGACTGGTGCAACCACTGTGGAGAACAGTGTGGAGTTTCCTCAAAAAACTGAAAATGGAACTCCCATTTGACCCAGTAATCCCACTTCTAGGAATATATCCCAAGAAACTAGAAACACCAATCAGAAAGGATATATGCACCCCTATGTTCATAGCAGCACAATCTACAATAGCCAGAATTTGGAAACAGCCTAGGTGCCCGTCAGCAGATGATTGGATCCAAAAACTATGGTACATCTACACAATGGAATACTATGCTGCCATAAAGAAGAAGGAATTCTCATCATTTGCAGCAACCTGGATGGAATTGGAGAGCATCATGCTGAGTGAAATAAGCCAATCAACGAAAGAGAAACACCACATGACCTCACACATCGGTGGATGATAAAGATCTTTATAAACTGATGAACCAAGAGACAGATATAGAGAAAGTAAAGCAACAGGCAGACTGTCAAATTACAGTGGGGAGGGTAGGGATATCAGGGGGAGATAATAGATCAACCGAAGGACTTGTATAAATGCATATAAGTACAACCAATGGACATAAAACTATGGGGAGGGAGGGGATATGTGGGAGGGAGGGAGGGGGGCAATAAAAAAAAAATCAAGAAAATATGTAAAAAATAAATAAATAAATAAATAAAGAAAAGTGAAAAAAAAAAAAAGAATATGAAAAAGGACCAACTAGAAATTAAACATACACTGACTGAAATAAAAAACATTATACAGAGACCCAACAGCAGACTAGAAGAACATAAGAATCAAGTCAAAGATTATTTTTTTTAAATAAATTTTTATTGTTCATATTATTACAAATGTTCCTTTTCCCCCCCCTCACCATTGCTCTCCTCCACCAGGTTTCCACCCCACCCTCTGCCCTTTCCCCACTCCCCATTGTCCTCATCCATAGGTGCACAGTTTATGTTCAGTCTCTTCCCACGCCCCCCCCTCTCCCCTTTTCCCCAAGAATCATCAGTTCACTCCCCTTCCATACCTCTGATTCTATTATATTCAACAGTTACTATTGTTCATCAGATTTTTTTTTTAATTTCCTTGGTTTTTAGATTCACTTGTTGATAGTTACATATTTGTTGTTCATAATTTTTATCTTTGTTTACTTTCTCTTCTGAAAGAACCCCCTTCAGCAATTCATATAATTCTGGTTTGGTGGTGATGAACTCCTTTAGCTTTTTTTTTATTAGTGAAGCTCTTTATCTGACCTTCGATTCTGAGTGATAGCTTTGCTGGATAGATTATCTTCGGCTGTAGGTTCTTACTATTCATCACCTTGAATATTTCTTGCCATTCCCTTCTGGCCTGCATGGTTTCTGTTGAGAAGTCAGCTGACAATCGTATAGGTGCTCCTTTATATGTAACTACCTTCTTTGCTCTTGCTTCTTTTAATATTCTCTCTTTGTCTTTTGCTCTTGGAATTTTAATTATGAGGTTTCTTGGTGTGGTCCTCTTTGGATTCCTTTTGTTTGGAGTTCTGTGCGCTTCCTGGACTTGTAAGTCTAATTCTTTCACCAGGTGGGGGAAGTTTTCTGTCACTATTTCTTTCAGTATGTTTTCGATATCTTGCTCTCTCTCATCTTCTGGGACCCCCATAATTCTGATGTTGGTTCGCTTGAAGTTGTCCCAGAGGTTTCTTACATTATTTTCAATTTTCTGGATTCTCTTGCCTTCTAGCTTCTGTGGAGGAGTGTCTTCTGGCTCTTTATGTTCCAAATCTTTGACTTGATTCTTGCGATCTTCCCTTTTGTTTTTAGGACTCTGTAAAATATGTTTTATTTCAGACAATGTATTCTTTATTTCTTGTTGTTCCCTTATCATTTCTTGATGATCTCTTTTCATATCCTCATAGGTCTTATCCATCTTTTCTAGGAAATTCTTGAAAAACCTTATAAGCGTAGATTTGAACTCTATATCCAGACGCTTTTTGTCCTCCATTTCTTTTGTTTGTGATTTATTTTGTTGTCGCATTTCGCAGTTACAGATGGGGCCTCAAGTCAAAGATTTGGAATAAAAAGAGGCAAAGGACACTCCTCCAGAGAAGCAAGAAGAGAAGAGAATCCAGAAAGTTGAAGACAGTGTAAGAAGCCTATGGGACAACTTCAAGGGTACCAACATCAGAATTATGGGGGTGCCAGAAGAAGAGAGAGAGCAAGATACTGAAAACCTATTTGAAGAAATAATGTCCGAAAACTTCCCCCACCTGGTGAAAGAAATAGACTAACAAGTACAGGAAGCACACAGAACCCCCCAAAGTGGACTACACCAAGACACATCATAATTAAAATGCCAAGAGCAAAAGACAAAGAGAGAATCTTACAAGCAGCAAGAGAAAAACAGTTAGTTACCTATAAGGACTATCAGCTGATTTATCAACAGAAACTATGCAGGCCAGGCGGGAGTGGCAAGAAATATTCAAAGTGATGAACAGTGAGAACTTACAGTCAAGATTACTCTACCCTGCAAAGATATCATTCAGAATTGAAGGTCAGATAAAGAGCTTCACAGATAAGAAAAAGCTAAAGGAGTTCATCACCCCCAAACCAGTATTATATGAAATGCTGAAAGGTATTCTTTAAGAAAAGGAAGAAGAAGAAAAAAGATAAAAATTATGATCAACAAATACTTATATATTAACAAGTGAATCTAAAAATCAAGTGAATTAAAAATCTGAGGAACAGAATAAACTGGTGAATATAATATAATCAGGGGCAACAAAAGGGAATGGATTGATAATTATCAGGGGGAAACGGGTGTGGGGGTGCAGGAAGAGACTGGATTAAAATTGTACACCTATGGATGAGGACAATGGGGAGGGGAGGTAAGGGCAGAGGCTGGGGAGGGAACTGGGTGGAAGGGAGCTATGGGGGGGAAAAGGAGAAACAATTGTAATAACCTGTGCAGTATAGATTTATTAAATTTGAAAAAAAACACAAAGGCAAGAGATGTAAAGGCAAAAATAAATTAATAGAACCATATAAAACTAAAAACCTTCTGTACAGCAAAAGAAACTGACAACAAAAGAAAGAGGCAGCCAACCAGATGGGAGATGATATTTGCAAACAGTAGCTCCAACAAAGGTTTAATTTCCAAAATATATAATGAACTCATAAAAATCAAAACCTAACAAATAAACAACCCAATCACTAACTGGACAGAAGACCTGAAAATATACCTTTCCCCAAAAGATGTGCGAACAGCCAATAGATATATGAAAAAATGTTCAACCTCACTGAAATTGGGGAAATGCAAATCAAAACCACCATGAGATACCACCTCACACCTGTTAGAGTGGCTATTATCAACAGGACAAGCAAAAACATGTGTTGGAGACATTGTGGGAAAAGGGGAATCCTCATTCACTGCTCATGGGAGTGCAGATTGGTACAACCACTCTGGAAAGCAGTCTAGTAGTTTGTCAAAAAAATTAAGAATGGAGCTACTATACAGCCCAGCAATCCCTGGGTACATACCCCAAAAACTCAAAATCGTGTATTCACAAAGACATATGCATCCCTATGTTCGTTGCAGCATTATTCACGGTGGCCAAGACATGGAAACAACCAAAGTGCCCTGTGATAGAGGACTGGATAAAGAAGATGTGGTATGCCCTCACTGGTTTGGCTCAGTGGATAGGGCTTCAGCCTGTGGGCTGAAAGATCCCAAATTCATTTCTGGTCAAGGGCATGTATCTTGGTTGTGGGCACATCCCTGGTTGGGGGTGTGCAGGAGGCAGCTGATCAACGTTTCTCTCTCATTGATGTTTCTGATTCTCTATTCCTCTCCCTTACTCTCTGTAAAAATCAATAAAATACATTAAAAAAAAAGATGTGGTATAAATGCTCAATTAAATATTACTCAGCCATAAGAAAGAATGAAATAAGGTCCATTTGCAACAACATGGATGGACCTTGAGAACATTACGCTAAGTGACATAAGTCAGTCAGGAAAAGCTAAGAATCCATATGATTTCACTCAGATGTACAATAGTATATAAAACTGAAGCTCTCAAACACAAACAGCAGTGTGGTGGTTGCCAGAGGGAAGAGGATGAGGGAAAAGGGGCTCCTAATATATGGTGACAGGAGAAGATTTCCTCCTTTGTCAAATATGAGCATAGTGGTTTGGGTCGATTTCTGGGTTCTCTATTCTATTCCATCGGTCTATATGTCTGTTCTTGTGCCAGTACCAGGAAGTTTTGAGAACAGTGGCTTTGTAATCCAGCTTAAGATCCCTCTTACTTTGTTCTTTTTTCTCAGCATTGCTGCAGCTATTCGGGTCTTTTTTGTTGTTGTTCCAGATGAATCTTGGAGAGTTCGTTTTAGGACTTTGAAATGTGCCATTGATATTTTAATAGGGAGTGCATTGAATCTATAGATTTCTTTGGATGGTATGGACATTTTATTGATGTTGTTGATTCTACCAATCCATGAATATGGTATTTTCTTCCATCTGTTTATGTCTTCCTCTATCTCTTTTTCAGTGTCTTGTAGTTTTCTGAATATAGGTTTTTTACCTCCTTAGTTAAGTTTATTCCTAAGTATCTTAATTGTTTTGGTGCAATAGTAAATAGGATTTTTTTAAAAATCTCTCTTTCTGTAAGTTCACTATTGGTGTATAAAAATGCCATAGATTTGTGGGTGTTAATTTTGTATCCTGCTACATTGCTGAATTCATTTATTAAGTCTAATAATTTTTTATGAAGTCTTTAGGGTTTTCTATGTACAATATCATTTCATCTGTGAATAATGACAGTTTTATATCTTCTTTTCTTATTTGGATACCTTTTATTTCTCCATCTTGTCTAATTGCTATGGCTAGCATTTCCAGTAGTATGTCCAACAGGGGTGGTGAGAGTGGGCATCCCTGTGCAGCCACTGTGGAGAACAGAATGGAGTTTCCTAAAAAAACTAAAAATGGAACTCCCATTTGACCTAATGATCCAACTTCTAGGAATATATCCCAAGAAACCAGAAACACCAATCAGAAAGGTATATGCACCCTATGTTCATAGCAGCACAATTTGTCATAGCTAAGATTTGGAAACAGCCTAAGTGCCCATCAGCCTAAGTGCCATTTATGCTGCTATAAAAATGAAGGAACTCCTACCATTTGCAACAGCATGGATGGACCTGGAGAGCATTATGCTAAGCAAAATTTTTCAGTTTAAAAAAGATAAACATCACATGATCTCACTCACTCATTTGTATCATAAAATATAATGAACAACATAAAATGAACAAAAACAGATACAGAGACAGAGAAGCATCAATCAGACCATCAAACCTCAGAGTGAAGGTAGGGGAGGGTGGGGGTAAGGGGAAGAATGAAATCAAATACTTGTATGCATGCATATAAACCTAACCAATGGAAAAAGTCACTAGGAGGATGACATGAGCGGGGGTGTGCAAGGAAAAGGGGGGAATAAGGACACATATGCAATACCTTAAGCAATAAAGAAAAAACAGTTGTAAAAAAATACAACTGGCCTTTTCAAATTCTAAGTTGTATCAATCTTTGTTTTCAGAAATTTTAGTTATAGCTCTGAATTCTTTTGTTTCTCACTTAGCATTCACAATGGGACTTGGAAGATGGAACACCACTGCCAGTTTCTCTCATTTCCTTCAGCTGCTGTGTTCACTAGAGCAGAGAACCCAGAGTTATGCCTACTAACGTGTCAATGTCATCAAACAAAGAGGTTTCTGAGTAGACATCTAGGGATTTTAGTGAAAGAAAGATTGTCTTTTTATTGGTGAGTGGATGAGCTACCACAAGGGAGGGAATTATGGGTAGGGATGTGCCTGACTAAATATAAAGTCCATTAAGGCACATTGCAATTCAAGATCACTCCTTAAAAAGCCCGTTGAAAATGAACCTCTGAAGGATTGAGCCAAGTATTCTTCTGTCCCTGGAAGAATACCACGGCCTCTGCAAGATAGAAAAGTCACCTGGCCCTGGCTTCTCCTCCCTCCTTTTCTCTAGGGCTCCTTCCCCCACTCTGCACACTTCAGTAAAATTTTCAATCCTCAGCTTAACTCTCTCATGTGGAGTTCACTTTCGTTCATTTCACCTGAAATTGAGTTTAAACTCAAACCGTTCTACTTATGTGTCGTTGGATTGTATTCCTATAGAGTTAATGGTCCCACACCTGTGTATTCTAAGGAATATTAATGGGGAGAGGGAGAGTAGTGTTTATTGAACACCTATTGTGTGAATGATATTAAATTAAGTCTTTTATGCGAAGTCATATTTAATTCAAACAAGAAATTATCTCCCTCTTCCAGAAGAAGTAAATCTATTGATTTCAGACTGTCAACCCCCCTATACATCACCAGTAGGTTTGTCCATTAACTAGCAGTTTTGTTTATTTGTTTGTTTTCTGTGGGACCCTCCTCATCATCCCATCTGTTATTCATTGCCATGCAGCATCTGTCAACTGTGACACTTCAGGTGTGATAGCATCACCATTCTCTACTTACTTTGCAATCCCATCAATTACATTTTCAATCAACAAAAATATATTGAATAACTGCTAGGTCTTATTACATTAGATGCTGAGAATATTAAGAACAATTAGATTTAGTCCTTGCCACCCAGGAGGCAACAGAGACATGTTATCAAATGAAAAATGATAGAGTAGAGTAAGTGCAATGACAAAAGCACAGGCAGATGTAGGGTTTTTGGAGCTGGAAGCTTAGCAATTTGGGGTGTACTCTCCAAGAAAACTAATACAAAACTTCAAATAAAATTAGCTTTGAATATTAATTATAAAATATCCAAATCCAATACAAATTATTTTTAAAAAATGAATAGCTTATAAATCATAAAATTTAGAAAAATAACCTATGGTATTATTAATTGACATACACCTGTTTAATATCTTTTCTATACATTTTTACTGCAAATTATTTTATTTCCTTTTTCTAAGACATAAGTTTCATAGAATATAACCTAGATAGATAGATAATCTAAAATTTCTTCTAGCAACTTGATCCAAGTTATTTATTCTTATTTTTTATAGAAAAGTTTATTTTACCTGCACAAGTTCTTACTAGTAATACCATGTAAATTTTAGGTTTCCCTTAAGTTTAGAAGAAAATATTTCAAGGGTATTTGGTGTATGAACTATGAGATTCAGAAGAAATTCCCTAGACTAGCTTCCAGTCACTTATTAAAACGTGCTTCCACTTAGCTACATACATATTCCTTGCTGCCACTAAGTAATTTATCCATTTTGTGACACATCTTGGCTCTGTGCCTTTTAGTCATGATACCAATTCATCAGGCAAGAAGAGGAGTTAAAAGGCTCCTATAAGTCGTTTCTATGCTATGTACTAAAGTGACAAATAATTATAAATAAGCCAGACTGAATGTGTTTCTGACCCAACTTCCTTTTGGTGGATCCTTAAAATGTCCATGCCACCCCAACAGTGGGGAGAAATGACAGAAGTTAGAATACAAAGAAGCATCATACTAAGGTCAAATACCTGATCTTTGTTCATTTTTAAAAGTAGATATTGTCTGCCCTAGCCAGTTTGGCTCAGTGGATAGAGCACTGGCCTGTGGAATGAATGGTCCTGGGTTAGATTCCAGTCAAGGGCATGTACCTCCATTACAGACTCCACCTTGGCCCAGGCTTCTCCCTCACCTGGGCCCTGGTCAGGGCTCTGCAGGAGGCAACCATTGGATGTGTTTCTCTCATATTGATGTTTCTCTCTAAATCAATGGAAAATATCCTAGGGAGAGGATTTAAAAGAAGTATACATAGTCTGGAGTGCGGCTCTTGGGCTGACTCCTGACCTGGTGGGCCTACTCTATGTCTCCTCTCAGCAGTGTCTGCCAAGGGCAAAGGAAACATGTATGAGGGTTTATGAGCGGCCCTCCACAGACACACACAGGCAGCAGCACTCGTTACCATGCTGCCGCAGGGGAAGGTGGGTGCTCTTCCAGTCAGGCTGCGGTGGGGATAAAGCTGAGAAACTGCTCCAAGTTCCTCCCCTGTTTACCACAGCCTCTCCCCTTCTTCCCAAACAATTGTTCCACAAGCTGTCATCTCTTATTTAACCTCTTGGAAGTTATCAGGGCACACATTCCAGCTTGAGTCTCAAACAAAAAGGAAAACATGTGATCCAATTTCCTTCTGCTGTGCTGCCATGCTTCTTTCTCATAACAGCATTAACTAATTCTGTTTTTTTATTTGTGTACAGCTTTCTTCTGAGGAAAGCTAAGTTATGGGATGTTGTTTTTTCAGTTGGACTTTTAATTCCTGTATTGGGAGAAATTTCTCTAAAGATCAATTTCTGGGGCTGGTTTGTTGATTTGACTCCCCCCCCCCCCCAGATTCTATTCTGTCTTAATACTAATAGGCAGTCAAATAATTTTTATGTCCCAGTTTTACTCTCCACCTGCTTCCAGCATCCAGCTCCATTGTATAAAAATAAATATTTCTCATTAGAAATTTAATTAAAATTTAGTTCAATAAATAAAATAGAACTTTATGAAAATGGAACATAACAAAAGAAGATTATTATGAAATCAATAAAAGCAATAATAAGAAAGTTATAAACTTAAAAATTAGGTCACAGACCACCTATTATTTGTGTTTTGCTGCCCTTAATCAACAAACTTTTTTTCTCTCTCCCTGCCCAAGGCTCCCTTATGAGTATTATTATCTGATTAAACTGGTGATGTGAGGAGACATGTTAGAATAATGTCAATTTTTCAGTATATACAGTCACTAAAATAAAGGAAGTATTTCACATTCTTTGTTATACCATCAATTGAGTGAGGAAGTCACTACATCTACTCAGATCAAGAAGATAGGACTATGTCTAACTAAAAAATAAAAATGCTCTGGGTTATCTTTGTGAGTGATACACTTCTAGACTAGAAGTGATCAAGCAGAACCCAGGTTGGCTGCCTGCCAGAACAAAATCCAAACTTGTGCAATAGGCGGTGGGAAAAGGAAAGAGGTTCATTCAAGTGCCATTAACCCACAAAGATGGGGGACTCTGGTCCCAAAGCCCAATTGAATATTTCAGTGCAGGCACAAGTTTTTTTGTGTTTTTGTTTGTTTGTTTGTTTGTTTGTTTTTTTAGGGAGGGAGAAATAATGAAGGACAAAGAGATCAGGGGGGTGGAGGTTGAGAATTCTCTTTTGAGGGGACTATGTGCAAGCCAACACAGGCTGTGCAGATAACTGGTTGAAGGTCAGCAACTCTGCAGGAGTGGGAATATCCAAAATTCATAGTCTGTCTCCCCTGAAGTCAGCTCCTAAAACAGGCTGCTTTTCTGCGGTTATATATCAGCTGGTGGCAGCATCCACAAAAATAATGTTAAAAGAATGATGGGGTGGGTTACAATTCCCCACTGAGACAGTTCCATCCTGTCATGTTTTCCCTTCTTATATATGCAGCTTTTGAATTTTGAGGGGGAATGAAAAACTTGTGCCTGCTGTAAAATAAAATCTTAAAGGCAGATTCAGTTTTTCAAACCACAGGAAAACTAACTCATATGAAGCTTCAAAAATAATAAAGACAAGCAGTATAAATAAAAGAATGGGTAAACCTAAATTAAATCAGAGGGATAGTGGCATGAGAGATTCCCTTGGTTTCTCCCCCAACAATTTTAGCAAGTTTAACAACTATAACTCAAAGGATTCAATGCTCATCATATTGAGGAATGTGGGGGAACCCCTGTGAATGTTAGCCATTAACAAGAGAACAAAATGAACCCTAACCTCAAGCATTATGGCTATACTGGTGGCAGCTGCGGAGGTTAGCTTTGGAATTTCACAATGTTAAAACTCATGATTCAATGCCACATACTGGAAAATACTATAAAATTCTCTTGTGGTAATCAGAGAAGTACAACCAATACATAGATGCCTAGACAGAGAAGGAACCATCAAATACCATGAATAACAAAGGTAGCAAGGCAGCTCAGAAAGAAAATGAAAAATACCCAGAAAGTAAATAGGTACACATGGAAATATATGACATAAATGGCAGAGAATTCAAGATTGCAGTTCTGAAAATATTCAATGGAATACAAGAAAATACAGACAAAAAAATTAATGCACTCAGAAAACAATTTAATGAGCTGTAACATAGAGATTGAGACATAAAAAATAATAAGTATGAAGAATTTAATAAAGACCAGGAATGAACTAATGAGCATAGGAAATAGAGCCTACCAGATAGAGGAAAGAATTAATGATATTGAATATAGTACTCTATTAATGACAGAGGGAAGGAGAAAAAGACCTAAGCACTAAAACAATGAAAGTACTCTATGAGAACTATCTGATTCCATCAGAAAAAGCAAAGTAAGAATAATAAACAGGCATATCATAAGAAGAAAAGGAAAAGCGAATAGAAAGCCTATTCCAACAAATAGTGGAAGAGAACTTCCCAAACATGGAAATAACTAGATCCTTGAATGCAAGAAGCAAACAGAACATCTAGGTACCTCAATTCAAAGAAGTTCTCTCCAAGGTATATCTTACTGTAACTGGCAAAAATTAACCACAAAGAAAGAGTTCTCTGAGCAGTCAGAGAAAATAAAGTGACTTATAAAAGAAATCCCATCAGGTTATCATGAGATTTCTTAGCAGAAATGCTACAGCCAGAAGACAGTAGAACCAAATATTCAAACTACTGAAAACAAAAAATTATCAGCCAAGAATAATATACCCAGAAAAGTTATCACTTAAATATGAGGAGAAATAAAGACTTTTTCAGACATAGAGAAGCTGGGGGAATTTATCAACAGAAGACATCCATTACAGGAAATATTCAAGGAGCTTATTCTACCTGAAACAGAACAAAAAGTTATGATACTATGACTAAGTTCACATAAAAATATTACAGCATAAACAGAAGTAATTTGTGACAACAAAACCATAAAAGGGAGGAGGTAAAAGTCTGAATTTGCAAAGAATGAAGATCAGATGAATTCAGAAGAAAAAAAAAACCTAATGGTAAACACACACACACACACACACAAACACACACCAAAATTGCTACACATAGCTGAAATAAGAAGCAACAAGGGACAGACATATGAAATACTACCAAAGAAAAACAACAGATACAAACACAAAAGGAAAAGAACCCAAGGTGGCACAGAGCTACCAGAAAACAAAAGATAAAATGGCTAAAGGAAATCATTATACATCAATAATATCTCTAAATATAAATAGACTGAATTCACCAATATAGAGGCACTAGGTAACAGACTGATGAAAAATAAAGCCCATTCATATGCTGCCTTCAGGAGATATGTCAAAACTACAAAGACAAAGGTAAATTCAAAGAGAAAGGATAGAAAATAATTTTCCAAGAAAACAATATCCACAGAAAAGCAGGTGTAGCCATTCTTATATCTGATATAATATACTTCAAAGTTATAAAGACACCAAGAGGCAAAGATAGACATTTTATAATAATAAAGGGGATACTACATCAATAAAACATAACACTTCTTAATATATACACACCCAACCAAGGAGCACCAAAATATGTAAAACAACTACTCACAGAACTAAAGAGACACAGAAAAAAATCTCAATCATAGTTGGGGACCTTATCACACCATTGACAACACTACACAGATCAACCAAACAGAAAATCAATAAAGAAACAGTGGCCTTAAAAGACTCAGTATACCAAATGAGCATAGTTAGCATTTATAGAGCCTTTCATCCCAAAACATGAAATTACATATTTTTCTCCAGTGTACATTCTCAAGAATAGACCATTTGTTGGGTGAAAAAATTAGCCTCAATCAATTAAAGGAGATTAAAATCATACCAAGGATATTCTCTGACCACAATGCCCTGAAATTAGAAATCAAGTGCAAAAAGGAAGCAAAGAAACCCCAAAAATGTGGATGGTAAATAGCCTATTAGATGTGAAGATTAAACAATATAGCTAAAATGGCCATATTACCCAAAGCAATATACAGATTTAATAAAATTTACATCAAAATTACATGTCATTTTTCAAAGAAATAGAACAAAAAAACCATCAGATATGTATGGAACACAAAAGACCACAAATAACCAAAACAATCCGAAAAAACAAAGAAAAAGAAAGAAGCTGAAGGTAAACAACATAAAAAATGAATGTGTCAAAGAAGAAATAAAAGGTGAGCTCAAAATATATAGAGAAACAAATGATAATGACCTGCATGTTCTTTGTCTTTCACATTGAAATCATCACTTTTAAAACATTTATACTGGTATTCACAAGTATCTTGAGATGTTCACCATAAGCTTCCCAAAGTATACTATAACTTTCAGCAGCACTTTTCTTCAAAACAAAACTTCCTGCAAATGCTCTTTTTTTTTTTTTGGCATTAAATTCAACATTTTAAAGTGTAAAAGTTTCTATGTTATTAACACCTTCAGAAAATTTGACATATGAAATTTTGAAGCTTGTCAATACAACAAAATAGCATACATATCAAATCCCATATATATCAACACATGTGTAACTCCATCTATTTAAAAAAATCCGCATTATTAACCCATACACCTGATATATCACTTCAGTCATACTTGTTTCCACTGTTGTCCCATTTACAGATGAACTCCCTGAGGCCCAGATACCTTCGGGCATTTGGCTTAATACTGCCAGAGATTGCAATGCCAGATGTCACGTTTAATATCCACATTCTCCCAGGGAAAGTGAGTACAGGAGAGTCATCCAGCCTCAGCAGTGAGAGTCCCATACCATGCTGATTTACCTCCACTTAATTGGTCCCCCACACTGGAACTCAAATTACTTGTGTGCATATCACAAACCATCCTAAAACTTACATTTGAAAAGACCCTGTCTCCATCATGGGCGGCCACACAGCTACCAAGTGAATTTGAGATGAACTATGTGTGATAAACTTTTCTACTTGAGAACTAATCTTGTCTTGAGGGCACCTACGGTATGGGCTGTAGGAAAGGGTGAGGGTTCGTTCTGCCTTTGCAGTCTCTTAATGAATTGACTGTGATGCACATCACAGTCTGGTTTGATTCTTATTCAATAATAAAATTATTTTCTTTCTTTTATTCCTTAGTGGAGAGGTTCTCTGTGTTGGGGAATTTGTTTTTAATTATATTTCCCCAACATCCACTGGAAACAAACATTTTAAAACAGCACTTAGGAGGGTATCAGCATGAGGTTCAAGATGACCTGGCCAAGGTCACCCAGTTGGTGGTAGAGTCAGGAACAGAATGTAGGCTCTAAGTCTCAAAGTGGGAGGAGTTGGCAGTACTGATCAGAGGAAAGTCAAAAAGGAAATCTGTTTTCTCAGAGGAGGGACGCAAGGTTAAATAAAGGAGGGAGCAGAATCAGTACCAGTGGCGAACTAGGTTCAATCTCTCTAGAGAGACAGAGACAAAACAAAGAGAGAAAGCTGATGGCATAGCTGAGTGCTTCATTAGAATATAAGCACAAGCGAGTGAGCATTTCCTCTGTTTATTTATTGCTGGATCCCAGGGCCTTAGATAGTGCTGGCACAGAGAAGGTCCTCAATAACAAGTTGTTGAATGACAAAAAATTTTTAAAAATGCATAGAAATAAAAGTAAGAAGTTTCTCTCTCAACTGACTGAATTTCCTAAGAGAGTAGCTGCAGGGTCCCCTTCTGGAAAGCTTCAGGACCTGCTTCTGTGCTTGGATGCAGCTATCACCAGAAGTCTTTCTTTTTGTTCTTTTATATTCTTCTCTCAAATATTCTATTCAAAATAATTGTATAAGAAGACACCTGAAACAGCAACAGAGGTCATCTTGAAATTGATCTTATAATTATTATTTGGTAAATGTTCATAGTGATAATAAGGCTATTAATATTAAGTAAACACTTAATGAGTGCTTACTAAATGGAAATTAATTATGAGTAAACATTTACACTAGACAATCATTTTACTAAATATACCATTTTATAGGTTTGTTTAATAAATGGAAAATTTGCCGGAACCGGTTTGGCTCAGTGGATAGAGCGTCTGACCCAGCCTGCGGACTGAAGGGTCCCAGGTTCGATTACGGTCAAGGGCATGTACCTTGGTTGCGGGCACATCCCCAGTAGGGGGTGTGCAAGAGGCAGCTGATCAATGATTCTCTCTCATAGATGTTTCTAATTCTCTATCCCTCTCTCTTCCTCTCTGTAAAAAATCAATAAAAAAATATATTAAAAAAATAAATGGAAAATTTTATGAAGTTAAGAATTTTATTTATTTTATTTTTTAAATAAATTTTTATTGTTCATATTATTACAAATGTTCCTCATTCCCCCCCACCCCCCTCCATTGCTCCCCTCCACCAGGTTCCTGCCCCACCCTCTGCCCTTTTCCCACCCCCCATTGTCTTCATCCATAGGCGCACAGTTTATATTCAGTCTCTTCCCACACACCCCCAGTCTCCTTTTCCCCAAGAATCGTCAGTTCACTCCCCTTCCATACCTCTGATTCTATTATATTCACCAGTTAATATTGTTCCATCTGTGATTCACAATAAGGGGTAGGAAAGATTTTTTAATTCCCTTAGTTTTTAGATTCACTAGTTACATATTTGTTGTTTATAATTTTTATCTTTACTTTCTTCTTTTTCCTAATATTTTTTATGTCAATATAACATTATGTAGAAAAACAAGGTTATCATTTATTTGTTCTTATAAATAACTGGATTATTTCAGGTGAATGCTTCATTAATTGTCTTTATACCAGCAAATCCATTCAGTCAATCAAACAATGTGGCAAATTTTTAGCTTTAAACAATCTCATTTGGATAATTAGCAACTACCTGGAAGGTTAAATTGCTTAATTGATTTCACAAATCCTAAGACTTGAAACACCCAAGTTTGACCATTTTTTTCCCCTATCAGCTAACTATGAGCTCTTTGAAAGCATTGTCATCATGTTTAGATGGGAACCTACTATGTGTCATTTTGAGCAGGTGCTCAGGGAAACCTTGATGAGATGACTTCATGAGAATTACAATCAAGTGGACAACATAGACATTAAGCACATACTCTTACATATTGAGGTTTCAGGCTGCATTGACCCCATTTCAACTACCTTTGCTTAAAGGTTCACAAATCTTGAGCAGAAGAGGGAGAATGGAGAACTTTACACTGACTTTTAAGTACTTCCTGAAGGAACTGACCATGTAACTTCTGCTCAAATTTCATTTTTATTTATTTTTATTTTTTTAAAATATATTTTATTGATTTTTTACAGAGAGGAAGAGAGAGGGAAAGAGAGTTAGAAACCGATGAGAGAGAACCATCAATCAGCTGCCTCTTGCACACCCCCTACTGGGGATATACCCGCAACCAAGGTACATGCCCTTGACCGGAATCGAACTCGGGACCTTTCAGCCCACAGGCCAATGCTCTATCCATTGAGCTAAACCTGTTTCGGCTCAAATTTCATTTTTAAAAGTCTTGTGTCATGACTAACTTCAAGGGGAGAGAAACAGCACCACACTGGAATGAACAAGGGAGCAGTGGTCTGTTTCCTTTCTCTAACACAGTCATTCCTAACTGGATTGGTTTTGCCCCCAAGGGGACAGTTTGCAAGGGCTGGAAATAGTTTGAGTCATTACAACTGGATGGTTGTTACTGGCATTAGTGTGTGGACACCAGAAATTCTGTTAAGCATCCCATAATGCACAATACAGTTCCCCAGAACAAAGCATCCTCTGGCCCTGATGTCAGTAGTGCTGAGGCTGGGCAGTCCTGTGCAGGCCTCAGGGATGACTGCACATTTGATACATGATTGTACCTTTCTTGTAATTCTAACTCAGGGAATACATAGAGGTGTATGGTACTCTGCGGAGCTTGCTAAGGACTGAGCCCAGCATCTGCATCTGAGATGGTTCAAAGAATAACCTGGACTTGATGAAATGCAGCTGCACTGGGTGTTTGGAGTGAGGCACTTACTCCAGATACAGCTGTGTGTTTTGCAATGTACAAAATGTTGAAGAGGCCACAGTTGATGCTTCCCTCAGACAACGGTGTTCACACCCCGTTGGCATCTTCCCTCAGGAAACACTCATGCCAACTGCAGAGCCATGTTAAGAAATTGGAAACTGAATGGAGATTATAATCCCTGTGCTGTCTGTCTATATATGCTGGTTTGTTTTCTTTTCTTAATGCTATGTAAATTTTGTGCAGGGAGAAACCGATTACATCTTGTGAGAGTGCTTATCAGTCCAGGCAAAAGACAACATCTCCGAGTGGAGAGGCCACACAACAAGAGGCCAAGTCTCTGGTAAGTAGCAGTGACATCTCTCTCAAGTGCTTGGAATGGAGATGAAAGGAATCATCAGTTTTGAGAGACTTTTAGTACATGATCCAAGTACTTTTGTTCCCTTTTAGCATCTATTCTGTACCATCTTCTCTTCTTTGCCAGCAAAGACTGGATCTTGTTCAAGTATCTTTCCTCCTCTGTGCTTTAGGGTAAACTGGTTCCAGGTCTCATTCCAGTAATTGACTCGCACAAGACATCTACACTAATAAAAAAGAAACATGCAAATTAAACATCACTCTGCTATGCCAAGCCATGCCCGCCAGCCAATCAGGACCAAGTATGAAAATTAACCCAAGCAAGATGGCAGCTGGCCATGGAGCTGGAGCAAGCAGGAGACTTGGGTTGCCCTGGCAATGGAGTAAGCCAAGCTTCCCACCCACTGTGGCTGGTTCTGGCCTCTGCTCGAGGCTACAAAATTTTAATTATAGGAGATAAATAAATCCCAACAAAAATGGCAGCAGCCACAGAGCTGGATCAAACAGGAGGCTTGGGTTGCCTCCAGAGACAGAGGAAGTCAAGCTTCCCATGCCCCCTGGCTGGCCCTGGCCTCTGCTCAAGGCTACAAATTTTCAATTATAAAAGATAAATAAATCCTAGATACTTGCTTCCAGCTGGCCCTGGCCTCCACTCAAGGAGGCATGGGGTGGGTGGGGGGGGAAGAAAAAGAAAAAGAAAAAAAAGGAGGGGCTGGGATCTTGGGTCATCGGGGTGATCAGGCCAGGATTGAACAGCAGGGGCCTCTGGGGGTAAGCAGACCAGCAGGGGCCAGGTGGAGTAAGCAGGCCATTAGTGGGGGTCAGTTGGAGGTGATCAACTGTACGGGGGGGCAGTTTGGAGTGAGCAGGCCAGCAGGGGGGCAGTTGGGGGCAAGCAGGTGGGGCAGTTGGGGGTGATCAGGCTGGTGGGGGGCATTTGGGGGCAAGCAGGCTGGCAGCAGGGTGTCAGTTGGGGGTGAGCAGGCCAGCATGCAGAGTAGTTAGGGGCAATCAGGCAGTCAGGCAGGCAGGTGAGCAGCTGGAACCAGCAATCCCAGATTGTGAGAGGGATGTCAGACTGCTGGTTTAGGCCCAATCCCTGTAAACTGGCAGGACATTCAAGAGGTCCCAGGTTGGAGAGGGTGCAGGCTGGGCTGAGGAACACCCCTCCCCCCTGCACAAATTTTGATTCAGGCAGATAATGTGTATGAGATAAGCCACTGGAGACTTCTGTGGACAAGTTTCTGCATTCCATATATATATATATATATATATATATATATATATATATATATATATATATATATATATTTGATTTTTTATAGAGAGGAAGAGAGAGGGATAGAGAGTTAGAAACATCGATGAGAGAGAAACATTGATCAGCTGCCTCTTGCACACCCCTTACTGTGTATGTGCCCTCAACCAAGGTACATGCCCTTGACGGGAATCGAACCTGGGACCATTCAGTCTGCAGGCCGATGCTCTATCCACTGAGCCAAACCAGTTTCAGCTGTTTCTGCATTCTTAAAAAGCTATACTGGAGAAGAGATGGCCCTTCCCCTACTGAACATGGTTGGATTTACATGGAAGCCTGAAATGCGTTTCACACTTTTGCAATCATCATAGGAATAGTTGGAGGATGAGGCACGTGGACTAATGACTGCAGAGAGAAAAGTGAAGAGGAGCATTGGTTCTCATGGGTCACTTCTGACTCAACCCACCCTGGGGCTCTCCTATCGAGGTCTTTCTATTATTTGACATTAAAATTTCTTGAATTTTAAATAAACTTAAAAGGACATATTTCTGGTATGTATAGCTAAAGCATATTAATACAGAATTTAATATGTACAGGAATATGATGGCCTGGGTATGAGGGATGGAGGATAGAATTCTTAGACTTCTCAGTGATAACTAGGGATAGGATGGCCTTACAGACACGTAAACATAGAATAGAAAGTTTAATTAGTAACACCACACATTTGCTTCTGGATATTTTGAGTTTTAGGTGCTTTGAATATAAGTAGAGATTTCAAGTGGGCAGTTGTTACCTGTGTTTACAGTTAATAGAAGAGATCTGGTGTGGAGATATCCACTTGCAAGTTATTGGGGCATAGCGATGATTTGTGGGTGTGGGTGGGCTAGCCTGGAGAAAACTCACAGGTGTAATTGCCTAAAACCAATTGTTCAAAACATCGACATTTACTGTCAATGTTCACATCAGGAGAGATGAGCCTGTGAATGTGGCCAGAGAAGGAAATGAAGAAGCAAAATGAAACCAAGAGCATATAATGGCACAGAAATTCAGAGAAGTGTTTATTAAAAATAGGAAGAAGTTGAAAATATCAAATATTGTATGAAATAAAAACAATTATGAATCAAACATTCCAACTACTATTGAGTTTCTCAAAAAATTAAAAATGGGACTATCTTTTAACCCAGAGATTCTACTTCTAGGAATATAACCAAAGAAACCCAAAACACTGATTTAAAAAAATATGTAAACCCCTATGTTCATTGCAGCTTTATTTACAATAAACATGATTTGAAGCAGCCCAAGTGCCCATCAATAGATAAAAATGCAGTGTTACATTTACACAATAGGATACTATTTAGCTGTAAAAAAGGAGGAAATCTTATGTTTTGTGACAGCATGGATGGACCTGGAGAGTATTATGCTAAGTGAAGTAAGCCAGCCAGAGAAAGATAAATACCATATAATCTCACTTATATGTGATATCTAATGAACAAAACATACAAACAAGTAAAATGGAAACAGACTCATGAATAGAGAGAACATACAGCTGTCATAGAGGGGAGGGGTTTGCGGGACTAGACAAAATAGAAGAAGGGATTAAGCAAAAGAAAAAAAACCTCATAGACACAGATAACAGTTGCTGATTCCGGGGTCAAAGGCACAGGGAGAGGTAGAAGAGAGCAAAGGGCAGATAAATAGTTACAAGAGGAGACTTGCCTGGTATTGTGTGGAGGTGAACACACAATACCATATACAGATTATGTATTTTAGAACTATAAACTTGAAACCTGAGTAATTTTATTTACCAACTAGAGGCCCGGTGCATGAAATTTGTGCATGGGGTGGTGTCCCTCAGCCGAGCCTGCACCCTCTCCAATCCCTAAACCAGCAGTTGGACATCCCTCTCACAATCCCGGGCCACTGGCTCCTAATTGCTCACCTGCCTGCCTGCCTGGTCACCCCTAATTTCCCCCCCTGCCAGCCTGGTCGCCCTTAACTGTCCCCCACTGCCACCAGGTCACCCCCAACTGCCCCCTTCCTGCTGTCCTAGTCGCTCCTAACTCCCCCCCCCCTGCTGGCCTGGTCACCCCTTACTGAGCCCCATGCTGGCCTGGCCGCCCTCAATAGACCCCCTCTGCTGGTCTGTTCACCCCTAACTGCTCCCCTGCTGACTTGGTTGCCCCCAATTGCACCCTCTTGCCAACCTAGCTGTCCCTCACTGCACCCCGCTGGCAGCCTGATCACCCTCAGGACCCCTACCCCCACCAACCTGGTCACCCCACGCAGCCTGCTTGTTTAGTCATTTGGTCATCCTCAGTAACCCCCTTGCTGGCCTGATCATAGCCAGTCATCTTGTGAGGGTGTGATGGTCAATTTGCATATTACCTCTTTATTATATAGGATTATATAGGATGTCACACCAATAAATTAAATAAAAATTAAAGGAAGAACATCTATTTTAATTAAAAAATATTACAAATAAGAATTTGATTTTTCAAAATTGTTATACATACTTGTATAGCATAAAAAATTTTCACATGCATTGTCTCTTTAGAGTTCACTGACATTTGTTAGAAAGGATTAAACTGTTATTGCTAAGTCAGTTTTCCTCAGGGACAATGATGCTTGCATATGCTAAGTGATTTGATCTATGAATCAATGCCAAGCAGGACTTAGCATATAGTTGACTAACTCTGGATTCAGGTCTTTTTCTATATCAGCCCCAAACCCTACACAGTTCACTCCCTGGCCAGGAATAGTGAATTGATTCTAAGTCCCCTAGTTTGGGGAGAGAGAGAGAGAGAGAGAGAGAGAGAGAGAGAGAGAGAGAGAGAGAGAGAGAGAGAGAGAGAGGGAGAGAGAGAGAGAGAGAGAGAAAGGAGAGAGAGAGAGAGAGAGACACACAGAGAGAGAGAGAGAGAGAGAGAGAGAGAGAGAGAGAGAGAGAGAGAGAGAAATGAGAGAGAGAAAAGAGAGAAGAGAGAAGAGAGAAGAAGAGAGAAGAGAGAAGAGAGAAGGGAGAAGAGAGAAGAGAGAAGGGAGAAGAGAGAAGAGAGAAGGGAGAAGAGAGAAGAGAGAAGGGAGAAGAGAGAAGAGAGAAGGGAGAAGAGAGAAGATACGTGTTAAACACATCATAGTGTTTAGGACGCACATTACAGGAAGAGCAGGTGTCCCTGATACTTAGCTCAGTCTTACAGCTGCCACATAGGCAGCCAGGTAGGGAGAGCCAGCAGCCTGGCAGCATACATCTCCCACAGGTGGAGGGTCAGAACAGGAGCACAGGGAGCGAGCTGTGTCCACTATTTAGTGAGAGAAGGAACTTCTGTTGTCTAGTGTACCACATTATGCCCTCTGGGAACATGGGATGCATTTGCTTAAAACAGCTGTGCAAAATAGGCACTGATGAGTATATTAGTTTGGTAGGGCTGCCATACAAAGTGCCATCAATTACGTGGCTTAAAAGCAGGAAGGCAACACCTTATGGTCCTAGAGGCTGAAGTCCCAGATGAAAGAGTTAGCAGGGTTTGAAGACTGTGAGTCTGTTCTATGCCTCCCTCCAGCTTCTGGTAGTTGGCCTGGCATTCCTTGGTGTGAGAAGTCACTCTGATTTCTGTTTTCATCTTCACATGCCATCTCCCTGTGTCCAAATGCCCCCCTTTTAATGAGTATATCAGTTGAATTGGATTAGTGTCTATCCTAATGACCTTCTCTTAACTAATTAAACCTGTAGCAACGTCTTTCAAAATAAAGTCACATTGTGAGGTACTGGCCTTCAAACCTCAGCACATGAATTTTTGGAGGACACAATTCAATCCATAACAATAAGCTTCTCTTAATAATGAGTAAAACTGCAGTAAATGATTGGCTGATGCTATCACTCTATATATAGAGAGATTGCACATACACTTACTAGGTGTACCAATAAATAATGCGGATTTTTTTTCAATAGATGGAGTTACAAATATGTTGATATATATGTGATTTGATATGTATGCTATTGACAACAAGTTTCAAAACTTCATATGTCAAATTTGCTGATGGTGTTAACATCATAGATATTTTTACACCTAAAAATGTCGAATTTTGTGCCAAAAAAAGAACATTTGTGGGGAGTGTTAATTAATTACTTTATTTTGAAGAAAAGTGCTGCTGAAAGTTATTGTATACCAGATTATGGGGAACATGCTATATCTCAAGATACTTGTGAATGCTAGTTTAAATGCTTTAAAAGTGATGATTTCCATGGGAAAGACAAAGATGTCCGGGTCAGCCAAAAATGTTTGAAGACCAACAATCACAAGCATCATTGGATGAAGATGCTTGCCAAACTCAAAAACAACTTGCAGAAAAATTAAATGCTCTCAGAAAATAATTTTTGATTGTTTACAAGCAATGGAAAGATTTTAAAGGAAGGAAAATGGGGCCACATCAACTGAATGAAAGACAAATGGAAAACCAAAAAGTCATCAGAAAAATGTTGCTTCAATAGAACAAAAGAAAGTCTTTCTCTTTCTTCTTCTTCTTCTTCTTCTTCTTCTTCTTCTTCTTCTTCTTCTTCTTCTTCTTCTTCTTCTTCTTTCATTGAATTGTGACTGGTGATGAAAAGTGGATTTATTTTGAGAATCCAAAATGCACAATATCATGGGTTGATCCAGGTCAACCATTAACATCAACTGACTGCAAGGCCAATTTGCTTCAGAATGAAGACAATGTTCTGTGTTTGGTGGGATCAGGAAGGTGTAGTGTATTATGAGCTTCTAAAGCAAGGTAAAACCATTAATACTGATTGCTACCAACAAAAAATAATCAATTTGAACCACATTTTAATTGTGAAACGACCAGAATGTGCCAGAAGACACGGCAAAATAATTATGCTTCATGATAACACAGCATCACGCACTTCAAAACCAGTTAAAGATATGTTAAAGTATTAACCCACCCGCCGTATTCACCAGACCTTGCTCCTTCAGATTACCACTTGTTCCCATCGATGGCACATGCACTTTCTGAACAACACTTCAAAACGTACGAGGAAGTGGAAAATTGGGTCTCTGAATGGTTTGTCTCAAAAGTTCTATTGGGACTGTACCCACAAATTACTTGAAAGATGGAGAAATGTGTAGCTAGCGATGGACATTATTTTGAATAAAGTACTTTTGATGTTTCTCTTGAAATTATCATGTTTTGTTTGACTACAAAAATCCACATTATTAACTAGTAAACCTGGTATGTGCATGCATGTGTGTAAGAACCCAATACTCCTAGGTCAAAGTAACATAGACATACATGGCTGCTACTCACACGAAAAACAATAGCCACAGCAGCTTCTCCCATAGCTCTCCGTGCTTTGATCCCCAAATTGTAATGCACTTGCATATAGCTCAGAAAAGAAAGCATAAAATTAAGAGACTCTTAGTGATAGCGCTCCTTGCACATCAGCCCATGCTAACCTCTGGAGAAAAATTACTAAGTATCTGAAATTTGAGTAATTCTCCTCTAGGAGAGAAAGGAACAACCTAGCCAGGCTTCTAACCTAAATATACACTTTTCTAGCAGAGTATCTCTACATCTCTCTGGAGTGATACGTTATCTATAAGTTTCAAAAGTGCTTTTTTCTTCCTATACCAGTCCCTATTTTTAAAAAGTTTATTGTATAGAGAAGCCCAGTGCATGAATTCATGCATGAGTGGGGTCCCATGGCTTGGCCAGCAATCGGGGCTCTTCACTGTCTCACCCAGTCCTGATCAGGGCCAATAAAGGCCCTCTGGCCAGGAGGAGGGACCTGGCCACAGGAGGTTGGCTGTGAGAGCCCACTGACCACCAAAGCACAGCTCCTGTATTGAATTTCTGCCCCCTGGTGGTCAATATGTATCATAGCAACCAGTCAACAGGTCATTCAGTTGTTCAGTCATTTGGTCTCTTAGGCATCTATATATAAACTAGAAGCTCTATGCATGAAGATTCATGCCAGAATGGGCCTTCCTTTCCCTGGCTGCCGGCACCACCTTTATTCTGGCCGGAGCCACCTTTCCACCTTCCCACACTGCCCAGAGGTCCTGAGTGGCTGTGTGTGTGTGTGGGGGGGGGGGGGGAGGGGGGGAGGGAGGGGCGGCTGTGAAGAACACCTGTGTCATCACCGTGGCAACAATCCAAGCATCCCATCCACCCTGGCTGCTCAGTGCCTGTGTATGCAAATTAACCTGCCAGCTTTGTTAGGTTAATATGAATACTCACTCCTGATTGGCTGGTGGGTGTTGCGAAGGTATGGTCAATTGGCATGTTATTCTTTTATTAGGTAAATTTTATTGAATTTTTGGGGGTGATATTGGTTCCCCAAACCATACAAGTGTCGTGTGCAACTCAACAAAACATTATCTGCACACGTATTGTGCACTTATTGACCAAAGCAGTCTCTTTCTGTCCTCATTTATTACCCCTTTGCCCAACTCCACCTAGTCTGCACCCCATTCCCCTAAGATTATCACCACACTGTTGTCTGTGTCTATATGTCATATATATATATGTTTTGTTACTTAATCTGTCCACCTTTTTTCTTACAGTCCCCCATCCAGCTCTTCTCTGACAGATGTCATTCTGTTCCATGTTTCTATTTTACCTGTCAGTTTATGTTATTAATTAAATTCCACATATAAAGTGAGATCATATGGTATTTTTCTTTCTATGACTGGTTTATTTTACTTAGCATAATGCTCTCCAGGTGCATCCATGCTGTTGTAAAAGGTAATATTTCATACTTTTTTTTTTAGTAGTATTCCATTATGTATTCATATTCCACAGCATTTTTATCCACTCATCTACTGATGGATACTTGAGTTTTTTCCAGATCTTGGCTATTGTAGATAACACTGCTATGAACATAAGGGTGCATATATTTTTTTGTAATTCCCAGAAGTCAAATAGCTGGATCAAAAGGCAGTTCCATTTTTGAAAAAAAGTTTTGAGGTAACTTCATACAATTCTCCACAGTGGCTGTACCAGTCTGCATTCCCACCAAGAGTGGACAAGGTTTCCTTTCTCCCCACATTCTCTCCTGCACTTGCTTGTTGATTTATTGGTGGTAACCATTCTAACAAGTGTCAGGTAATATTTCACTGTGTTTTTAATTTACATTTCTCTAATGATTAGTAACACTGAGCATCTTTTCATGTGTCTTTTGGCCATCTGTATGCCCACTTTAGAGAAGTGTTTGTTCAGGACCTTCCCCCATTTCTTAATTGGATTGTTGGTCTTCTTGGTGTTGAGTTGAGTAAGTTCTTTATATATTTTGGAAATTAACCCCTTATTAGATGTGGAAAATATATTCTCCCATTCAGTGGGTTCCCTTTTCATTTTATTGAAGGTTTCATTTGTGAAGCTAAATCATTTTAGTTTAATATAGTCCCATTTGTTTGTTTGTTTTTTCTTTGTTTCCATTGACTGAGAAGATATATTGTCTGATATTTTACTGTCTATATTTTCTTCTAAGATTTTTATGGTTTTGTGACTTACAATCAAGTCTTTAATCCATTTTGAATTTATTCTTGTGCACGGTTTAAGTTGGTGGACTAGTTTAATTGTTATACATGTACTAGAGGCCTGATGCATGAAATTCGGCCCCCAACCACTGAGGCTTTGTCTAGAAGGAAGGATGTCTGGAAGGACACCCAGTCTAATTAATAGGTTACACTTTTATTATTATAGATCTGTCCAATTTTCACAGCACAATTTATTGAAGAGTCCTTCTTTATACCATTGTATATTTTTCCTCCTTTGTCAAATATTCACTAACCATAAACTATGGTTTTGTTTCTGTGCTCACTATTCTGTTCTGTCTATATGCCTGTTTGTGTGTGAACGTCATTTTGTTTTGATTACTATGGTCTTGCAGTGCAATTTGATATCAGGTAATGCTATACCTCCAACTTTGTTCTTTCTCAAGATTGCTGAAGCTATCCAGGATTTTTTGTTGTTTCATATACATTTTTGGAATATTTTTCTAGATCTATGTGATATACCACAAGCTATTAATGGGAATCCCTTAAATCTGTAAATTGCTTTGGGTAGTAAGACATTTCAATGATGATAATTTTTCCTATCCATGAGCACAGTATATGCTTTCACTTATTTGTAACTTCCTCAATATCTTTCTCAGTATATTATAATTTTCTGAGGACAGGTCTTTTACCTCCTTGGTTAAATTTATTCCTAGGTACCTTATTTTTTGTGTGTCAGTAGTAAATGGGAATGTTTTCTAAATTTCTCTTTCTAGTAGTTTATTATTGGTGTATAATATTGCTGAATATAAATTTTATATCCTGCTACTTTGCTGAATTCATTTATTAGGCCTGACAGTTTTTGGTGGAATGTTTAGGATTTTCTATGTACAATATCAAATAATCTGGAAATGACAGTTTTACTTTACTCATTTCAATTTAGATGCCTTTTAATTCTTCTTATTGTCTGATTGTCATGGCCTCCACTACTGTGTTTAATAAAAGAGGTGAAACTAGACATACTTGACTTGTTCCTGAACACTTGAAAGTGTTCTAGTTCTTGCCCATTGAGTATGAGGTTGGCTGTGTTTTTCCTATATGACCTTTATTATGTTTATCTATGTTCTTTCTATTCACATTTTGCTGATATTTTTTTTATCCAAATAGGTGCTAGGTTTTATCAAATGCTTCCCCTGAATTTCTTCATATCATATGTGGTTTTCATCTTTTATTTTGTTTATGTGATGTTTCACACTTATTGATTTGTGAATATTATATCATCCTTGCATCAAATACAACTTGATCTTGGTGTACGATCTTTTTAATGTATTCGTGGATTCAGTTTGCAAATACTTTGCATAGTATTTTAGCAACAATGTTTATCAGTTATATTGGCATATAATTTCCTTTCTTTGTGGTGTCTTTATTGGATTCTAGAATGAAGATAGCGTTGGCCTCATAAAAAGAACTTGGAAGTCTTCCCTCCTCTTGAAATTTTTGGACTAATTTGAGAAATATTGATGTTCATTCTTTTTGAATACTTGAAAAACTTCACTTGTGAAGACATATAGTCCAGGACTTATGTCTGCTGGGATGTTTTTATTATTGCTTTGATTTCATTAGTTGTTACTTGGTAGTTTTCTGATTCAATATTATAAGATTGTAAGAATTTGTTCATTTTATCCAGGTTGCCCAATTTTTGGCATATAGTATTTTCTTATAATCCTTTGTATCTCTTTGGTGTAAGTTGTTACTTCTTTTTCATTTCTGATTTTATTTATTTTGTTGTTCTCTTTTTTCTTTGGTCAGTCTATTTAAAGATTTGTCAAACTTTTTTTATGTTTTCAAAGTATCAGATCTTGGTTTCATTGATCTTTTATATTGTTTTGTTTTGTTTGTTTTTATTTTATTTTTGTTTTGTTTTAGTCATTGTGATTATTTTCTGTTCTAATCTTTATTGTTCTCTTCCTTCTACTTACTTAGAACTTTACTTATTGTTGTTTTTCTACTTTTAGGTGTAGGGTTAGATTGCTCATTTGAGATTTCTTTTGATTCTTGAGGTAGGACTGTAATGCTATGAATTTTCCTCTCAGGACTACTTTTGCTCTGTTTCATAGATTTTGGATTGTTTTGTGTTTGTTTTCATTTGTCACTAGATAAATTTTTACTTTTCTTGATCTCATTATTAATACATCCATTATTTAATAACAGTTACTTAACCTCCATGTGTTTGAATGTTTTCCATGTTTATTGTAATTTACTTCTAGTTTTAAGCAATTGTGGTCAGAGAAGATGCTTGATATGATTTCAAACTCCTGGAATTTATTAAGACCTATTTTGTGTCCTAACATGTGGTCTATTTTTCAAAATGTTTTGATTTGTTCCAAATCCATTGCCCTGCTTAGTGAAGTCCTCATTAAAGAAAAAGAGTTAAATTTCCATTCTACAGAGCTAAGAAATCGATTATTCCTTCTGAGGAAATAATAATACACTGAGACGAGGGGGGAAAAAAAGAGTTTGAAACTATGAGATGGAAGAAAGAAAGATCACCAGGCAGAGAAATTGTCATGTGACTTCACATTGTCCATTCTCTTACTGGTTTTGATAATTTGTACAACATGTTTCTATATCCAGAAATTAAGTGAAATTCTTCAATAAACAATAAACAGAAGAGAAAAAATGGTCTTTTTTAAAGACCATTAAAACACCCCTAAAAACCTGTATACTCTAATCAACACATTTTCAAGAACTAGATTTTTTAACAAACTAGAATAAAGTAAAAGAGATTCGAAGTTATTAGAGTTATAAGCATGTATTTCTTATTTACAATATATACATACACACCTTCATAAGCATGGGTATGAATACACACACACACACACACACACACACAAACACACACACACATACACACACACACACAGTTGAATCATGATCTAAAATGTATTCAGTCTCTGGATGTCTTTATGAAAAAACTTGAAATCCATGTTTATAAAGGCTTATAATAGACACACATTAAGTTAAAGCAGAAGTTTTGGAATAATCTAAAATCACTTTTTGTTGTTGTTGTAGATTTTGTTTTAAAGGTCATGGAACTTTTGGCTCTGTAGCTACTTTGATACATGATTCTAAAATGCTGGATAAGCCCTAACTGGTTTGGCTCAGTGGATAGAGTATCAGCCTGCAGACTGAAGGGGTCCAGGTTCAATTCAAGTCAAGGGCATGTACCTTGGTTGTGGGCACATCCCCAGTAGGGGGAATGCAGGAGGAAACTGATCGATGTTTCTCTCTCATCTATGTTTTTAATTCTATATCCCTCTCTCTTCCTCTCTGTAAAATATCAATAAAATATATTTTTTAAAATAAAATAAAATGACGGATAAATGTGTAACCAGATACTAATCGTTCTAAAAAATTACATTCTTCCATTAGAAATATTGGTCCTTCCAGCAGGAATCAAGCTCCTTCTGAAGGCAGTCACCAACCTCCTACTTATTTTTTTAAATAAATTTTTATTGTTCATATTATTACAAATGTTCCTTCCCCCCACCCCCCGCTCCATTGCTCTCCTCCACCAGGTTCCCACCCCACACTCTGCCCTTTCCCCATCCCCATTGTCCTCATCCATAGATGCACAGTTTATGTTCAGTCTCTTCCCACATCCCCCATCTCCCCTTTTCCCTGAGAATCATCAGTTCACTCCCCTTCCATACCTCTGATTCTATTATATTCACCAGTTAATATTGTTCATCAGATTCTTTTTAATTTCCTTGGTTTTTAGATTCACTTGTTGATAGTTACATATTTGTTGTTCATAATTTTTATCTTTATTTACTTTCTTTTCTGAAAGAACCCCCTTCAGCAATTCATATAATTCTGGTTTGGTGGTGATGAACTCCTTTAGCTTTTTTTTTTATTGGTGAAGCTCTTTATCTGGCCTTTGATTCTGAGTGATAGCTTTGCTGGATAGATTATCTTTGGCTGTAGGTTCTTACTATTCATCACCTTGAATATTTCTTGCCATTCCCGTCTGGCCTGCATGGTTTCTGTTGAGAAATCAGCTGACAATCATATAGGTGCTCCTTTATAGGTAACTACCTGCTTTGCTCTTGCTGCTTTTAATATTCTCTCTTTGTCTTTTGCTCTTGGAATTTTAATTATGATTTGTCTTGGTGTGGTCCTCTTTGGATTCCTTTTGTTTGGGGTTCTGTGCACTTCCTGGACTTGTAAGTCTATTTCTTTCACCAGGTGGGGAAAGTTTTCTGTCACTATTTCTTCCATTATTCTTTTAGTATCTTGCTCTCTCTCATCTTCTGGGACCCCCATAATTCTGATGTTGGTTTGCTTGAAGTTGTCCCAGAGGTTCCTTACATTATCTTCAATTTTCTGGATTCTCTTATCTTCTTGCTTCTGCGGAGGAGTGTCTTCTGGCTCGTTATGTTCCAAATCTTTGACTTGATTCTTGCGATCTTCCATTCTGTTTTTAGGACTCTGTATAATATTTTTTATTTCAGACAATGTATTCTTTATTTCTTGTTGATCCCTTATCATTTCTTGTTCATTCCTTATTAATTCTAGTTGATCCCTTTTCATATCCTCATAGGTCTTATCGATCTTTTCTAGGAAATTCTTGAAAAACCTTATAAGCGTAGATTTGAACTCTATATCCAGTCGCTTTTTGTCCTCCATTTCTTTCGTTTGTGATCTATTTCGTTGTCTAGGCATTTTCGCAGCTTTCCTGATGGGGCAGGGTTTCAGGGTGGAGCCTACGGCCTTGGCTTCCGTCAGCCCCACCCTACGCAGATCCTGAGTCTCAGTGTTTCTCAGGGTCCTTCAGTACTTGTTGCAAGCACCTCTGAGAGAAAGGTGCCCTCGATTTTCGCCTGCTACCAAACAGTCTAGGCTCTCCCTCAATGAGCCTGGAACTGGGGTTCAGTTCAGTTGGAAGTGGAGTTGGAGGTGGCATTCAGAGCAGTCCGGAGCTTTTGTCTCCTTTCCACCAGGGCACTCCCACGGCACAGCCAACCGTCCCTTCTCTGAGCACAATGTGCGCGCCTCCGGGACCTCCTTTCGCTGCTGCCCCGGGGTTCCGCCTTACAGCCCAGCTTCCTATGGATGAGTCTGGGTCCCCGGGGTCTGGCCTAGAACTGGGGTTCAGAGCAGTCGGAACTGGGACCCAGCACAGTCGGAGCTTTTATCCCCTTCCTGCTAGGGAACGCCAGCCAGGCACTCAGCTGCTCCTCCTCACTGCTCCGTCCTCTCCGCGCGCCGCATGTCTCCGTACCTTAGGCTTTTACAGCTCCTCTGCGCTTCCTTCTGGTTTTCTCCTTGCTTTTCGTCATAGAATTTCCAATCAGTCGACTTTCCTGTAGTTCTGGGTAATGTCCATTTTATAATGTAGTTGTATTTTATTGAAATTGGTGTGTGTGGCTGCGGTTAGGTGTTTACCTGTGCAGCCATCTTGGATTCTCCAACCTCCTACTTCTTCAATGACATCATACTGAGGTTCCCCCACAAAATGCCATTTGAGTGGACTCACTGCTGATTGAGCGTGCGGGCTGGGACAGCATCATCCCCGCCTGTACTTCAGGGAGCTCATTGGAACACATTCCGAGAGATGATAATTTTTTTTCAGGAGTGGATTTTGCCATGTAGCTAATAAACTTAATCTTCAGGGCCCCTCATTGAATTAGTTTATTTCAAGGCCTCAAACCTAATTTTTACTTTTTTTTTTTTTTTTTGCATTATCTTTGCTAAAAGGGATTCTCAAATTTGAATAAGTTTCAGGCTTACAAAAGGTATTATTCAATTCTGCACTAATCACAGTCTAATCATAAAATATCTTACCTCATACTTCTTTAAAAGCCTTACCAAGTATATAGTGTTAGGAGTTGCATGAATATGCAGTGAAAAGAAGGGGTTTTGAAACATATTGACTTTGTTGATCTTGAGCAAGTAAGTGATGGCTCTGAAAAGTCTATTTCCTTAATGGCAAAATGGAAACAATAATTTCTAGGATACTTCTCAGGGCTAATTGTAACTTCCCACAGGCATGATAGTGAACAAAACTCACCCTTTCCCTTCCAAACAGTCTGAAAATAGGCCCTTTATAAAACTTAGTTGACTCACTGATCCTCAACCTTCTTCTTCCAAAGGTCCCAGCCAAGTAAAAGGAAAAGCATCTAGTGCCGTTTCTCTGCTGATATCAAAACATTGATAGGTGCTGATGATTCTGATATAAAGGTATAAAGCCAATATAAGTACCTGAAATTTAAAAATGTCCCATTTGCTATGTTCAGCTGTGCCAATACCTCTGATTATTACAATCAATCCAGAGGGAAGCAGACAGTTTACTCTACCATTACACAAAGCAAAGCCAGGCACCACATGGCTAAAACAGCCCCATGAATGATTGAAGTTCAATCATAAATTTGTTTCACCATCATATCAATCACAAAGTTCATGTTTTTATCATCAACATATAGAAGACCTTGTCAAACTCATGGGGCCATTCTTTTCTACAAAATGGGTGTCAGAACACTAAGAAAATGGAGAGCAACAGACAGTTAATATAATGTGATAGATCAGATAGAGCAGGCTTTGTTCTCTAGCACACCTCCAAATTAATTCCAAACAACATGCAATGCCATCACTAAAGAAAGGCAATTTAACCACGGCCACATTATAACTGATGGAGGTCTGCTAGATGTTTAGACAGTGATCATCCATTTCCCATCACTGGCAGGTTCCGTTTCCTTCCTGAGAGCCATTTCACAAAGTCCCAAGCTGCAGCCTGAGTAAAGCTGCTCCTGGCCAGCTACAGACCGCTAGCTGCCTGCCAGCTGCCCTGCCCTGTGGAGGCTGAGGGAGCTTGAATGACAAAAGTACAATTGAACTTAGAATGCAGCAGTACAGGGCATACATCACCATTGTGCAGCAGGAATGGGTAAGTCATCAATAATAAAGTGATTTCCACCAGAGTAATTTATTGAGCTGGTACATTAGCCAGTAAGCTACCCCAGGTGTGCAGCTGCGCTGAGGCTCTGACCCTGAGAACTCAGTCAGTCTCTCAGCCCATTTAGGTCCCTATCTCTGTGACTTCCACTTCAGCAGCAGCAGTGTGGCAGGTGTGAAAAGGAGAGGGGTGCATATATTATGTTTTCTTTACTCCATGCTCTATAGCATCTGGCCGTAAGAATAAGGAGAGATTTGCTAAAGCAGCTTAATACCGAACATCAAGCAGCTGCCCAGGAATCATAACTTCTGATTATTTCTGACCTCTATTGAATTGGAGTCATCACTTCTGGTCACATCGCTGAATGTGAACCATTCAACAGCCATGGCTGCCAACAGGTTAGCTACCAGGAAGCTGATCTGGGGAAAACATGACTCTAGTCCACCTTCAAACATCAAAAAGGTGCTTTTTTTTCTCATTTAAAACATCTACATCTTTAAACTATAACATAGGTTTCATTTGAATAATTCATACATGTTATTAAAAATAGGAATTACCCTTTACTTTTACATCAACAGAGAAACCACTTGGAAGAGTGTAACAACAATATCCAAACAAAGGGGAGAGGACGAGGGGCTGGCATGGTTTTGGGAAGAGAAGATGAACAGGTACAGAACAGAAGGTCCAGGAGAAAGACCATATATTCTCCTGCCAACGGGCTGTGCTGTGTCAGTGGGTGGGCGGAAAACAGTGGTGGAATGAAAAAAATCACAATGACTATCCCATCATATTTGTAATAAGAATTGCTGCTTACTTTGTTCTCATTGTTTACCAGGCACTGTGCTAAGCATTGACATACGTGTCTTACGTAATGTTACTAATAACTATATAGAGCTGGTCATATTGTTGTCCCCACTTTTTAATAAGAAACTAGAAGATCAGAAAAGTTAATTAACTTAATGAAAATCAACCAGTGGCTGAGCTGAAAAGCAAACCCAGCTTCATTTTATTCCAAAAGATTAAAACATTATTTTTATCAAAACAATGAAATGTGGTAAGGATAAATAATGCATTCTCTTAGTAAGGCTACATGGAGACTCTTTCGCACCCACCACTGTGTCAGCCATCAGCAGTATAGAAAGAACAATACACATTCCTGCATTCAAATTCCTCACAGTCCAGTCAGGGAAGCAAAATCACAAACAAATAACACTAGGTTCTTTAGGTACAAACTAAACAAATGGACTCTGGGAAACTAAAACAGAAAGTGATTTAACTAGAAAAACAGAATTGATTTGATTGGAGTAATTAACACCAGATACTGCAAGTACACCACAGTGACTGACCCCAACTAAGATCTGACCACTGTTTATGTCTCAGTCTGATGCAGATGAGATATGTGTCCAACAGCAACCAAGGATTTAAGCTTCTTCCATGCTGTAGTTTTGCCATGAACTGGCCTCAAAGAAAGAGAAAGATAGAGGAGGCACATTGGTTCTTTTTAAAATTATTTTAACCACAGATTACATTCAATACCCTCTGGCATCAGTTTCAGATGTACAGCAAAGTGGCCAGAAACCATGCACTCTGAGAGTGGCCCCCACTGCCCTGAGCACCCACCTGACCCAAACCCCGTTATCTCCACTACATTCTCCATGCTGCAAACCACATCTCTGTGGCTGCTCTGCATAATTGCTTGGCCCATGAGTTAAACATGTCACTCTCATAGCTCATTGAACAAAACAAGACATACGGTCCCCAAATGACTGCAAAGGGTGAAAAATGTAGGGGAGCATGTGCAATAGCTGGAGAGCACTAACTCTCCGGATTAGGGGACCGATGGGAAGGCTGGAGCAGTAGGCATGGAACGCTAGGCAACTCGGCTGTCTCATCAGAAAACCATCCTCCATGAATGAGCCAGTAGTTTTTCTTTTTCACACTCTTCCACTCTTGTTGCTAGAGGAAAAAAGAGATCTTGACTTACATCACCAATGCCTGTGAAGGGAGAGTCAATCCCAAAAGGAAAAAAAGGAGAGGGAGGAATATCAAGGAAGTGAGTAAGATTACTCGGTGAACAGAGGAAAGGGGAAATGCTCAAAGCAAAGATGTAGCAAAACAGGAATGTGTGGCCATCCAGGAGGCTCCCAGCCATGTGTGACAATGTCAGAGAACAGAGTCTAAAGGGCACAAGGGAGGAATCTGGAGACATTGAGCAATGGCAGGTCACAGTGAGTGCTGTTTGATCATTTAACTCAACCCAGAGTAAGAAGATAGGTGAAAACTGATGTACAAGACCACACATAAGTAGACTGCTCTCAGCACAACTAGAGCCATTCTGTCATTCCCACAATTTGAGGATTGAAAAGAAATCTCAAGGAGAGTGATGCCATTGCCCACTCTATGACAAAACACACCCAATCATTCACACATTCACACATGCATACCTATTCACACACTCACATGTACCACATGCACATTCATACACTCACATATAACCTCCACACCATCAGTTATGCACACATAAACACATATGCTCACACATACACTCATGCATGTCCACACCTACACACTTAAATGTGCCACATACACACTCACACATCCAAGTGTGCCACACACACGGACACACATTTAATATGCTCACACATTCCCATGTGCCCACATACACACATTCACACACTCACATAGCCCCCCACACAAATGTTTGCATGGAAAGGTGGTAGCAAAATAGACACAAAAGTCTACAATTTTGTTACTTTATTCAAAATTTGGGCTTTGGAAAGATTTAAATGGTTGCAGGTGATGGATCACATAAACTCAAAGTAAAATGACTACAAAGTCTGCACTTAATAACACATGCAGGTAGGGGAAGCCCTAGGCTGGAATCCACTACCAGTGATGTGACCTCTGACAAGCTGCTGGAATTTTCCTAGACTTGGTTTTCTCATTGCTTTTGATATGGGGAAAATGTTATCTCTTTCTTATGTGGCCTCCAAAGGAGATTATGTGAAAGTAATTTAAAACTAATCTGTATTCCATAGAAGTGCACATTTCAAGTGGAGCCCTCCTCCATTTGTGCTGACACCTGAAATAAATTAGAGGATAGACTCTACTAAACAAGATTCTGGGGGACAAGATGTGGAAGAGAAGGAACAGAAGAGGGTAAGAGAGGACCAGGTCTCCGTGCCTGACTCTGACCCCACTGGGTAACCTCATAGTAATGCTCAATCACAGAAGTACCAGTATTAGCAATATAGATGGATCAGTAATAATTCATTGAAGCTAGAGAGCATCATTTTGTAAGCATTTAACTTTGAAAATGAAATTTCAAAATATAATAATGGCTCTCACTAATGCAAAGATATAGTTCATTTAAACTAGTTTTAAGCAGATATTACACACAGAAAAAGACAAAAATAAATAGGACTATTTAGGTCAAGGAAAATAATGTGAAGTGTCAGTTTTATAATTATCCTTAAGTAAGAGACCTATCTCTATGCTGAGAGAAGAACAAAATACATTGGATGGGCATACAGTAAAATAACCATAAGTCTTTGATATTCATTGACTGAAGAAAAACAAACAAACAAAATCAACTGATGGATATGAACTGAGCTATTCTAGGTTCCTCAAAGAATAAATGCTGTTACCATTAAGAGCTCATTGTTTGCTCTTCTCACTCAGCCTTGACACACAGGGAGAGTTGGAAAACTGCTGAATAGAAATGACATTTGGCTGGGTCCATTTATGGACAGTCATTAATATTGCTAACAGGCCCATGTGCTAGACTGGGCCCAACAAGGGCACCAGATGCATCCCCCCAGGCAACCCAGGGCCTTCTGACTGTGACTGCAGGTGGGAACATTGCATCTGCTTCCATTCATACAGTTGGCTGCTTTGCTCAAGACACAGCAATGACGGCACTATCGCTACAACTTCACTTCATGAAAAATAGTGTGTGTGTGGTGATGCGGGGAGAGGGGCTCGAGTCCTAGTGCCAGATCTGCCAACAGATAGATGGGGTACTCTTTTTTAAAAATATATATATATTTTATTGATTTTTTACAGAGAGAAAGAGAGAGGGATAGAGAGTTAGAAACATAGATGAGAGAGAATCATCAATCAGCTGCCTCATGCACACCCCCTACTGGGGAAGTGCCTGCAACCAAGGTACATGCCCTTGACAGGAATCGAACCTGGGACCTTTCAGTCCGCAGGCCGATGCTCTATCCACTGAGCCAACCTGGTTTTGGCGATGGTGCACTCTTGAAGACAGAGGATAGACTATTAAAAGTTACTCTAGACCTTTAGACCTGTTTCTACAGACTCAGCTAAGTTAACTAAATTTAACAAGAACTTATACATAATGTGAATCTAGCCCTGTGGTCAGGAAAATAACGATCAGAGATCCAGAAAAAGAAGAAAAGTACCTTACAAAAAGGCATGATGCTAGAGTTGGACAGCATAGAATCAGAGCAAGAAATAAATTCCCTGTGGGACAAGAGTTAAGCATTTTTTAAGCTCTCTGACAGGGATTCATAGACATCATTGTTTTTAACCTTGCAACCACCCTAAGAGTCGATACTAAAAGCTCCATTTTCCAAATAAGAAAAGCAAAGCTGAGAGGGTATATGGCTTCCCCCAGGTCACACAGTTGATGGGGGTCAAGATTTAAACCTCTGATTTTGAAGAACATGTTGTTAGAGTCCACATTAGATCTTAAGGGTTATTAAGTTCAAAAAAGGCAGCACAGAGTGTGACAATTACCTAGTGATCACCTGCCATTTTTCTAAGCCCTTTTTCAATTACAACTCATCTAACCTTCCATAGCAACTCCACAGTTAGAATCTAATATATCTGTACTTTAAAAATAAGGAAACCAGGAAATAGAGAGCTTCAATCAGTAGTCCAAAGTCACAAAACTAAGTGGAAGAGTAGAGATTTGAGCCCAGAAGAGGCTAGTCCTTCTTGGTGCCCACTCACTATATTAAATAGTACTGGTCGTGTTCATTCCTCTGCCCCCAACATGTAGCCAGGCCTTTGTTTGAGTGGATGATTGATTGATTTTTATCTGTCTTGGATCAAAACATAAGTTTCCAAACTCCTCACACTTTGCTTAGCCTTTGTTTTCAAAACATGGAAAACTATATTTACAACTGATTTTCTTAGACTTGAGGACATGTGAGAATATAGCTGTGCCAGGAAATAGCAGGGAGCACAGGAAGCTGGAGGGGTGAACACACCAAACCTTTCCTTCTGGAGGCCAGGACTTCAAAGTTTACATGTGGTCAAAGTTTACAGATGATGGGTGGGTAGTTATATTGATAAATATATAACAGAAATATTATAGATGCATAGATAGATGATAGATAGCTATATATAGATGATAGAAGATGATAGATAGATGCATTCATACAAACATACATACGTACGTACATACATACATACATACATACATACATACATACATACATAGATTTTTAAACTTCTGACCAAACTGGAAAGCCAGTGTAGGGTTAAGGAGTGAAAGGTTCAATTACTTTGCTTATCACCCAGGAAAGGTAGTAGGACTTCTATTGGCCAGACTACATGGTAGAAAGCCTGTGCATTAGGAAAATGTCTCCCTGTGTCATAATAATCTCCTTGTACATGTTTGACACACATGTAACAGTGCTGTCAACTTCAAGGAATAATGTCTGTTTGGACAATTAATACATTAGTGTTGACCATTGTGGACATTAGGCCAGAAAGACTGAACCAAATATTCTGATATGTGGCAGCCCATAGGAGTTATGGAATGTTTCTCAAGAGTAAGAATTCTCAAAACAAAAATGTATTCCATTTCTTATCTACTGTGACAAACAGGAGCTTTGAGGAAGATTATTTTCTGATTTGAAACAAATAATTTAATGAAATATTCTTAGACCAAAGTAAATTAAACCCCTTTTAGTATGTATATATAAACAAAATTCTTCAGTTTAAATATCTTGTACTCAATTAGCTTGACTCTCTGAAAAATGTTTCTCTTCTCTTTTCTCCAATTCTGTCTGAATCAGTCTTTCACACCACACACACACACACACACACACACACACACACACACACAGCTAAAAAGAATTTTGGTGGCAGATGTAAAAATGAATACCAACTGGTTTTTAAGTAATTGAATCAAATGCTTAGTGCAGCAGGAGTATGCTCTGTATCTAATCTTTCCATGAAGATTTTCACAAGAACGGATAATCACTTTTGCAGAGAATACTGACAAGGTGTATGCACCTGGTTGAAGAAGAGGAAAATGAAAATGTGCATTTACAATTTTTATTACAATTTTAGGGAAAGGAGGAGCCTAACTTATGTAGTTTCACAACTGCTTTAAAACAATTTGTTCCTCTTGGGGGAGAGACATGTTGAAATACGATGAGTAATTGGATTTAAGCAGCAATAACACTGGGCATTGTCAAATTCTTACAACTTTTTTTGAAAATGTCTTCTTTCTATCTGGAGAAAAATATACATAATATAGAATACTGTGACCTTATCCAATAGAAAAGAAGAAAATTAAAGTTATTTTACCTAAGTGTCTCTGCATTGAATCAGCATATGGCAAAGTCTATGTAGCTTCTAACTGCATAATTTCTTCTCCCCACTTCTTCCTGTTAAAAAACACCTAGTTTTAGAGCTGAATGGTTTATTTTAAGAGTAATTTTAGTGTAAAGTTCTCATTTTAGAAATGAAGAATCAAAGACCTAGAGAAATAATGTAACTTACCCATGAATGTATGTATAATAAATTGATGTCAGAAATTGGACCAAGCTTAGAACTCCTGATGCTGCTTCTTGTGTAGTCAGAGAAAAAGGTCTGAGGAACAAGGGCAGGTGGAATAACAGGTCTGAATGCTTCTGTCCTCTGAATTTCATGTTTAAGTCCTAACCTCCACGTGTGATAGTGTTTGGACAGGAGGTCTCTGGCAGGTTAGAGATGATCATGTATGGAGGGCAAAGCCCTCATGAATGACATCAGAGCTTTAGCAAAAGGCCCCACAGAGCTCTCCAGCCCCTCCTGTCCTGTTAGAGTAAATAAGTCTGCAACCTGGAAAGAAGCCCTCACCTGACCTTGCTCTTAGATTTCCGTTCCTCAGAAATGTGAGCGATGCATTTTTGTTTTTGACAAGCTTCCCATTGCTATAGCAACCAAAACAGACCAACTATGACAGAAGGCTTCAGGGACTTGGATCAACCATCCCAAGGAAATAACATAAGGAGCTAAAGAGGCACGATAGCTGATGAAAGGTGATTGGACACTGCAATCTTTTCATCAGTACTCTTTTGCTCACAAGGGGGAGAAAACCATCTAAAACTCTCTTGAGTTCAAGGACCCATTTACATTTTCATGCAACCAAGGCCTAAGTTTAGAAGCAATTTCAAGTACATTTGCAACTCCGGTGCCCAAATGACCATCAGTGCTTTTTCCTGAGCTTTCTTTCTTAGTTCTATGAATTTGTCTATAATTTGTCTATAATATTTAATATCTTTCCTGTGATGAGGCAGGAGGCCTCTGTAAGCCTATATCCATATACTCTCAGTTTAGCAACCTTGATTGGAAAAGAACACCTATCTTCTTCCCATGTTCAAACATTAATCACAGAGCAGAACATTACTTTGCCCTGCTTAGGTTATATACCAATGCTGGATTCAAGAAATGGGTGAATAGGACTAGGGAGATTTTGGTCACATCTCAATCTTACCTGGGTCTCCTGAGGGGTTTGATGTTTCACTCACCAACTGGGAGTATAAGATAAGAGTATCTTAAAGTAAGGGAATGTGTAATAAAAGAAACAGGGAAGCCCAGCCAGCATGGTTCAGTGGCTGAGCATCAACCTATGAACCGTGAGGTCAGGGTTCAATTTCCTGGGTTGTAGGCTTGATCCCCAGTATGGGACATGCAGTAGGCAATCAATGATTCTCTCTCAATGTCGATGTCAATCTCTCCCTTGATATCTTCCAGAAGATTTTTGTTTGTCTGTTTGTTTTTGTTTTTATGTATTTTGGTGCTTCTGTATTGGGTGCATATATGTTTACCAGTTTTATATCCTCTTGTCGTATTGATCCCTTTAGTATTATGAAGTGGTCTTCCTTTTCTCTTATTATGGCCTTCATTTTGAGGTCCAATTTGTCAGCTATACGCATTGCTATTGCAGCTTTGTTTTCACTTACATTTGCCTGAAAAATATTTTTCCATTCCTTCACTTTCAGCCTGTCCTGAGGTGTGTCTCTTGTAAACAGCATATATATGGGTCATGTTTTCTTATCATTCAGCCACTCTGTCTTTTGATTGGAGTATTGAGTTCATTTACTTTTAATGTTATTATTTATAAGTACTTGTTTGAAGCCATTTTTATTCTTTATGCCTATTTTCCTTCTTCCATTTCTATTTCTTCTTTTTACAACAGTCCATTTAGCATTTCTTGCATTGCTGGCTTGGTAGTGATAAACTTCTTTAGCCCTTTTCTGTCTGTGAAGCTCCTGATTTTCCCTTCAATTTTGAACTATAGCTTTTCTGGATAAAATATTTTTGGATTCAGTCCCTTGCTTTGCATCTCATTACATTCCCTTCTGGCCTGATGTGTTTCTATTGAAAAATAACTTGATAATCCAATGGGAAATTCTTTATAGGCAACTCTCTGTCTCTCTCTTCCAGCCTTTAAGATTTTCTTTGTCATTAACATTTGCCATTGTAATTACGCCATGTCTTGCTGAGGATCTTTATGGATTCATCTTGTTTGAAACTCTCTGCGCTTGTGTGACCTTTTTTTAAAAAAATATATATTTTATTGATTTTTTACAGAGAGGAAGGGAGAGAGATAAAGAGCTAGAAACGTCAATGACAGAGAAATATCGACCAGTTGCCTCTTGAACCCCCCCTACTGGGGATGTGCCAGCAACCAAGGTACATGCCCTTGACTGGAATCAAACCTGGGACCTTTCAGTCTGCAGACCGATGCTCTATCCACTGTGCCAAACCGGTTTCGGCTTGTGTGACCTTTTTCTTCCCCACATCAGGGAAGTTTTCTGTCATTATTTTTCAAATATTTTTTAATCCTTGCTCCCTTTCTTATCCTTCTGCCATCTCTATTATACATATGTTACTTCATTTTATGTTGTCCCAAAACTCCCTTAGGCTCTCATCCTGCTCTTCTAATTTTTTCCCCCTCCAATTTCTGTTCAGATTGGGTGTGCTTGTCTGGCTTTCTTCTAACTCACTAATTTAGGTCTTTACATCTTCGAGTCTAAGGTTAAAACCTTCCATTGTATTTTTATTATATCTGTATCACTATTTCCTCTTGATCCTTACATAAGTTGTTGCTTTGCTCATCTATTTGGTTTGTGAACTATATGTCCCTTACACTGAATTCTTTTTCTGACATATTGCATGATTCTGTTTCATTTAGTTCCTTTCCTGGTGATTCTTCCTTTTCTTTCCTTGGGGGATTGTTTCTTTTTCTCCCCGTTTTTTGTGTCTTTTTCTAGCCCTGGGCATCCTGCTTGGGGTTTGAGAGGTTGAAGACCCTATCAACCAATGGTCTGGAAATCATTGGTCTGGAGGCTGGGTTTGTCTTAAGTCTCACACCTTTATCGTCCCTGCTCTGAGTTGTATCCCCTTCACCCATGGATCTGGTCCCTCAGTTGTCTGCTTCAGAAGTGCACAGTTCCTCTGGTGTCAACTCCCTGTGAGGACCCAGAGCCCTCTAGCATACATTCACTGAGTGGCCCTGGCACCCATTGCAGGTCCCTCTAGCAGCACACTTGCTGCATGGTCCTGTGGTCCCTAGCTGTGCACACTGGCTTGCTCCAGGTTGCTCCATAAGTGTTCTCCTATGGCCCAGAGTGAGGCACATGCTAGGTTGCTCTGGGTAGCCCCTGAAGGACTGTCCTAGGGGCTGAGGAGAAGCAGGTGCAGGTTGCTCTGGGTCCCACAGTCAGAGCTTCCTTATGGCCTAAGTGGAGCACATGCTGGATTACTCCAGGTTGCCTTGGCAGCAAGACCCTGGGCTCAGAGGGAAAAGGGCATGGGTTTCTCTGGGTCCCACAGTCCTTGTTTTCTTGTAACCAGGATTGTGACCCACACTGGGTTTCTCAAGTTGACCCCTCCTTAGTGTGGAACAGGGACGGGTCCATGTTCTCCTGTTACCAGAAGTGAGGTGTGCACTCTGTTGTTCTAGATGGCCCAGAAGAATTGTCTCAGGGGCTGGGGTGGAGTGGGCACAAGTTGTCTGGCCCTGAGTGAGGCATGCACTGGGTTGCTCTGGCTCACCCCTCCTGGGCCAGGGTGAAGTGGGCATGGGAAGGTCTAGGTCACCGCAGCAGGGCTGTTCAGGGGTGGGGTGTGCTCTGGGTTGCACTAGGTTACCCTAATAGCAGGACCTGGTGCTCTGGGTGGAGCAGACACTGGGTGGCTGTAGGTCAGGCTAGCAGCATGTTTCTGGGGTCTAGCGTAAGGGTGGGGCACAGAGTTCCCCCTGGCTTGCACTTACTGTGTGGTCTTAGGGTCAGATGCTAGGACACTGGGTCCCAGTGGGTTTGTGAGGAGGCCTGGTGCAGGAGCTCACTCTGGTGGTGCACGTTCCCTGTAGATGTCTGGGTGTATGCTGGGAGGTACTGTGCCACTCACTGCTGGCACACAGTAGTTGTTCCATGTGGGTTATGGCTGGCATATGGCATTCTCTAGGTGTCCTCTGTCCTTCCTTATTCAAAACTGTCTCCTTGGCTGTGTCTAATTTGTTAATTCATGGTGGATGTTCTCTGATTTAGTTGCTTTTCTGGCCTGGTCCCAAGAGGAGATGCACAATACTACTGCCTTTTTGGTTGCCATTTTCTCCATGTAGAGTCAACTTCTTATAGATGCTAATCACATCTACAAAACACTTTCCCAGCAATGCCTAGTTTCATGTTTGGTTGACAAACTGGGTGCTATAGCCTGGCATAGTTGACACAGAATTGATCTTCATAGGCTTGGAGCAGGAAAGCGTTGATTTTAACATCTGTGTTCATCAGGGATATGGGCCTATGATTTCCTTTATTTGTAATGTCTTTATCTAGTTTTAAAATTAAAATAATTCTGGCTTTGTGTAAAGATCTTGGTTCCTCCATCTTGGTTTTTTTTGGAATAGTTCAAGGAGGACAGGTGTTACTTCTTTGACTATTTGGTAAAATTCCTCTGTGAAGTCATCTGATCCAGGGCTTTTGTTTTCTGGGAGTTTTGTTGTTGTTGTTTTATAACTACTTCTATTAAATAAGTAGTTATCAGCTTATTTAAATTTTATGCTTCTTCCTGATTTAATTTTGGAAGGCTATATTTTTCTAGGAATTTCTCCATTTCATCCAGGTTGTTCAGCTTGTTGATATATAGATGTTCATATTTATTTCTTGCAATCTTTTGTATTAATGTGGCTTCCATTGCTATATTGTTTCTTTTATTTCCAATTTCATTTATTTGGGTCCTCTTTGTTTCTTGATGAGTCTGTCTAATGGTTCATCAATCTTGTTTATCTTTTCAAACAACAAGCTCTTGGGTTCACTGACCTTTTGTACTTTTTTTTTTTGTCTCTATGTAATTTATTTCCACTCTTATCTTTATTGTTCCCCTCCTTCTCTTTCCTCTGGGATGCTCTTGATTTTCTCTGTCTAATTCACTTAGTTGTAGAGTTAGATAGTTTATTAGTGCTGTTTCTTGTTTCTTGAGGTAGGCCTGTAATGCTATGAAATTGCCTCTCAGAACTGCTTTCTCTGTGTCTCATGAATTTTCGGTGGTTCTGTATTCATGTTCATTTGTTTCCAGGAAATTTTTAATTTATTGCTTGACCTCATTGGTAACCCATTCATTGTTTAATAACATGCTATTTTGCCTCCATGTATTTGAGTTCTTTTGAGTATTTTTATTGTAGTCTATTTCTAACTTCATGCCATTTTGATATGAGAAGATGTTTGGTATTATAGCAATCTTCTTGTTTTGTGTGCTAACATGTGGTCTATCTTTGAGAATGTTGCATGAGTGCTTCAGAAGAGTGTATATTTTGTTGCTTTGGGGTGAAATGTTCTGTAAATATCAGTTAGATCCATCTGATTTAGCATGTCACTTAAGGCCTCTGTTTCCTTGAAGCTTTTACAAAAAATTAAAAATAATTTTTATAAAAATACTGAATGAACTCAGGAGATAAATAGATAAACAGTGAAAATTTCAAGAATAAGAACATATAAAAGGAAACCAAACAAACAGAAGTATATAATAACTAAAATTTAACAAATTAATAATATACTGGAGGAAATTAACAGCAAATTAGGTCATACTTAAAAATAAATCATCAACTTAGAAGACAAGGCACTGAAAAACATACCATCACAACCAGGGGGGGAAAATAATTTGAAAAATGAAGATGTTAAAGAGACTATCACAACATGAAGTGTACCAACAATTGCATTATAGCAAAGAAACAGAGAGAGAAAATGATAGAAAACCTATTTAAGGAAATTACTAAAAACACCCCAAAACTAGTGAAGAAAACAGACATATAATTTAGCAAGTACACAAAGACCCAAACAAGATAAACCCAAAGAGGCCCAAATAAGAATACATCATAATAAAAATTCTAATAACTAAAGAAAGAAACTTTAAAAAGTAACAAAAGAAAAGTAGTTATTTACAAGGGACCTTGTAGTAAGACTATCAGCTGATTTTCCAACAAAATATTTTCAGGACAGAAGAGGCACAATATAATCAAAGTGTGAAGGGAGAAAAATACTGACAAGCGAGAATACTGTACTTAGAAAGGTTATTACCCATAATTGAAGGAGAGAAAAGTATTTCCTCAGGTAAGTAACAGCTAAAAGAGTTTATCACCAGTACATCGGCATTACAAGAAATGTTAAAGGGAATTCTTTAAACAAAAAAGTCAAAACTAAAAAAAGAAAATATTGTAAAGGAAAAAAAAAATATCACTGGAAGATCTATCCAGTGATGTAAGTTTGGTGTTAAAGTCCTCTACTATAACTGTATTATTGTTTATTTCTCCCTTAAAGTCCACAGGATTGGGGAGGCAAGAGGAGATAAACCAAAAAACTTATATACATAGCCCATGGACATGGGCAATAGGGTAGTGAAGCCCTGGAGGGGTAGAGAAGGGGGGAAGGGGGAGTGGGATAAATCTATCTGTAATACTATTAACAATAAAAAATGCATTTAAAATGATAAAAAGTAATGTCTGGAAAATTTATATAGCTCATTAACTAAAACATTAATAAGGTGGTTATTGAAAAGTAAAGTAAATGTGTCTTGGAAGTATTAAAATTACTTAAAACTAAAAAAAAGTTTTTCTGCATTTGGCAGCTACTATATTGGATGCATATATGTTTACAATGGTTATATTTTCTTGTTGAATCATTCCCTTTATTATTATGTAGTGACCTTCTATGTTTCTTACGATGTTTTCAGGTCTATTTTGTCTGATATAAGTATTGCTACCCCAGCTCTTATTTCCTTTCCATTTGCATGGAATATTTTTTCCATCTTTTCATTATCAGTCTGTCTGTATCTTTTGTTCTGAGGTGGGCCTCATGTAGACAGCATATACATAGGTCATGTTTTCTTATCCACAGCAACCAGACAAGAAAAGGAGATAAAGACATCAAAGTTGGGAATAAAGAAGTAATATTTAGAAAACTAAAGAATTCAACAAACTGTGGGAAATAATAAATGAATTTGGTAAAGTAACAGGATACAAAATTAATATTCATAATCCTATTACATTTTTAAGCACTAACAATGAAATATAAGAAAGGGAAATTTAAAAACAATTCCATTTACAATTGCATTAAAACAATAAAACACCTAGGAATAAATTTATTCAAGGAGGTAAAGAATCTTTAAACTGAAACCTTTGAGACATTAATGAAAGAAATGAAAGAATATGCAAATAAATGGAAAAATATTTTATGTTCATGGGTTAAAAATTAATAAAATTGTTGAAATTAATATTAAATTAATTGTTAAAATAACTACACTATACAAATCATTCTACAGGTTCAATTCAACATCTATCAAAATACTAATGGTATTTTCACAAAAATTAAATAAACTATCCTAACATTTGTTTAAAACTATAAAAGACCCTGAATATCACAGCAATCATAAGAAAGAAAAAAAAAAAGAGTAAAGATAGAGCCATCTCATTTCCTGATTTCAAACTCTATTGAAAAGTTATAGTAATCAAAACACTATAGTATTGACATAAAAATCCACACATAGATCAATATAACAGAACTAGAAGCCCAGTGCATGAAATTTGTGCACTGGAGGGGGAGGGTGTGTTCCTCAGCCCAGACTGCACATCCTCCAATTTTGGACCCCTGGAGAGATGTCTGACTGCCTGTTTAGACCCAATCCCATCAGGCACTTGGACATCACTCTCACAAGCCAGGACTGTTGGCTCCCAACCACTCACCTACCTGCCCGCCTAATTGACCCTAACCACTTCTACCTGCCAGCCTAATAACCTTCTAACCACTCCCTGCCAGCCTGATTGACACCTAACTGATTCCCAACTGGCCCGATTGCCCCTAATTGCCCTCCCCTGCTGGCCTGGTTACCCTGAACTGCTCTCCCCTGTTGGCCCAGTAACCCCTACCTGCCTACCCTTGCCAGCCTTTGTCACCTCTAACTGTCCTTTTCTGCCAGCCTGATTTCCCCTAATTGCCCCCCTTGCCAGCCTGGTCCTCCCCCAAGTGCCCACCCTGTAGGCCTGGTCCCCCCAATTGCCCTCCCCTGCAGGCCTGGTCCCTCACAACTATCCTCCTCTGCTGGCCTGGCCATCCTTAACTGCCTTCCTCCACAAGCCTGATCACTCCCAACTGCCCTCCCTTGCAGGCCTGGTCCCTCCCAATTGCCCTCCACTACTGGCCATCTTGTGGTAGCCATCTATGTCCACATGGGGGTGGCCATCTTGTGTGTTGGAGTGATGGTCAATTTGCATATTAACTCTTTATTATATAGGATAGAGAGCCCCAAAATAAACTCATGCATATAGGGGATCAAACTTGAGACAAGGGAGCCAAGACCACCCAGCAGGGGAAGGGTAGTTTATTTAATAAATATTATTGAGAAACTAGGACAGCCATTTGTTAAAAATGAAACAAAACTTCTATTTTATTTTATTATTTTTTGTTAAATATGTTTTTATTGATTTAAGAGAAAAGAAAGAGTGAAAGAGAAAGATAGAAACATTAATGATGAGAGAGAAGCATTAATTGGCTGCCTCTTGCATGCGCCCCACTGGAGATCTAGCCACAACCTAAGCATGTGCCCTGATCAAAAATCAAGTCATGACCTCCTGGTTAATGTGTCAAAGCTCAACCACTGAGCAGGACTTTTATTTTACACTGGCTGGGCAGAAAACACACATATCAACTGGAAATGGATTAAAGACTTGAATCATTCTACAGGTTCAATATGTAAGGTGTAAATCATAACTCTTAGGAGAAAACAAAACATAAGGGTAGGTTCTTTACAATTATTTTTGGCAGGGAATTTTTGAATATTTGACAAAAAATAAAATATTTTAAATTATATATCTGATAAGATGATAATATTCAAAATAAAAATATATAGATAACTCATACTACTCAGTAGGTAAAGTAATATAATTGAAAATAGGTAGCAGAACTGAGTAGACATTTTTTCCAAATAAAATGTAAGAATGATCAATGTATACATGAAAAGGTGCTCAACATTACTAAAAATTAGGAAAATTCAAGTCCAAACCATGATGATATATCATCTCAAACCCAATAGAAAGCTGTCATCGAAGAGGCAGGATGCACATTGAAAGGAAAGGGAAGTCTTTGTGTTATTGGTGAGAATGTGAATTGGTACAGCCACTATGGAAAACAGAATGGAGGGCCCTCACAAAATAAAAAAATGTAATTGTAAAAGTGATCTACTCATCCCATTTCTGGATGCATATCCAAAGAATATTAAAACAGTATATCAAAGGTATGTGCATTCCTGTGGTCATTGTATCATTAATGCCATAGCCAAAATATTGAAAATCTACCTTCTTTCAACAATCCAAGCATTCAATAGACTAATGGATAAAAAATATGTGGTATATATAATGGAATATGATTCAGCTATGAGAAAGAAAGAAATTTCTCATTTGTGATCATACGGATAGACCTTGGAGGCTGCAGGGGCTCTGTCAGAGAACACCAGATGTTTAAGGCCACTCTGAGCATGGGAATCCTAATCCGGGTGTTCAAGGCCAATTTACTTGCAGGTGCAAGAGCAAGGACACAGCAAGCTATACACTGTGCAGGTATGCCACTCTATAACCCAAATTTTGATTTCAGTATTTGATATGAAGCCTCTTTAGTTTGAGCTCATACATATCTTGTCACTGGCAAGCCAATTGTTGGTGGCTTTGTAATAAAGCAAGCCCCACTTTCCTGCTTGTACCTGTGAATTTTTTCAGTTTCCTGCACCCAGAAGGGTTACATCCCTGGCTCAGGAGCTTTCCCCTGACAAGGACATTATGCAAAGAAAGTATGACTTATATGTAAATACAAAAAAAGAAGTCAAACTCAGAATAAAAGTAATCACCAGGTCTGGGATGAGGGTGGGAAAAATAGTAAGAGATTGGTAACAGGAAATTTTCAGCTACAAGATGAATAAATTCTGCAGATCTAATGTAAATCATGGTGACTATAATGGAGAAAACTGTACTCTATAATTGAAATTTGCTAAGAATAAAACTTAATTGTTCTCATAAAACAGTTAAATATGTGAGATGATGATTGTGCTAATTAACCAGGGCAGTGGGGTTTTTTTCACAATGTGTATGTATATCAAATATCATGAAATACAGTTATAAATCCTACAATTTTATTTGTCAACTTTCCTCAGTAAAGCTGAAATAAGGAATCAATCCATTAATTAAATAAAATGGTAGCTATTCACAGATTAGTTTTGTGGTGATTTATTACCCAGGATGAGGAGTGTAATAGAATGTGGCACTATAAATGGAGTGGTGTTATAGCTGAGGTCTTAAACGTGTAGTATTGGCTCCACCGGGTGTTGAGCAAAAGCAGAAGGGCCTGGAGCAGGCGTCTGGTGAAAACATAATGGGACTCAAACAGGCTGCTGGGGACGTTGTGAGGGAACGTGATACCGGAAGGTGCATAGTCTCCATCCTGTGCTCCAGGATGGAGAGGACCCGGGAGTCTGGTTGGCAGCATTCACCCAGACAACAGCCAGCATTGCCTCTGGACATGTGTGTGAGCCAGTGTGGAATGCACAAGAATGCTGCCTGATGCAACTTAAATATAGGAAAGCTTTCGAAGTCTCACTTTCCTTTTGGTAACCAGCCAGTTTTCCATATAGATTTATTAACTGTTTTCATGCCAGAGAGCCAAAATCTGAAAAAAATATATAGTATTTATATATTTTATTTTTCTTATTGTATTGTCTAAAATGGCTAAAGTAGTGTTAAGTAGATGCGTGTATATCAGATTTTCTTGTGTTAGCCCCACATTAATGGCAACATAAAGGAGCTTTGTTAACAATAACAGTTATCATTGATTCTCATTACATGCCATGTACATAATAGTGGTATATCATAGAGTTTCAGAAGCAAAATTTCAAAGGCCAGTCTCTGTATTTTACCCCATCTCTACTCTTACTGATTGACCTTAGCCAAGTCATTTTACCAATCTTGTTTTCTCATCTATGAAAGTGGTCTATTTAGCTCACTGTGATTGAATGAATAAGTAAAGTTAGAATAATGTAGTGCATTACCTGACCTGTAATAAACATTATGAAAATGTCTGTTATTGTTAACTTTTATCAACTAAATGCCATGCTCAGACTCTATGCTGCGAGCTTTACTACATGGCCTCATACAATGTTTACAACCTCCCTATAAAGTGTGCACTATTTCCCCAACATTTCAGAGGGAAAATCAGCAGATCCAAAGGATTAAGTAACTTGCCTACTTGCTAAACTATATATGGCAGGGCAAGATTTTGAACTCAGTGCTATCTGGCTTTCTAGTTCATGTTTTGACCCAATGATATGTGTGGCATGCTTCCTGCTCCATGACAAGTACTTTCCAAAAGCAAGGAGATATATCCCATGCCTGGGTCTTAAAACTCCAGGAGTTACTCAGGGCTGCCAGCAGAGTGCTGTTTGCTGGATCACCGAATGGAGAAGAGAATGGCAGCTGCAAGGCATTTGGCACAATCCGAAGTGTTGAATTCTGAGCATTAAGAAAAGTGGCTGCCCTGTGTTTCCCTGAAGAGCAGTGAGCTGTCAGGTGCTCAGATTGCATCAGACAAAAGGCCTCTGTTATCACCCTGCAGGGATCTGATATTTTATGATACTTAGTTTTATTCTGAAGTCTTAATGAGAGCTGCCAAGAAGATAGCCCAAGAAATGTCTAGTCTGGAAGGTTGGTTCCACTGAACAAACTGCAGTGATTAAGAAATGAACATGTTTGGAGACCTCTAAAATAAGTTTTCCATTTTAATGGCACTTCATTTCAAACAGTCTTTTTCTTTAACCTTAACCTGCTTTATGACATTCAATTTCACATTTTCAAATGTGTTATTGATGGTTCCATAAGTAAGAACAATAATATATTCTGAAACAGAAAGCCAAGTAAAATTGAAGTCATCATCCAACTTTGCCTTCCCCCCATAGTTTTTACTGACACTGTTTTATTTGGCATGCCTGACACTTTAAGATGATCTTAACTCTCTCCTTTAAGATAATCATTAGGTTCTAATGTGTTTTTTTCTTTCATTTTTTCATCCTTCTTTTTATTAACTACAACTATCTCTCTAGTGCACACCCACAAAAGCACACACTCAGATTATGATGATTTTCTAATGAAACCTATTCCTTTCACTTTAATCACTCCTACTCTCTTTTCAAAAATAAGTGTTCAAAAATAATCTTTAGGCCTGGCCAGCATGGCTCAGTGGTTGAGTGTCTACCTATAAACCAGGACGTCACAGTTCAATTCCCAGTCAAGGTACATGTCTGGATTGTGGGCTCAATCCCCAGTGTGGGGCATGCAGGAGGCAGCCAATCAATGACTCTCTCTCATCATTGATCTCTCTCTCTCTCTCTCTCTCTCTCTCTCTCTCTCTCTCTCTCTCTCTCTCTCTCTCCTTTTCCATTCTTCTCTGAAATAAATAAAAGTATATTAAAAATAATAATATTTGGTAAAAAAAAAAAAAAAAGGTAAACTAGTGCCATCATCAATAGGTCATGTGGATATCATTACCTTATCATGTAATGTGACCAAAAGGGCCATCACACTAGTCTTAATATGAGAAGAAATATCAGACACACCCAGGTAGGGAAAATTTCTATAGGACACTTGACCAGTACTCCTTAAAACTATCAAGGTCACAAAAAGCAAGTAAACTATGAGGAACTGTCACAGAGCAGAGAAAATTTAGGAGGTATGACAATTAAATACATTGTGGTACCTTGGGTTTGATCATGGATAGAAAAAGGAGATTAATGACGAACCTAGTTAAAGCCAAATAAAGTTTAGATTTTAGTTATTAGTAATGTACCAATATTGATTTCTTACATTGTTTTGACAAATTGGCACTATAACAAAAGATGAAAATGAGAAAAACTGGATAAAAGATATAGATGAGCTCTCCATACTGTCTTTATAAACATTTTGGTAAATATGAAATTACCCCCAAATTAACAATTTATTTTAAAATGTTCTTGGCACAAAACTTTTCAACAGAACTCCACTGTTTATTAAATCCATGTGTATGATCCTATTGTTTCTGAACACCTACTACCCTCGTTAGTCATCTTTTCTGGCACCAGAATAGAGTCCCCACACAGAGAAGACCATGCCCTAACCTCTGGGACTTGTGAATAGTTACTTACACAAAAGGGACTTTTGTGGGATCAGTGTTAGGAACATTGAGATAGAAAGATCATCTTGAGTTATTTGGATGGGCCCAATTGACCAATGAACCTTTAAGAGTAGAACACATTTTGCTGTCCAAAAGCAGGACAGATTGTGGCAGGGGGAAGTCAGCAATTCCTAGCACAGGTAGGATTTAATGCACTGGCTTTAGCACATAGGGTCTCAAATTCAAGGACCAGAAGAGGCCTCTAAAAGCTAGGGGCAGCCTCCAGTTGACAGTCAGTGAGGAAAAAAGCTGAGTCCTATGGTTGCTGGAAACAGATTCTGCCAATAACTTGAATGAACCTGCAAAGTAATTTCTTCCAAAGTCTCTCAATAAGAACCCATGGCAACTAATATATTGATTTTAGTGTTGTGAAACCCCAGGCAGAAAAGCAAGTCACGCCAACCTGGACTTCAGACCTACAGAATTGTGAGTTCATAAATGAGAGTTGTTTTAAGTTATTAAATATGTAGTAATTTGTTACAACACTAAAAAAAAAAAGCTAATCCATTCTTCTATTCATGTACAAATATATTTTGCTTCCTTCAAATGTGCCAAACATATTGAGCACATTATACAAAAATTAATGGTATTTTTATTTTGCCATTTTAAATTCTATTTCTCTTGCCTAAATTACCTTTTTATTGGCACAAATTATAAAATTTACAAAGTCAACAGTTTCTATTTGATCTAAGGCACACTTTGCCATCTTGTTTTTATTACCTCTGCTATACATATGGTACATGGACTAAGTTGCCTTGTGTTGTTTTGCCATGTGAATAGATAGTTTAGGGCTATAGTCTTGCCTGTCCACTACATTTATATATATACTAGTGGCCCTGTGCACAAATTCTTGTGCATTGAGAGGAAATTAATTAGAAGAAATATTTTAATATTGCTGTTCCCTCTTTCTCTATAATATAAGTGTCAACCAAATTTGAGATTGACAATGACAGATCAAAACACATGCATGCGATTGGCACCAGCAGGAGCTTTATATGTATTGCTCATGCACAAATCAACTTAGCCTTATATATATAGAATAAATTTGCTTAATTATACCTGCTTTCTGATGTAGCTAAACTTTTTCCAGCCGAGTGAAGCACCCAAACTTCTCTTTCAGGTAATTGTTAGCAACACAGCAGTAAATATCAACACGAAGCGGATTATTATTGTAGATCACACAGAGAGAACAAAGGGTGAAATACTTAACTGCAGCAGTGTTTGATTATATTTTTCACAGTGAGAAAACCTGAAGTCATTTTCAAGGTCCACCATTTCTTACTTCTTTTCAGTTGGGTCAAGTTTCTAAGCTTTCTAAATCTCCGTTTTTCGGCTAATGAAAAGAAAATAGGATTCCACTGAGTCTCCTATCTACCTACTCCAGGACTTCTGTGAGGATCGAAAATGATGAGGCACGTGAAAACACTTCACAGACATTTGGTTAAACTGTGAAATGTTTCCACCTGGCTATAAAGCAAGTTGTGTTCCTGGGCAGAAGAAACTCCAAGGAGGCTAGTCGCTAGCGAGAGGAAACTGAGCATTGCTACATGATGTCATTACCTAGCGTCCATAGGCACCATTTCTGGGCTTGGCTTGGCTGCGGGCCACATTTTGCGCCATGAGATCTTGGCAACATTGGCTGCAATTTGATGGGCTGTCATTCCAAGGTTGTGGTGGGGCCTGTGTCCCACTTGGGAGAAACCAAGTATTGCTTTGTGAGTTCAGGTCTACAGTGCTGTTTCTCTGTAAATGGCCAGTGTGCATCATGGCAGCTCCTGCATTGCATGTTTGCTCCCTGGTGGTCAATGTGCATTATAGCAACTGGTCGATGGTCAGTGAGACATTTAGCATTTTAGCCTTTTATACAGAGAGATTTTTCAGTCTCTTACTGTGACATTTGAAACTCTTCATGTTTTGTGAGCCTACCCACTGACACATACTCTAAGTTTCAATCCATGCTTTGTAAATATTCTATATGTAAAAGACCTCTTGTTAAATAGCATAGTTAAGGAGTATGATGATGATGATGATGATGATAGTGGTAGTGAAATTGGAAAAAGAGGGAGGAAAGAGGAGAACAGGACATAATAGTGGTAGATTGTAAGATAACAGAATAAAGGAAAATATTTTGGAGAATGGTAGACATTCCTCTGAAATAATGGTTTTCAACTTGGTCAGTTTGCCCTCCTGGGATATTTTGAAATATTTGGAAACATTTTAATTGTCATGGGGGAGTAGGAAGAATTATAACTGACAAATAGTGGGTAAAGGCCATGGAAGCTTAATATCCTACAGTGCACATGACAAGATCTATGTCAAAAAAGTATCCAGCCCAAAATGTCAATAGTGTCAAAATTAAGAAACCATTCAAAAATCTTACTGCCAAGCTATCATAAGGCATAAGGCTTAAGGTTACTGCTGTACTTTGGAATACAAGCAAAAACTACATCCAGAGATCAGGCCTTGGGAATGCTGTAGTCACACATGAATAGTAGCACCTATTCTACACTGTACAGATGTCTCTGCCATGTTTAGACAGCTTTATTCATCAGGGTTTGAAATTAAAATATTTTCTTTCTTTTTTTAAAAAAAATATGTTTTATTGATTTTTTACAGAGAGGAAGGGAGAGAGATAGAGAGCTAGCAACGTCGATGACAGAGAAACATCGACCAGTTGCCTCTTGTACACCCCCTACCGGGGATGTGCCCGCACCCAATGTACATGCCCCTGACTGGAATTGAACCTGGGATCTTTCAGTCCACAGACCGACGCTCTACCACTGAGCCAAACCGGTTTCGGCTAAAATATTTTCTTGAGTAATAAATTAGTATATCTTTTGTTAAACCTGCTAACCCTAAAGATGAGTTTATGTCCACAGATGCTAAGGAATAAGTGCATTTTCAGCACAGATATTACCTAAGTATCGGGTCTAGTAATAATTAATGTCGTTTTTCAACATTTGTTTAAAATCTTGCTTGGCGTTGACTTGTATTGACATAACCTTCAACACGTGGTATCTACAGAATGTGTGAAGTGCAATTAACAAGTTTTGCTTGAAAAAGTTTGTGTTTGGTTTTTGTTGCAAAACTAGGGCTAAGAAGATGGCAGATGAAGAGCATATTCGGCACTGCATGCTTTACGAGTTCCAATTAGGAAGAAAAGCAAGTGAGGCTGCAAAAAACATCTGTAGTGCTCTTGGTCAAGATGCAGTTAGCGCCAGAAAATGCCAGCGTTGGTTTGAGAAATTTCGCGAGGGAAATTTTTCGTTAGATGACAAGAGTGGTCGAGGCCGTGTGTCCAATTTTGATCAAGAAGCTCTTCAAGCTCTTTTGGTGCAAAATCCTCAAATTACCCAACAAGAGCTTGCGACAACCTTAAATTGTTCACAAAAAACAATTTCCAATCAATTGCGTGCACTTGGCAAAGTCCAAAAGTTTGGAAAATTGGTTCCTCATGAGTTGACCGACAACAACCGTAATCAAAGAGTCACAATTTGCAGTTCGCTCCTCTCTCGTCAAAACCGTTTGCCGTTTTTAGAGCAAATTGTTACCGAAGATGAAGAATGGGTGCTGTATGTTAATTTGAAAAGGCGGCCTCAATGGTTGGACAAAAATGAGGCTCCGCAGCCCACGCCAAAACCTGACTTGCATGCGAAAAAAGTGATGTTGTGTGTTTGGTGGAATTTTAAAGGAATTCTTCATTATGAACTTTTACCATCTAACCAAACCATTACAAGTGCAGTGTATAATGCCCAATTGGAAAGGTTAGCCCAAGCTTTAAGAGAAAAAGAACCCGCGCTGATTAATCGGAAGGGCGTAATTCTTCACCACGATAACGCACGATCGCATACTGCAAGAATCACTGCTGAAAAACTGCGCCAGTTGGAATGGGAAGTTCTCCCTCAACCTGCATATTCTCCTGATATTGCCCCTTCCGATTACCATTTGTTTCGTTCTTTGCAAAACTTTCTTCTTGGAAAAAAATTTAATAATGAAGAATGCCTCAAAAATGCATTGACCGAATTTTTTGCATCAAAATCACAAGAATTTTACAACAGAGGGATTAAAATGCTTCCTGAGCATTGGGCACAAGTAGTAGAAAACAACGGCAACTATATTGTTGATTAAATTTTGTTGTATTGTTTAAATAAATTCGATTTTAAAAATATTAGAAAACGACATTAATTATTACTAGACCTAATAACAGCCAACATTGACATTTATTTTATCCTACTAGAGTCCTGATGCACAGAGTTGTGCACAGGTGGGTGCCCTAGGCCTGGCCGGCAATCAGAGCCTATTGGGGCCATCTCACCCATTCCTAATCAGGTCTGGGCCAGCTGAGTCCTGCCAGCTGCAGACAGGGCCTGCCAGATGAGGGAAGGGATGGGAAATTGACCATGGGAGGTATGCTGGCTGTGGGGAGGGACAGATGGAGGTTGGCTGTGGGAGCACACTGACCACCAGGGGATAGCTCCTGTGTTGAGCATCTGCCCCCTGGTGGTCAGTGCACACCATAGCAACTGGTCACCAGGCCGTTCTGGTTGGTCAGTCATAATGGTTGCTTAGGCTTTTATATATATATATATATATATATATATATATATATATATATATATATATATATATATATATATATATATACTGTCTCTATCCTTAAAGTCCAGCCCTCATTCCTCATTCGCACAAATATTGACATTCACACCTGATAATTTTTATATTGTCAAGTTCTGAAAATTGCTGAAAAGTTACTTTGCATATCATTGGGTATGTGAGCCTGACAGAAAATACTGAAACCTAGTAAATGGTCTGTTTGTCAGATACAAATTCATCAAAGAAAATGTAAAGTTTGCCTAGCACTGTGTTTCCCTAAAATTTTTTTAAATAAAAAAAAAAATTCTCTAAACCATCCTAGACTTCAATGTACCAGTTTTCAGGCTGCCTGAAAGCTAAGACATTTACACAACACAAATCTAGTTAGAGACAAAGATGTGGCCTTCAAGATCAGAAGCTGGTGAGTTACTTTTACATCTGAAGTTCAATTTAATCTGAAAGGAAAGCAAATCCATCAATGTCCATTTGACCTGCTCACAAGCCTGAGGGACATTCACTTTTCTCCGGGTTGAATCCCTGTTTTAGGTGTCATTTAACTCTTTCTGTTCTGAAACACTTACTTTAAAGTGCACCTATAGATTTGAATTGTGCTTTCTTTTTGTTGGCCTGTGTATGTTTAATTTTCCAAATGCTTTTAAGATTTTTAACTGCCGGTAAAATTTCTTTAAAATGCAAGTGTGAATGTTTTCTTCACAAAGACATTCAGTTACACCATGGAAGCAGGCCGGTTTTCTCAAGTGGACTATGAGCGGTTTATCTGCTTCTGATCCGATGGCCCTCTCTTCCACTGTGGGCTGCTGCCCCTTTGGTGGAGTCCGCCATCAATGCCCAGCCTTTAAGGGACAGTCTGACAGAAACACATGCCAGGAAGATGTAATTTTAGTGATGCCTCACACAAAGACCAACTCTAATAGCCAAGCTTAAATGTAACCATTTCCATTAAAAAATATAAGGCTACAGGTGAACACAGCTTGGAAACTTCCGTTTGATGAAGACAACCGGGAAAATCCTCAGATAACAAAATGTTTGCCTTTCCCTTACTCCAGTGGAAGAAAAAAACTTCCATTTGTCAAACATACTTCCTAGGTACCACATACTGATGAACAATTTTAATTCCATTTTACAAATAAAGACAGTGAAATTCAGAGCGTTTTAGTAACTTCACTGAGGTCACGCAGAGAGTAGAGAGTTAGGATCTAAACTTGGATGTGCCATGCTCCAAAGCTCTTGGTTATTTTCCTCAACATACTGAATGATGCCACCAGCAGTGTCAATCCCAGCACATGCCAGCAGCAGCACTTAAACTGGCATCAAGAGGGGATAGACACCAGCCTGATTTCTAAGTATAAGCAATCCAAGTTTATGAAGCACTTTGATTTTATTTTCTTATTTGTTGCTTTAGTGATTGTGTTCCCCAGTGGGAACAGAGATGAACCATGGGGTAGGGACTCTGCAGTAAGCCAACTCTGCACCATGCCTTTGCTCTTGTCCGACCTGTGGTCAGAGTAACCTTGAGTAGGTGACCTCATCTCCTCAACTTCAATTTCTTCCTTCACCAACTGATGACAGTAACTCTGACCATGCATAATGATTGGAAGTGCTAAAACAAACTACGTTCTGAGTAGTCACTGAACATGCAGGAGTATAAAAGGTGCTCTTGCATGTTACCTCCGTTTTGTATTCAGAACCATGCCCATGTCCTCTCTATAAGGAGTAAGACTAAAAGCTTCGCCAGATACTTATGAGTACAGAAACCTAGAAGAATTGGTTACTAAAGCTGATACAGCCTCCTTAAAAAGCCCCAGAAAATCCACCCAATTTTTCATAATCTCAATTTTTCTTTATGCCTCATTTATCCTTTCAAAAATTGGTAGGAATTTAAAATGCAAATGCAAAATTAAGACAAGTGCACCGTGGCTTGAGATTATGAAGAATGTTAGCAAGGGAGACAGGCTAAGAGAAGACAAACTTACACTATCTTTCCCTATGAAAAGCCAGGCCAGGTGATCCAACACGGTGGAGGAGGTAGAAGTTACACACACTTCCTTCCAGGACCAAACTGCAATTCCGATTAAAATATAGAACAATCAACTTGAATAACCAACTGACGACTAGCTGAAAAGAAGTCCTATAACCAAAGATTTACAGAAGAAACCCCGTCAAGCCTGGTAAGAAAGGGAGAGATGCAAACAGGCTGATCCCATACTCAAGTGTGGCTTCTGAGAATCTGAGGGATAACAGCTATTAAGGTTCCCCGGGTGTGGATTGCTCAGCCCAGAGCACCAGAGCCAGAAAAAGGTGTCCATGTAACATCTGGCTGTGAAAATCAATGGGGATTCAGACCACCAGGCAGAGAGAGGAATCTGTTGGAAATGGAGACACTCTCTTAAAGGGTCAGCACACAAAATCTCATTTGCAGCCACTCACCCTGGGCTCTTGTGGAGGGAGGGCAGAACAGACAAGAGTCACGTGCAGAGCAAATAAGTTTTGTGGCTCTGAGGAGAAAGCTGAAAGGACATGGTCCCCACACTAAGTCCCTCTCCCATACCGAAGACACCATCTTTCTTGGGTTGTGCACTCCCCAGCATATGTCAACACCCTGGGGGAAAGTGGCAGCCCCATCCTCTGGGCTCCTTGATGCCCTGCCCTGCAGAGCCCTCACCCTGTGGAAGCGTCAGCTGCCTGAGCTGGGCATAAAGGTCCAGGCAAACTCAGGGATGTCGGTGAGTGAGGCCTGTGGCTCTGGCACAGAAGCCATTCCTCCCATTTTCCTGCAAGCCTGACCAGCCCCTCCCTCACAGGATATATATTAGCCCCATGGTCCTGAATCTTAGCGGACCTGCCTGAGCCTAACAGGCAGCCTGCAGGAGGGGCAGGTGGAAGAGGATCTCGAGGTGCTTTGGGTGTATTACCAACCTGCCCCTGGGCTGGGTGCTGGTCAAAGCCGGCCTTGGTGCATAGCTCAATCCTTTTCACACACACCCAGGTTCAACAGAGGCAGCCACAAACTGTGCATTGTTTGTAACACCAGAAAAGCTTTCCAGGGCCAGTCACAGGCAGAGTCTGACATCCACCTGCAGAATCCTCCCAAGAGGCCCCAGAACCAACCAACACAGTGGCCAGATTCAGACAACATCAGGAAAGGATCCAATTAGTTAAGCTACACATTGGCACAACCAAGTGGAGAGCTCAGTCATCACCTGCATAGCAGCTCTTACACGTGTGGTCAAGGTTGACCTTCAGAGTGAGCAATCCTTTGAGTTGACCCCACACATATATGGACCAACAGCAATAAAATCTCAATTACAACATAAGCAACATAAGAGACATTCTGATGACCATCTCAGGAGATGAAGGTGGCTGTACCCCCAGGTTCCAAAGGGCACTTACTGCATAAGGCCACCTTACAAACTGAGAAATCCACCTAATACACAGAAACAAGCACAGAGACACAACCAAATTGGGGAGAAAGAAAAACATGTCCCAAATGAAAGAAATAGAGAATTTTCCAGAAAAAGAAGTAAGTAAAATAGAGACAAGCAATTTGTCTCTATTAGAATTAAAAAATATAGATATAGAATTAAAAAAATGGTTATAATTATGCTCAAGGAACTTACTGAGAACTTCAACATCATAAAAAATAACATAGAAACATTAAAAAAGACTGGTCAGAAGTAACACACACAATATCTGAAATGAAGAATATGCCACAAGATATTAAGCCCTTATTGGATATATTGGTGATTATGTTACCCCATTCAAGGGGTTGTCTTTTAGTTTTGTTATGCAAAACTGTATTTTGATGTGGTCCCATTTGCTTATTTTTTGTTTCCATTGCCAGAAGGAACTATATCAGAGAAAAATATTGCTATGAGAAATGTCCAAGATTTTACTGTCTATATTTCCTTATAGAATTTTTATGGCTTTGAGTCTAACATCTGTCTTATGACCTAGCAATCCCACTCTGGAATTGTATACAAATAAATCTAAAACACTAGTTTGTAAGAATAAATGCACCCCTATATTCATTGCAGCATTATTTACAATAGCCAGGATTTGGAAGCAGCCTGAGTGCCCATAAGTAAATGAGTGGATAAAAAAATCTGTGGTACATTTACACAATAGACTACTACACAGCCAGAATAACAGGAAATCTTATCTTTTATGACAGCATGGATGAACCTGCAGATTATTAAACTAAGTGAAATAGGCCAGTCAGGGAAAGACAAGTATCATATGATTCATTTACATATAAAATCTAATGTAGACAGACTCAGGAATACAGAGAATAGACTGACAGCTGCTGGGGGTGGGGGACAACTGAGGATTGGGTGAGAAGGACTATATCCTAAGAAATCAGAATCTCTAATTAGAAAGGACATATGCACCCCTATATTCATAGAAGCACAATTTACCATAGCTAAGATTTGGAAACAGACTAAGTGCCCATCAGCAGATGAGTGGATTAAAAAACTGTGATACATGTACACAATGAAATACTATGCCACTATAAAAAAGAAAAAAAGAAAAAAAAAACCTCTTACCATTTGCAACAACATGGATAGACCTGGAAAGCATAATGATAAGTGAAATAAGCTATTTGGAGAAAGATAAATATCACATGAGCTCACTCATTTGTGTAATATAGTGAACAAAATAAATGGATGAACAAAAATAGAGCCAGAGGAAAAAAATATTTTAGAATATAATAGAACTAATCCTGTCATTTGCAGATTTTAAATATTTACTACAACTTTTGTGATATTATACTATGTTAGTACAGTTAGGTAAGCTATAATAATAAAAGCATAGTATGCTTACTAGAATGGACAGCCGAAAAGCCTTCCGGACATCCTTCTGAACGTCCTTCTGGACCGCCTTCCAGACGAAGCCGGGATACAAGGGCTGAGCCCTGGCAGAATTTTGTGCATCAGGCCTCTAGTATTATTATATATAAAAATAATCTTATTGAAATATTAATGTTTATTGCATGTAATTGGCTATTTATTTTTGTATCTACAAAATTAGAAATATTATTCTGCTTGATGCTTTTCTGAAAAACCGTATCCTCATATTTTAAAACATTTTTATTTTTGCTCTCCAGATTGGGTATTTCCCGCTTATTTTCTAATGTATTTCATTCCTCTGCTTCATCTAATTGATGTTGATTATCTATAGTGCATTCTTCATTTTAATTATTGTATTCTTCATTTCTTTTGGTTCTTTTTTGTTTTCTATTTTTATATTTTCTCCATCTTTGTTGAAGTTCTTACTGAGTTCACCTATTATTTTTTGTTGTTATTCCTCACCTGATGATATTTTTCCATTGATTTTTTCTTTTAAAAAAATATATTTCTTTATTGATTTCGGAGAAGAAGGGAGAAGGAGAGAGAGATAGAAACATCAATGATGAGAGAGAATTGTTGATTGGCTGCCTTTTGAACACATACCCTACTGGGGATCGAGTCTACAACCCAGGCATGTGCCCTTGGGCAGGATAGAATGTGGGATCCTTCGGTCCACAGACTGATGCTCTATCCACTGAGCCAAGCCAACTAGGGCTCCATTGATTTTTCTTAGAGAGAATCAAAGAGGGGAGGAGAGACAGATTGGTTGCCTTCCACATGTGTGACAGCCATGGTTGTAGATGAAGCATATAACAAGATGTGTGCCCTTGACTGAAATCAAAGCCATGACTCTTCAGTTCACAGCTCAGCTTTCTAACCACTGAGCCAAGCTGGGTAGGGTGAGTTAATTGAGCAATTTAATAACCTGTATTTTGGTTCTGTATCTGGTGGATTGCTTGTCTTTATTTTGTCTAGTTATTTTTCTGGCATTTTTGTCTTGTTCTTTCATTTGGAATATTTTCTTTGACTTCTCATTTCGGTTACTCTCTGTGTTTGCCTCTGCATACTATTTAGACCTGCTACATACCCCTGTCCTGACAGAGAGACCTTATGCTAATGGTGTCCTGTGAGACATAGTTTCATAGTCTCTCTGGCCATCTGAGTCAAGTGCTCCAGGGATGTCACCTGTTTGGTTTTTGTGTGTTTTGCTTATTTGCTCTTGCCACATGAGTAGGTAGAGTTGACCCTCAGGCTGACTACTTGTAAGGGCTGACTGTGACTACAGCAGATGAGTTGCTGTGTGATATCTGACCACCAAGTGCGGGAGTGGCTTTAGTAGGGCTCTGATGCCAGTTGAATCCACCCTTCAGATGTGTCATTTGCAGAATTCATTATGTGGTGCTCTGGTGTGGCCTGAAGCCAGCCACCAAGTGTGATGGGTCTGGAGGATCTTTGGAAGGATTCTGGTGCAGTTTATGTTCAGCTACCACTTATGCCAGGATTGAGGCTGCTTGGTAAGCTCTCCAGAGTGATCTTCAATTATCTGCTGCTTATGTTGTTCTTAGACGGCCTTAGAAGAAGCTACACTTTAAATGGAGGTAGGCTGCCACTAATACTTCTTGGGAACCATGATGCAAGCAGAGGCCAGCCACCACTTGTGTTAGGCTGGTGACCACTTAGTTCAAGTCAAGTTCCAAGCCAAGACTGGCTGATACTCATGCCAGTCTTGGGGCTAGCTGATGGGAGTTATAATGCAAGGTGCTGCTTGTGATGAGCATGGAGCAACTTAGCAAGTGCTACAATTCACACTCAGGTTGGCCACTGCTTGATTGGAGCTTGAGAGCCTTTGAGAGATTTGGGGAACAAGCTGAGCAGTCCGCTTATATGGAGCAGCCACTGGAAGAAGCTCGGGCCGGGTGAGAAACTTGGGTGACTGGGTCTCAAGGAATCACCAGGATAGGGGCAAGGGTGTTAGGTTAATGGAAAGCATTGATTTGGTGCCCACCTGCGCTGCACTGGCTGGTTGGGAGAAGAGCTCTAGAAGGCAACAAGCCAGCACTCTGTCCTCAGAGAAATTTGCCTCGCCCACTGCCCCTCTAACCCTAGTCCCACTGTTAGTCAATTTAGTTTTTCCCTGCATGTCCATGGAACTTTTTGAGCTGCCCCTGTGCTGGAATCCAGAGCGAGCGAGTTTGTGTGCTGTCCCTGTTGAGAGCAGCATGTGTCACAACCCTCTGTCTCTCTGGGACACAGCCCCACTGGGTTCTACAGACAGATGGATATTTCTGGGACTTATCTTCTGGGTTTTCCCTATTGGGAAGCTGGATGTGGGTCTGGGACCCCTCACCCCTCAGTGAGGAATCCATAGCTGAGATATTGCTCTCTATTCTTCATCTCCACACTGTGGGTTCTGCAACTTTATTTCTTTTTAAAATCTCAATGTGGCCACGTCTTTATATCCTTACCGTGTTTCCCCAAAAATAAGACATCCTCCGAAAATAAGACCTAGCACATGAAAAGATAAGACATTCCCTGAAAATAAGACCTAGAGCAACTTTGGGAGAAAAAATTAATATAAGACACTGTCTTATTTTCGGGGAAACAGGGTAGTTAGGAATTTTGCTCAGCTAGTACTCAGGTAGTTCTCAACGATGGTCATTCTATAATTTAGTTATAATTTTGATGTGATTGTAGGAGGAGATAAAAGTAACATTTACCTACTCCACCTTCTTGACTGGAAGTCAGATTTAGTGTTCTCTGAGAAGACAGTCAATGGGCTTAAATTAATAGTTAATAATTGATAATAACCTCAAAGTGATGAACAAAGCCTTCTCTGAGAGAAAACAAGAGCCATCAGAATGATTTAAGAAATTCACTGTGGCCCCTCAAACAAGAGGATATGTTCAGAAGAGGAAGATTAGACAACTTCTAATACAACACTCATCTCACAACCATGTAGCATTATTAGTGGATGGTAAAGTTTTTGATATTACCTACTCATTATTCTTTGTAGATAATGAAAATATGCAAATCACAAATGATGATAAAATGGCAAGCATTGAGCTACATATGTGTGATATATCTATATATTGATACACCTATATATCACAAATATATATGGAGAGAAGATATACATTTTTGTTGTTTTTTTAAGCAATGTGACATTATACTACTTTATTTAATAAACTTAAAAAGTTTTCAGCCCATATAGTTATATGTCTGTGTGTATATATATTTTACAATAGCACTGAAATTTGAATTTACAGTATTGTGGTTTGTATTCATTCACATTATATGTTATATAGAATTCTATTGGAGCTCACAAACTTTATTAACAAAGGTTTGAAAATATGAATGAATATATGTGAAATATGAAAACAATTTCAGTCCAAGACCTTCAAACAGATATTTTAATAGTCAATATTTTAAAAATTCAGTTCTTTCTTTCTCTGAAAAGAAAGTTTAGTAATTCAACTATTCATATAATATTTTTAACAGCCAGAAAAACTCTATGGCAAATTGTTATAATTATATTGGACTTCAACCTAAGCTTCAGAGGTAAAAAAATAAAAAATTAAAAAAATTATTGCTTAGACTGAACTTCCCTCAGGAGAAGAAAAATGGAATCTATAATAATTTTCAATTCAGTTGATGGGGTTAATAATAAAAATGTCAACAACAACTATAATGTAATCAATTAGTCAACTTGGGACTAAGAAATATAAAACATGCTTTTAAGTGTCCTTGGCCCTATATAGGATGCATGAAACAGAAGTATGATTAATGATAGAGAAACCAACATGTTTACTGTGCATTAAATTAAGTCTTGTATCATCTCACTCAGGGCTCTCAGAAGCCCTATGAGATATTTTGATGTCTAGCTGCATATTTTCCTGGGAGCTGTCTCTGAATTGCCAACAAATTAGATGAAACCAGAAATAATACCCTCACTCTAGGAGAAGCTGCATTTTCTTACAGGTGCTTCCAAAATTCTCAGTACTGAGAAGCTGGCAATTCTCACCACACTCTTAAACATCTGGTATCTAAGATGATACTACATTGTAAGTACATACAACTTCAGGTGAAGGGGGATGTGCTCATCCATTAAAGGGGGAGCAGCAGGCCAAAGGGTTCCTTTCCTGGAACACACCACAGTGGGTCTAGCTAGCCCCACCTTTCACATCTTCCGCTACAGAGAAACAGGAGGTCTGGGTAACTATGTGCCTCTTCTTTTTTTAAAAAAATATATTTTATTGATTTTTATACAGGGAGGAAGGGAGAGAGATAGAGAGTTAGAAACATCGATGAGAGAGAGTCATTGATCAGCTGCCTCTTGCACCCCCCCCCACTGGGGATATGCCCGCAACCAAGGTACATGCCCTTGACCGGAATCGAACCCGGGACCCTTCACTCCCCAAGCCGACACTCTATCCATTGAACCAAACCGGTCCCGGCTATGTGCCTCTTCTTGTTGAATCTTCACTTATGAGTTTCCCTAGAATGACCTGTTCCATGTATCCATGTTATTTGTCATGAAGAATTGGCTAAGTTAAGTAACATTAAAAGTCAATCAGATGTGTGAGAGCTAAGTTACACATTTTAGTGCATCTAATTTAAAAGTGGTTCTGGTTCCTGAAATTCACATATAGAAAGTGATGCTCTGATTAACTTGTGGGCTATAATCAACCATGTGTTCAATTCACAACCACGTGTTCATTTCAAAACCCAGTGTGCATCCCAGTCTGGTCTTCATCAAAGGGTGAACTCAAGACCACCTGTATCATGACGGTCATGAGGCTTAGTACTAGGTCAGTTTTAAGAGACCTACTCCAGGTTTATGGCATCATTAAATCTGATGGCAATCACCCCCCACATCTTCAATTCTAGTAGGCACCTCAGGTGGTCCCCAATCAATAAAAAATTAAGATGCATTGCTCTTTGAAAATGCCCTGAACTTGCCACAAGAACTCATGTGCACATAGGGTTTCGAGGGTGGTTCAAGACAAAGGTCAGATCTTCTCTCTAAAGTGGGATTATGGTGAAGAAAATGTCCCTTGTGAAAGCTAACCACCTGGCATCAGTAGTGGGGGGAAAAAGGAGGAATGTTTTATGATGACACCTGGCTTTTTAGACCCTAGGATGATCCACTTGCAGCCCTTTAAATAAGTGATTTAAAGGTAAATGAGTTCAAGGAAAATTCCTAAGTTTGGTTAAGAAAAGTTCAGGTAAGTGTATACCCTGCTAGAGAGTCAACAAACATTACCGTGGACTATTCTGAGTCACACTGAGGCAGGTAGGGAGACGTATCAGTAAGTGTTTTAATGAGAAGTCCATTTTCTTCTTCATTCCCCGGGAAAGAAACCAAATTGTTAACCAGCTCCTATAATCCAGAGGAAACCAGTGAAGAACTGACAAAAGTGTGGACCAGCCATGCACTGAGGCAAACAGGGTAGAGGTGCCACAGTCACAAAAAGCTCTTCTAGCTTGAGGACAGCAATCCTGTTGATCTCTCTCTACTCACCTGCCCCTCTCTCCATTCTCAGCAGAGAACTCTGGCTTCACTTGGAAAGGAGGAGTAGGCAGAAGTTTGTGATACATCAATATTTCACCTTAGTCATCATTGATAAGCAGGTCAAAAATCAACCTTCTCACGCACTCTTATATACCACTCTGCCTGAAGAAATAGGAAATGTGTTATTCAAATGCAATAGCAATTGCCATGAATTCCAAACAACCAGGCAAAAGTCAAAGGCAAATTTTGAAGGAAGATATAATTTCATGTCACTTTTTGTGGACTTACATGTATTTTTTAAAGTTGGTGGAGCATAGCTGACATAGTGGAAAATCAAACAAAAGATGATTAATCACTGGACAAGAGTCTAATAAAAATATATTTCATTCATTCCATACAGTGTCTGGCACATCAAAAATGTTTGGTAGTTTTTCTAATGAATCCATTAATAAATCCCAAGACTTCCACAATTATTGTTGCAGATCCTCAATATACTTATCCTCAACTTCTACATAAAATATATATATAAAATCAGTGAAGGCCCATGGAATTATTCCTCTTTAGCATTGTGCTGCCCAAAAGCTCCCACAAATACTAACCCAACTTTGATGATTCCTCAATTTACTTTCATATTAGCTGTTTTTAATTTTATTTTACTTTTATTTATTTCTCACTATTACAGATTTCCCTCATTTTCCTCCCCATTTTCCCACCTCCACCAAGCCCCTGCCCCCACTCTCTTGGGACATCACCATCCTTTTGTCTGTGTCCATGGGTTATGGATATGTATATTCCTTGGCTAATCTCTTCACCTTCTTTCATTTGTTCTCATCACCTCTGTCCCCTCAGACCATTGTCATTTTGTTTCACGTTTCCATGCCTTTGGTTCTATTTTGTTCTTCATTTTATTTTGTTCATTAGATTCCACATATAAGTGAGATCATTTGGTGTTTCTCTATGTTGGTTTATTTCACTTAGCATAATAATCTCCAGTTCCATCCATGCTTCCAAAAAAAAGTAAGTGTGACTTGTATGTTTTAATACATTGCTTGAAAAGAAAACTACATTTCCTCCCTGATAAGTCACTTGTAAGAATGAGAATGAGAGTGACTGTGTCTGACCATGTTTGAGATGATGAAATGTCAGTAGGCAGATTAGGGAGACTTCTCCTAGGACAGCCATGCAGTGCTTAGGTCAAGAGCAATGTGCACTCTAAATAGAGAGCTTGTAGAAGCTTAAATGAGGTGTCAGCATAAGTAAGGAATTTTGTGTTCCATATAATTATGTTATCAAAATTATAGATGGTGAGAAATGGCCATAAAAATAAATTGATACAATTATGTATTTATGAATGAAGATATAGTTGATTTTTTGTTTTACTGACAGTAGGAAAACCTTGGATTTCAATTTTGTAACCCTTAGAAGAACATTTGTTCTTTCTTTTAATTCTATCTTTGCCACAGTTTATGAGGAAATCTCACTTGTTTCCTTGACCAGGTCATTTTATGCCTTTGCTTTTATTTCAGTTTCCAGGTTATTAACTCCTCCAGAGCGAAATTATAAAACTATATTGTTTGTGGTTTCTTTTTTCTCATTTCATCTCTTTCTAGAGATGGCAGTTAATATTTACATGCTAGAACCAACTGATGTTTGTTAATGTATACATGCATGTACATACACACACACCTCTTTTGTAAACAATGCTAACATTGTCATCTCTGGTGATAAAGAAATAAATAAGTAAGAAGCCTTGAAATTGTAAAGATAATTTAAAACTGTGGGAGGAAAATTCCATTTAGTCTTGTATATAAGCCATCTCCAGGACTTCTGATCTTTCCCATCTTTCCCTATTAACATTCAGAATGCATTTCCTTATGTTTTTGTAAAGCAAAAAAATAGTAAAGTCCTCCCAATTCTCCCCACAAAATGGTGAACTGTTAGTTGGTTAATATTCAAAGCTTCTACATAAAAAATATACATTTTTATATTTATATAAATTGCCTAAATGCATGTATAAGTTTATGCATAAATTTATGTGTATACACATACATATACATGTATATAAACAGAGAGAATAAAAGGATTTTAACTATAATAATATTACCCAAACTGTAATAACATAATATCACAAAAGTTGTAGGAAATATTAAAAATCTGCAAATAACAGGATTACTTCTAGAATATTTTTCAACCTCTTGCTCTATTTTTGTTTCATCACTTTATGCTTGTGAGTGAGATCATGTGATATTTATCTTTCTCCAACTGGCTTATTTCACTAAGGATGATGTTCTCAAGGTTCATTCATGCTGTTGCAAATAGTAAAAGTTCCTTTTTTTTTTTTTTTTTTTTTTTTTTTTTTACAGCAGCAGAGAATTCCATTGTGTAGATGTACCACACTTTTCTAATCCACTCATTTGCTGATGGGCACTTAGGCTGTTTCTAAATCTTAGCTATTGTAAATTGTGTTTATTATAAAATGTTTATTGCATGTTATAAAAAAGAAAATTTATTTTAACCAAGAGAAATGGAATACATTGCAAGGCAGAATTGTCAACTAGACATCTCTCTTTAAGCCCTTCCTGCTAAACATTTTAAAGAAAATATAAATGGGGTCCCAGGGCTCGTTTTCTTTTAATCCTCAACTGAGGATATTTTTCCATTGACTTTTAGGGAGAGTGGAAGAGAGAGATAAACATGGATGTGAGAGAAACACATCAATTGGTTGCCTCCTGCACGAGCCCTGGTCAGGGAAGGAGCCTGCAACCAAGGTATGTGCCCTGGGCCAGAATCAAACCTGGAGCCCTTTGATCTGTAGGAGGACACTCTATCCACTGAGCCAAACCAGAAGGGACCAGAGTTCATTTTTTACCTTACTTTTATTAATAGGTGCCCATCTACATATAACTTTAGTAGCCTGGTCTCCTCTGTGACTTTGTAAATGAAGAGTTTTTTTCCTTCCTACTTATTTCACTAGTAGGAATGTTTTCTTCCATCTTCAGGTTTTAAACTCTCTGCTGTTTTGTGTTTTTTTTTTTTGAGAGATCACAGGAATTTCTTAATTATCTTTAATATTTTTATTATTTTGATAGTGTTTCTGTAAACATGCTGTCTTAGCCAGATCAAGCCACTTTAACAAAACACCAGAGACTGTGGTTTAAACAACAGACATTTATTTCTCATAGTTCTGGAGGCTAGAAGTCCAAGATCAAGTTGCTAGGACTTGTCAGGTTCTGGGGGACCCTCTCCCAGACTTGCAGATGGCTGCCTTCTTGCTGTATCTTGCTGAGAGAGAACTCTGGTGTCTCTTCCTCTTCTTATAAAGACATTAATTCCAACGTGAGGACTCCACATTCATAATCTCAAATAAACCTTATCCCAAAGTCCTTACTCCTAATATCATCCCACTGGTGGGTAAGACGTCAACATATGAATTTGGAGGGACACCGGTATTCACTTTATAGTACATATTTTTCTTACATGTAACAAGCTGTCTCAAATGCTTTCCTGTGTGCTATCTCAGATGGTCACTTCCCTCATTTTTATGAGTTATGGACCTTGGGGTGGAGTGGTAACAGGCTTCTCTGAATACTGACCCGGTGGACAGCAGTTGTCTGTGGTAACACGTCTGGTACTCTGGAACACTTAGATTATCTTGCCTGGTACCTGTGATGAGTCCAAGGTTGTCAAAGGAATGTTACAGAGACTCTACATATAATGAGCAAAACCCCTGGTAAAGAATCCAGGCTGCCTGACCTAATCCAATTCCACTGAGCCTCCAGGTACCAGCTGTGTGACTCTTGATAACTTGATAGCTTCTTTTGCCATCTTTTCCCCTCTTCCATTGAGTAATTAATAGGTTGAATAAACCTAAGGTCCCTTCAAACTTAGACCCAGTGATACAATAAATATGATGCATGTTTTTATTGCTAATGAATATTTATATGGAAACAAAATCATCCAACAGGGCACTAAAAAGAGAAGAAATAAATTTTAAATAATGCCAATAATCCAAGACAATCCTTTATCAATTTTTATTGCTTCAGATATCATTTGAAATGGAATAGCTTTCCACTGGGGCTCTGTCCCACCAGCCATCAACCCCATCCACCAGTCAATAGGATGATGTAAAAATGAAAGGAGACCCACCCCAGGCTATACACAGAGCTCTTCCCTCCATGGGTGATTAGTTAGGTAGAACTAAGATTCAGACACCCACTCAGTTACCACAAACCCAAACTTCATATTTCTAAAACACATTTTCCTCATTCATATTTTGGATTTATAGAATCAAATAGCAGAATCAGCATCAATGAAATAATAATGATATTAATTATAGAATTATACCTGTGATAAATACTAACAGACCTTTTAACATTGAGCCCTAACTTCAATTGGTAAGGTCACAAATGTTTTGGAAGTGATTTTGGAGCTGAGATGGGAAGGTGAAGCAGACAGGGTGCCCAGCTAGAAGTACACCCTCTTATGGGCCAGGAAAGCATGAAAACCTCCAAGGAAACAAGAGAAAGTGCAGCAAGTAAGAGGAGGCACGGTGAAAGATAAGGTTGGAGGGCCAGATGTGGTTAAAATCAGGGAGGATGATCATAAAATTATCAGAAAAACCATAACACATTTGAGCATAAATGGAAATTATTTTAATAATTATGCCAGGACAACAGGCATAAATCAGGACTGTTTCTAGCAAACAAGAGAATTAGAGAAAGGAAAGCCTAATAAGAAATTATTGCAGAAACTAGATAAGAGACAAAATGTTAAAAAAAAAAAAAAGATGGAATTTTACCATTGAATGTCATACAGTTTTGATGTGTGTGTGTGTGTGTGTGTGTGTGTGTGTGGTGGGGCGAGAATAGGGGTAGATGAAAGTAAGCTTTTTTTTTCTTTCACAGGAAACTGGACTTGTCTCTAGAAGGGAACAGGTGAATCATCTGTGGGGTCCAGCCTAACTAATACATGTTAATATTGCTTGCCAATGAACACTTCAAATCAATATTTCTGCATATGTTGGTCTAGCTCTATAAAATAATTACCCAAGAAATGTAAGTAATAGCTCCTATGTATGTTTTAGATGCACATAATACCAAATTTTCAAGAAATCACAGCTTCCTTTAATATTGGAATCAATAGTAACTTACCCCCATAATTGATACTAATTTCAGAAGCAAGACAGCTTCAAGGTTAATACATCCTATTGGTCTTTCTTATTTGCTTCTATCAAAATCTTAGCTACAAGTTGAGAGTTGTGAGGGAAAAGAAAAAAGAATAAGACAGAGACAGAAGAAATGAGAGAAGAAGAAAAGGATACATTTATCTACATCAATTTGTTTTCCCTCCTGTTTCTGTAAAAAGTGTAAGCTGGGAACCAAAGCAAAACCAACTCATGCTGAGCCGTTGTGCTTGGCTTCCAAAAGAAAATCAAAAGATTCCAATAGACTGAGCTGCATAGAAGCTGAATTAGTATCGTCTCTAAAGCGGGAATCCAAATTGTGAAAAATAAATTTTAAATAAGCTTGAGAAAAATAAATAAGCTTGTTAATAAGACTGGACAGTTTCCATAACTAGAAGTAACAACTAGGAATAGACTTATTTTTGAACAACTTTTATGAAGAGATATTGAACTTTTATTAATAGTGTCACCTCTCTATGCCTCTTGCTCTCCCGCTCTCTCTCTTCCTCTCTCTCTCTCTCCCCCCAACTCCACCCACCCATGCACCTTTCCCCTCTCCCTTTCTCTTTTACAATCATCCACAGGCAGGGTTAGTCTGAAACCTGAAGTGAGAAAAGAAATATTTGCTTTTACCCCTTCCACCTACTCTTTCTGGCCAACCCTCTCAGGGGATTGGTTACTCCTGATAGGTTATCATTTCTGAGTCTCTTGGGGCAAACTTGGAGTCCATAGGATCCCTTCCCTGTACCATCAGAGAGTTCATTTCTTTAATAATGTAATACCATTCACAGAGAGACTGATTTAGAAAATATGAACTACTAAGGTAGGAATAATTATGTCATGCACTATCCTGCTCCATTCACTTTTTGTCAGAGTAATATCCAGACTAATATGCATTTGTTTAAACCATATGTGGAATAGATGGAACATGGCAGCAGGCAGGTCTGGAGCAAGGGTGAATGTGTGAGTGTGTGTGAAAGGGAGAATGGGTGTGGGTGTGGGTGTGGGTGTGAGAGTAGGAGGGCATCTGTTTGTGGAAGCAGGAGCTTAGGGGAGCAACTGGGGAGATCCTAGCAGAGGAACTGCCATTGCGATGTGCTGCTTGGTTCACTTCTCTCCACTTTAAGGAGCACTTCTTGGCTATTAGCAGATGCTCAAAATCTCACTGTTGATCCCTGAAGTCTCTGGATACACAGACCAGTCATACTGACTCAGTAAGCCTCACTGGGCTCCTTGGAGGGCCTGCTGGTTGACCTGACTGGCAGAGTGCAGGGTCTGCCCCGCTATGTTGGTGAACCAGCAGAGCAGCACATGGTCTGACCCTCCTCCATAAACATTGGAGCAGTCCACCTGCACCACCACCCTGATGTAGGCCCAGCCTAGGGACAGGAACCTACTGCCCCCAAACAGCATGCCTGACCCAGTACTCCTGAAGGACTGGCCCCACTGCTTTGACATGGTGCACTCAGCCTTACCACTGTGACCCAATGCTCCAGGATGCAAGGACATGTCATTGTGACTCACTGTGTTTTACCTGGAGACCCTGGGCAATGGTTCCACTGCCTGAAACTGCAAAGTATATGTGACCTGATGCCCCCAGATGCAGAGATCAGACATGCCTAACCTGATGTCACCAGAAGATTTGATGCACCACTGCAACCCAGGGAACCAGTCACCTCTGAAGACACAGACTTACCACAGACCCAGCCACCTCACCTAGCTCCCCAGATACTGGGACTGCTAAAAAGGGAAGACTAAAAAACAACTCTCAAATGAAAGAAAATGAGGCATTTCCAGAAAAGGAACTGAACGAAATGGAGGGAAGCAATTTGTCAGATAAAAATTCAAAGTAATGGTTATAATGATTCTAAATTAGAATCACAAGAAACTTATTGATAATTATAAGGAACTGAATGAGAAATACACCATAAATAAGAATTGAGAGGAAATGAAGAATGACATAGCTGCAATAAAGAACACCCTGGAAGAATTCAACAGTAGACTAGAAGAAACTGAGGACAGAATAAGCAAGAAGACAATGTAGAAAAAAATACCCAATCAGAGCAGCAATGGGAAAAACATTTAAAAAAAGGAGGGGAGTTTAAGCAAGCTTTGTGACAATATGAAAAGAAACAACATCCACATAATAGAGAATCCAGAAGGAGAAAAGGCTGAGCAAGGAACAGAAAACCTATTGAAAGAAATGATGACAAAAAAAAACTTCAAACATTAAAGACAAAGAGTGAATCTTAAAGGCTGCAAGAGAGATACAGAAAGGTACCTGCAGGGAACGCCCATTAGACTATTGGCTGATTTCTCAATAGAAACATTTCAGACCAGAAGGGAGTTACATAATATACAAAGTAATGAAAACCAAAGGGCTGAACCCAAGACTATTTTACCTAGCAAGGCTATCATTCAAAATAGTGCTAGAAAGCCTAGCCAGAGCAATAAGGAAAGATCTTTCATAATAAAAGCATGCCAAAACTGGTTTGGCTCAGTGTATAGAGCATTGGCCTGCAGACTGAATGGTCCCAGGTTTGATTCTGGTCAAGGGCATGTACCTTGGTTGTGGGCACATCCCCAGTAGGGGGTGTGCAAGAGGCAGCTGATCAATGATTCTCTCTCATCGATGTTTCTAGCTCTCTATCCCTCTCCCTTCTTCTCTGTGGAAAATCAATAAAATATATTTTAAAAAAAAAATAATAAAAGCATAATGTGCTAATTAGACTGAATAGCTGAATGACCTTCTAGACATCATTCCAGATGACCTTTCGGACAACCTTCTGGACAAAGCCATGATGGCAGGGGCTGAGGCAGAGGCAGTCACCACGCTGGGTGGGGGCCGAGGCGGAGGTGGTTAGGGGTGATTAGGCAGTCAGTCAGAATGGTTATGGGTGATCAGGCAGGCAGGTGAGTGGTTAAGAGTGATCAGGCAGACAGACAGAGGGGTTAGGAGCAATCAGGCAGGCAGGCAGAGTGGTTAGGGACAATCAGGCAAGCATGCAGGAGAGCGGTTGGGATCCAGTGGTCCCAGATTGTGAGAGGGATATCCAATTGCCAGTTTATGCTGGATCTAACAGGGATTCTTGTGGGATAAGGCCTAAACCAGCAGTTGGACATCCCCCGAGGGGTCCCATATTGCAAGAATGTGCAGGCTGGACTGAGGGATTCCTCCCCCATTCTGTGCACAAATTCTGCATACCAGGCCTCTAGTAAATAAATAAAAAGCATCCAAGTATGGAAGGAAGAAGTCAAACTGTCACTTTGGGGGGATGACATGATTCTCTATATAGAAAACCCTAAAGACTCCACCAAAACAACTACTAGAAACAATAAAAAAATACAGTCAAGTTGCAGCATATGAAATCAATGTACAAAATTCCATTGCCTTCCTATATAGTTACACAAAACTTCAAAAAAAGAAATCTTAAAAATTACTTTTGAAATTGCAACCAAATACCTTGGAATGTGAAAGACCTATAAAAAAGACCTATAAAAAAGAATGTGAAAGACCTATATCCTGAAAATTACAAAGCATTATTAAAAAGAGATTAAGGAAATGCAAATCAAAACTAAAAGGAGATACCACATACACATGTTAAAGTGGCCATTATCAATAAGTAAAAGACACAACAAAATGGAAAAAATATCTTGTGTTTATGGATTGAAAGAATCAACATAGTAAATGTGACCATATTATACAAATCAATATACAGATTTAATGCATCTCCATCAAAATCCCAAAGTCATTTTTTAAAGAAATAGAACAAGAAATCATCAGATTTTTATGAAACTACAAAAGACCCCTAATAGTCAAAATAATACTAAAGGGGGAAAAAAGCTGGAGGTATTATGCTACCTGACTTTAAATTACACTACAGAGCTATGATAATCAAAGCAGCATGCTATTGGCAGAAAAATAGACACAAATATCAATGAAACAGAATAGACAACCCTGTTATAAAACAACATATATATTTCAACAGATAATTTTCAACAAAAGAGCGAGAAACACACAATGGAGTAAAGGCAGTCTATTCACTAAATGGTGCTGGTTAAACTGGAAAACTACATACAAAGAAATGAAACTGGATTACAGTTGGTCCCCATGTACAAAAATTAATTCAAAATGGATCAAAGACCTAAATATAAGACCCTAAACAATAAGTTAGATAGCAGAAAATATAGGTACCAAACTTATGTTCTTAGAGAACATTTTGTGAACTTGACCCAAGAGGCAAGGGAAGTAAAGGCAAAAATAAATAAATGGAACTATATCAAACTAGAAAGCTTCTGCACAGCAAAAGAAACTGACAACAAATCAAAGAGACAGCCAACCAGATGGGAGATTATATTTTCAAGCAGAAGCTCCAACAAAGGTTCAATTTCCAAAATATATAAAGCACTCATAAAGCTCAACACCAAAGAAGCAACTCATTCAAAAAGTAGGCAGAGGACCTGAAAATACACCTCTCCCAAGAAGACATACAAAAAGCCAATAGATACATGAAAAAATGTTCAACCTCACTGGCACTTAAGGAAATTCAAATCAAAACTACAATGAGATGTCACCTATTCCTGTTAGAGTGCCATTATCAACAGGACAAGCAATAACAAATGTTGGAAAAGTTGTGGGAAAAAAAGGAACCCTCACTCACTGCTGGTGGGAATGTAAACTGGTACAACCACTGTGGAAAGCAGTCTTGTGATTTCTCAAAAATTCAAAATAGAGCTATACCGTATGACCTAGAAATCTCTCTCCTGGGTATAGTCCTGAAAAACTTGAAATCATATATTCATAAAGATATATGCACCCCTATTTTCATTGTAGCATTATTCACAGTGGCCAAGGCAGGGAAACAACCAGTATTCTGAGATAGAGGACTGGATAAAGAAGATGTGGTACAGTACATAATGGAATACTACTCAGCCTTAAGAAAGGATAAAATAGCACCATTTGCGACAACATGGATGAACCTTGAGAATATCATGCTAAGTGACATAAGTCAGATAGGAAAAGCTCAGCATCATATGATTTCACTCAGATGTGGGATGTAAAACTGAAGCTCGTGAAGACAAACAGCAGTGTGGTGGTAGCCAGAGGCAGGGGATGGGGGAGGGTGTGCTGATATATGGTGACAGGAGTTGATTTGACTTTGGGTGGTGGTTACACGGTGAAATATACAGATTTTGTAACATAGAAACCCAGACCTGAAACCTATATGATCATGTTGACAAATGACACACCACTAAATTTAATTTTTAAAAAGTTAAAAATAAATTATTATTATATTGTATTGTACATACCTTTCTTATCATCTCTTTGGGAGGGCATTTCAAGTAGGGAGGTTATCTCAGTAATCCATTGGTACAGGTTATATTTCTGAAATAATCATCATATCTATGTGCACTACTGAGCAGAAGTTTCTCACGGACATGTTATGAGAACTGGCCAGGTTCAAGCAAAGTGGAGTTACAAAGACTGATTATTTCAATTCATTACAGAAAGTACAGGGAAAGCAGGTGAAAACAAGGAGAGCCTCCCAGAGATGACGCTTAGGACAGATTGTGGAGGCCAGCACACATGTCCCAGGCCGATTTTGCCAGGGCTTTCCAGAATGGGACATGCATGCCCAGATGCTGCATGTATGCTGGTCACCAGTGAGGTCCAGTGGTGCTCAGACTGGGAGTTCTCTTCATTTCTAATGGTCAGACAGGGAGCCCTCTCTGGCATCGTTTGGGTAAGTGCTATTAAAAGTATTGCAGGAAAACACATTCATGCTGTATTTAAGTTTTCATTAATAATAAATTCAGGTGAAGTAGCTTTGCTGTTAATATTGGTCAATGTCCAATTGAAAGCACAGATGTCAGGAAATTTTCATAAATGGATTCAGTTACATTTAATAGTGCTGTTGATGAGAGAAGACTTAATGAAAACCAACAGATGGTCTATTTAATATCGCTCTCAGCTTTGGAACATGTGCCAAATGTGATGCACACAATGGCTTGACAGGGCTGTTACTGGAAGCCTTTAATTACAACTGTTTGCACTCCTGGGCCTTCTGAGTCTCACAAAATAACCCTGCAACTCAAACACTGGCCAAAGCAGAACTTAAATAATGCCCATTTTGTGCTATTGTTGTGACTTTGTGTTTCTAAATGACCTAAAGACAGTTTTCTGACAGGTTTTTTGGGTTTTTGTTTTGTTTTGTTTTTTTGTCAAGAAAATTAAGCCAAAAAACAGGATTAGTTCAGATGGCCTTTCTTCCTCACATTAGCACATTGAGTCTAGAATATTGAACAGTATCTCCAAGGTCAAGAAGAAGTACGAAGTCTTTTATTATTAGGGTTTCCTCAAATACAGGGATAGCTCAACTGAGGCAAACTGCCAAAGCAATAAATAATTAAAAACAGCAGTGACAATTGTCCTTCTCTGAACTTTGGTAGGCTCCTGGTGACTATTGGGACTACATATTATAACAACTATAACACTGGAGCTGAGGACAGGGAAGCCTGGAAGATTCCACAGCAGGCTCAATGTAGCACAGCTTGTGTTAACCGAGCAGCTTAAGCAGAGTGAGAGCGGACACAGTGGCCAATGAGAGCAGGATAGCATGTTATAGGAAGGAAGAGAATACAGAGAGGGAAGGAAAGGAAGGAGAAGTGACTGGAGTTCAGCCAGAGGTCACAACGAGAAAATTCCTGTTTAAATTGCTGTAGGAAGGCCCAGCTACCTGATTCCTTCATGGCCCTCTCCGTTGGGCTGCCTCTCTCGTATGAGTGGTTAGTTTCTGGGAGGGAGGTGGTGTTCCATGCCATCTCTATGTGGAGAGAGGGCAAACAAGCAAACAAAAAGCCTAGAACACAGTAGGTGTGGACACAGTAGGTTTATAGTTAGTTGTTCATATAGAAAATAAAAGAATAATTAATAAACAATAATACAAGAATAAATGTATTTTGCATACTAGCAACTTTAAACCTAGTCTTGCCACAGCCTGTACATATGGGTGATTTATAAAAATGGTTCTTCTCTCTGGTGAAGACGTGCAGGCTGGGTCCCAGAAGGCCTGATGGCACCCACTGGCTGTGGGGAGTCCCTCAGGGTGGGAACACCGGGCAGTAACACCAATATCCTGAACAGGCTACAATTCTGGACTTAGAGCACAAGGGATCCAAACAAGCCTCTCTATGAGCCCCAGAAGAAAATTTCATCTTGCAAATCTGAGAGTCTCTAAGGACTCCAGAAAATAGCTTTCCTGCCCTGATAGGCTCCTGCCCTGATAAGCTACTTCCCTGATAGGCTCCTGTCCTGATAGGCTCCTGTCCTGATAGGCTCCTGTCCTGATAGGCTCCTGTCCTGATAGGCTTCTTCCCTGATAAGCTCCTGCCCTGATAGGCTCCTGTCTGATAGGCTCCTGCTCTGATAGGCTTCTTCCCTGATAGGCTCCTGCCCTGATAGACTCCTGCCCTGATTGGCTCCAGCTCTGATAGGCTCCTGTCTGATAGGCTCCTGTCCTGATAGGCTCCTGCTCTGATAGACTCCTGCCCTGATAGGCTCCTGCCCTGATTGGCTCCAGCTCTGATAGGCTCCTATCCTGATAGGCTCCTGCTCTGATAGGCTCCTGCCCTGATAGGCTGCTGCCCTGATAGACTCCTGCCCTGATTGGCTCCAGCTCTGATAGGCTCCTGCTCTGATAGGCTCCTATCCTAATAGGCTCCTGCTCTGATAGGCTCCTGCTCTGATAGGCTTCTGTCCTGATAGGCTCCTGTCTGATAGGCTCCTGTCCTGATAGGCTCCTGCTCTGATAGACTCCTGCCCTGATAGACTCCTGCCCTGATTGGCTCCAGCTCTGATAGGCTCCTATCCTGATAGGCTCCTGCACTGATAGGCTTCTGTCCTGATAGGCTCCTGTCTGATAGGTTCCTGCTCTGATAGGCTCCTGCTCTGATAGGCTCCTGCCCTGATAGACCCCTGCCCTGATAGACTCCTGCCCTGATTGGCTCCAGCTCTGATAGGCTCCTGTCTGATAGGCTCCTGCTCTGATACACTCCTGCTCTGATAGGCTCCTGTCCTGATAGGCTCCTGCCCTAATAGGCTCCTGCTCTGATAGGCTCCTGCTCTGATAGGCTTCTGTCCTGATAGGCTCCTGTCTGATAGGCTCCTGCTCTGATAGGCTCCTGCCCTGATAGGCTCCTGCTCTGATAGGCTCCTGCTCTGATAGGCTTCTGCCCTGATAGGCTCCTGCTCTGATAGGCTCCTGTCCTGATAGGCTCCTGCTCTGATAGGCTCCTGTCCTGATAGGCTCCTGCTCTGATAGGCTCCTGAATGATAGGCTCCTGTCCTGATAGGCTCCTGTCCTGATAGGCTCCTGCTCTGATAGGCTTCTTCCCCGATAGGCTCCTGTTCTGATAGGTACCTGCTCTGAGTGGTGGAGCAAATCAATCATTGGAAGCATAGAGAATAGTCTATTTTCTGTTAATTCTGCACAATAACAGAAAAATCATATTATTTTCTGCATTGATTTTTTTAAGAAAAATATTTTATGCTAGAAAGAAAGTATAAGGGCAGTATTATTTATACATATTGGTAGTAAACCAAGAAATCCTAAACAAAAAATAGGATGAAAAAATTAAACACTTGAATTTTAAAAGCATCCTTCTAAAAATCCCAATGCTTAGTAAAAAATTTAAGGTAAAAATTACAGATTTGTTCATTTATTTATTCATGCTGAAAAAAAGTACACCAGAACCAGGACAAAACAAGAATAAAATTTTATGAAGAAAGATTGCTTTGTATTTCAACCTACAAATAAATACTAGTAGTATTCAGAGGAAAATTTGTAGCCTTAAAATTAATTTAAAAAAATATATATATATGTGTATATATATATATATATATATATATATATATATATATATATATTATTGATTTTGTACAGAGAGGGAGGGAGAGAAATAGAGAGTTAGAAACATCGATGAGAGAGAGTCATCGATCAGCTGCCTCTTGCACACCCCCCACTGGGGATATGCCCGCAACCAAGGTACATGCCCCTGACCAGAATCAAACCCGGACCTTTCAGTCCCCAAGCCGATGCTCTATCCATTGAGCCAAACCGGTTTCGGCTAAAATTAATTTATTAATAGTAAGATTACTGTTAATAAAAAGGAGGAGGAAAACTGGAAAAATAATAAACTCAACTAATATAATCTACTAAAAGTAATTAATAGATATAAACTTGAAATTAATGAAACAGCTAATAGAATGATTTTAAAGTGTTTATAAAATCAAGCCCATTTAAGAGAGAAAAAAAAAATGTACTAAATCTGATCAAAACCAAAAAAATTAACATATGGAATTCAAACAAAAGGGAAAATGCATAGATTGATGAAATAGTCATGGAAGAGTATATGCTCACTTTATAAACAGAAAGTTGTTATTTTATAAAGTATAAATTTGTAAGATTAATTTTGTTTACAAAATATTAAGAAGTTATAAAGAAAAAGAGAAAAAAATAAGTTATAAAGATCTACCATAAAATAGAGGTTTTAGAGCTAAGCTCTACATATCTAAATATCATCATACCCTGACCATCAACATTTTTAATTATTTTTATTATCCCAGGTTATAAACTAGGATATCAAAATTTGATAAAGATAGCACATAAAACTGTACCAACTTTTTCTTATCCTATCTAATAAAAGAATAATATACAAATTAACCATCACTCTGCTACACCCATAAGCCACACCCACCAGCCAATCAGGAATGAGTATGCAAATTAACATACCCAAGATGGCTACACCATGGAGAGAACAGGAGGCTTGAGTTTCCCTGGCAATGGAGGAAGCCAAGCTTTCCGCACACCCTGGTAGGCCCAGGCCTCCACTCAAGGCCACAAAGTTTTAATTATAGAAGATAAATGTATCCCAGCAAAAATGGCGGCAGCCATGGAGCTGGAGAGAGCAGGAGTCTTGAGTTGTCCCTAGAGATGGAGGAAGCCAAGCTTTCAGCAGCCTGGGCCTGCCTTGGCCTCTGCTTAAGGTTAAAAAGTTTTAATTATGTAAGATAATTAAATTCCAGATTCCAGGGCCTCTGCTTGGGTCATCGGGGGTGGGAGGGAGGGGGGCAGTGGCCTGCCTGCAAACCACCACAGGCCTCTCCCCCAGGCCATCCCATGCCCCAAGGGAACCTTCACCCAGATCCAGGATATCCTTCAGGGTAAACCAGCTGGCCCCAACCCATGCACCAGGCCTCTATCCTATCTAATAAAAGAGTAATATGCAAATTGAACATCACTCCAACACACAAGATGGCTGCCCCATGTGGTCAAAGATGACTGACCCCATGTGGACACAAGATGGCCAGCACAAGATGGCCACAGGGGAGGGCAGTTGAGAAGGACCAGGCCTGCAAAGGAGGGAAGTTGGGGATGATTGGGCCTGCAGGGAAGGGCAGAAGGGGGGGGGGGACCCAGGCCTGCAGGGGAGAGCAGTTGGGAGCGAAGGGGGGTGGGGGGGCAAGGCCTGTAGGGGAGGGCAGTTAGGGGTGACCAGGCCTGCAGGGGAGGGCAGTTAGAGTTAACCAGGCCTGCAGGGGAGGGCAGTTAGGGGTGACCAGGCCTGCAAGGGAGGGCAGTTAGGGGCAATCAGGCTGGCAGGGAGCAGTTAGGCATCAATCAGGCTGTCAGGCAGAAGTGGTTAGGGGCAATCAGGAAGGCAGGCAGGCGAGCAGTTGGGAGCCAGTAGTCCTGGATTGTGAGAGGGATGTCTGACTGCCTCTCTTTCTCTCCCAGTCTGGCCAGCAGCCATGCCTCCATTTCTCTCTAGACCCCCACTGGAGCTGTTTATCAGACTGCATTTCTGATAGGCCCAGAGACACTGACTGGCATAGGAACTGACCAATCAGAACCAAATGTGGATGCTGTGAAGAACCAATGGCTTCCTAGGAGGAGAAGCTTCTGACCCTGACTGGCATGGGAACCGACCAATCAGAATAAAATTGGCCAGCAGAGGATGGCAGTTAGGGGCAATTAGGCAGGCACACAGAGACAGTTAGAGGCAACCAGATGGCAGGGGAGGGCAGTTAGGGGTGATCAGGCTAGCAGGCAAAGGCAGTTATGAGCCAGTAATCCCAGATTGTGAGAGGAATGTCCAACTGACGGTTTAGGCCCGATGTGGGATCGGGCCTAAACTGGCAGTCCAACATCCCCCAAGGTTTCCCAATTGGAGAGGGTGCAGGCTGGGCTGAGGGAGCACCCCCTCCATGCACAAATTTCATACAACATGTCTCTAGTACTGTTATAAAATAAAATATATAATTAGAAATTAATATGTGCTAAGTGTGCCTTGATAATTAAAAATAGTATTGTGATTTTTTAAAATGTGACATTTAAATAATTGCCTATCCATCAGCTAAAATAAATATAATTTTTAAATAGCTCAATAGTAAATATTTTCAGCAGTGTAGTCCATATGTCTTTTTCATGTAACCTGTCAGCATGAGAAGAGAGGTCTGTTCCCATAAAACTCTATTTAGAAAAACGGGCAGTGAGAGGCTTGGCCAAAGTTTGCCAACTTATGAACTAGAAAAAACTATAAGCAAATTTCTTATCTCACAGAAACAAATTAAAGGTGGCTTAAAGCGTAACGTCAAAAATCAAAACAATCATATGAATCCTAACACTATTGAAAGGAGGGAAGCTTTATCATTTCAGAGTGAAGAGGTTTGGAATAATTTAGATATTTGGTGCACATTTATATTAAAAAAGAGTATAAAAACACATAAAATTAAAAAAAATGACAGTTTCAGAGAAAACATTTGCAACACCATATGGCAGGAAAAATATAAATATATCTAATATATTAAAAGTTCTTGAGATTGATAATTAAAACGATATATCTGTAAGAAATACATGTATGTAAGTAGGCAATTTTCAAATGAAAACAACCACACACTCAAAATACCCATTAACCTTAGAAAGTGTGCTCCTCCTACGTGAGCTCACGTGGCTCACTCAAAACCCAGCAGTGAGACCAGCCCCGCAGTGTTACCAGCCCCGCATCTCCTGGAACTTCTCCTTCTAATCTCCTCTTACTTATCCCACTGTCACCACAGTGCCTCTTTGCTGCTGCCTGGAAACACAGCACAGTCCACATCGGGCTTTTGCAGATGTATCTTCGACCTTGAAAGCTTCTCTTTAAGTTTCCTTTACATGTGCTCCAATGCCTTCTCAAGAGGCCTACCTCTGATTATTTCATGCACACCTCCCACAACACACACACAGTCCTATCCCCCTTACTTCACTCTAGTTCTTTTTTTATATAATATTATCTTTTAACTTTCTACATAATTTGTCTATTTTTTGAATCATCTGTCTCTTCTTCAGTAGTATAAGCTGTATAACAGCAGTGATGTCTGTCCATTTGATCACTGATGTATTCAAATCACTTAGAACAGAGTCTGCCACATATAATGGCGTACTAACTAACATATGCTTAACGAGTGGCTGCGGAGTGGGTACCGTTTGTTGATTGCTAGGATTGAAGTCTCCCAGCTTGGCAGATTCCGGCAACCAAATCAACAACATAACAACACGGAGCTGGAAAAACTGTCACAAGGCACCATAACCTTGCTCCAGCACACCACTGGGCTCAGAGTAAATATTTGATGAATGAATAATGTTAACCTCACTAGTAATTATAGAAATGCAAGTTAAAACAAGATGCAGTTTTCACAAATCTAGAAGGCACAATGTGAGAGACTGGAAACCTCAGAACCATGATTCAATAATCTTATTTTCAGGAATTAATTCTATAGAAATAAAAACATCAGTACTTAAATGAGTTATGTATCCATATTTATTGTTTGCAATGGCAAAAATGGAAATAATCTAAATACCCCATGAATAAAAATTAGTTATTTAACTGTAATATAATACATCCACATCATTAAATGTCTTACAGCCATTTTTCACCTAGAAAGCCATGCATCATATGTTTTAAGTGAAAAAGGTAAGCTTCAGAACAATGAGTATAATATGTAATTTTGCTGAAAAATATTGAGAAAATTGTTTAAATGCTTTTTATCTGCATCATAACAAAAACTATTTAAAACACTTGATTCAGAATTAAGTTTGAAACAAATCTATGTGCATCTTCGTATTACCTTTTTTTCTATGCTCTAAAAAAATAGAAAGCCTTATGAACGGCCCCCTCCCAACCATACTTACAAGTTTTGTATCTATTGAAAATTTTATCTGTAAAGTCTCTTTTTAGCAAAAAGACCTTGTTGAATTACTTTCAAATATATTATCTTTTAAACATCCTATCTCTCTTACAGTGTTATTCTGAGCTCCCTTTCCACTAGATTAACTGCACAGCTCAAATCTTTTAGGATTCAGTTTACAATACTAAAAATCTGCCAACAAAATAGACATTGGCTTGAGACAAATGTAGTGCTAATTACCCATTATAGCCCAGAAATGTAATTCAAAACAATGTTTCAAAATGGAACTGGAAAGAGGATATACTATAATAATTAATAATAATACAGTTTCCATTTTTGAGACCTCAAATCTATGGGTAATCAAATTAAGGCCAAAACTTAATGAGTCTGGTGAGTTTGAGACTCAGAAGATCAGTATGGCTGTAACTTGGAGGATTGAGTAATGTAAAAAAAAGGGAAAAACCCAAATATATAAGTCCACATTAGGGAGATTGGGGTCTATTCCATATGCAATGGAAAGCCATACACAGGATTTGTAAATTCTATTCAGTACAATTTAAGAAGTAAAATGCCATGACTTATATCTTTAAAAGATCATTTTGATGGTTGTGTGGAGAGTCACTTTCAGGGGCCAAAGAGTGGCAGGGAGCCTATTAGGAAGCAGCTGCAGTCGTCCCCAGGAGGAGCTGTTGGCTTAGACAAGGTGAAAGGGACCATGGAAGTAGATAGCTGTCAGATATACCTCTAGCACTTAGAGTACTTAGTGATACCTCTAGCACTAAGTACTCTAAGTGCTAGTACCTCTAGCACTTAGAGTATTTAGTGATGGATTTAATGAAGTGCTAAGGAAGAGATAAATCAAGGATGAATCCGACATTTTGCCCTGCCATTGCCAATGCCACTGGGTATTCCGATATTTCCAGGGCTAGTAGAGAAATAGAAATGGTTGCAGAGAAGGAAATGGTTGTCTTCCTTCAACAAGCAATGAATGGAGAAAGTCCACAGTGAAATGAAGACATGCAAAGAATTTAGGGCACAAAAGACAAGAGGATAGCGTTTCAGCAAAGTGGTTGATGACATTAAATACTGCTGAGAGAACATGGAAGACAAGCACAGAAAAACGGCCATTGGATATGGCCAGAAAGAGGATAGGAGTGCACTTGACCCAGCCATTAGAGCAGACCAGTGAGTGAGGACTCCGTGTGAAATACAGAGGAGAAAACTTGGATAAGGAAGAGAACAATGGATGTGGCAACTCCATTTGTGAAGCTTTGTTGCAAAGAAAAACAGAAATGAGTCAGTAGATAAAGGGAGCATTGAAACACTGAAGGGTTCTTTTCAAAGTTAGGTCATCCTGGTATTTATTTTTGTATTAATGGTAATGACGCATAGAGAAGATGTGGAAGATGGAGGAGAGAGAGAAATACATGAGAGCAAAGCACTTGAGTGTAGAAGACTGAGACAGGCTACCTGTGGAGAGAATGGCCTTCTTGGCCCAGTTCACAACAGAGGAAAGTACAGAGGCGTGAATAAGATGCAGAGATTGAGACTGAGCAGAGGAGAGGTTGGGATTCCCAGATGGAAATTGTCTTTCCCCATTGAAGTGTTAGGCAAAGCCTCAAATTAAGAATAGAGGTGGAGCAGCAAAGGAAAGGGGTAAGGATAATTTTTAGAAAGAAGAAAATCAAATTCTTGTAACAGGACAATGTGTTTGTCTGTGATAAAAGCATTTGGACAGTTGTAATCTTTCATGGAAGTCTGACAGCCAGCAGGTGCATTTATCCCCCTAGGGACTGGTTGAAGGGATATAATTATCTTCACTTTACAGGTGAGGGATACAAGGTTCACAGATGCTGAACAACTCTGAAATCCACCCAGTTCCTATGTGAGGAAGCCAGGATTAAATGCACGTATGTTAACTTCAAAGCTCTTTTGATAAAAACAACAACAATAATAATAACTGCTACCTCTCTTCCACTAAAGTACTAAGAAAAGTATGGGGATGGTAAAGGAAAGGGTTTTAAGGAAAATTCCAAGGTCATCACAAACACGCTTCAGTAGGAACGAGGGAGAAAGTTAGATAAGCAACCCACTGATATTTTTGGAAAGCAATTATTCCATCACATATTGATAACTCTGAAATCTTTGTTAAAAGTTTACTTTCTACTGCTTAATAGAAACCAGATGAAAAGATAATCTACAAAATGATCTGACAGGAAGACATGTGCTATAATAAGCTTGGAGATATTTATTCAAAATGAATTCCTATCCATCAACCAATTAATAAAACAAGCAATAATCATGGTCTTGGGTAACAAAAACACTCGAGTCTAGCAGCAAAACAAAACAATGTCAAACAAAACAAATATCCTGTGGAAAATGTCTTTAAAAGCTCAGCACCTTATAAATCAACCTGAGCAAATAAAATATGACAATTATTATCCAAACAATCTAGATGAGGTACATACAAAAAGAATGCAAGAAAATGACTGTTTGTTTTTTTACTTCAACAATGCAAAGGAAAACAGAAAGAATTCTGTTGGTCAATTAATGCCAAATGAATATAATTGTTTTCTGGATAAGACTGCAGAATAAGGAGGTGGAGCAAGGACAAAGAATGAGTATATCTTACCTAATAATAGAGAAACATGTAAATTGACCATACCTTTGCTATGCCCACAGCCAATCAGAGTGAGTATGCAAATTAACCCAACAAAGATGGATGTTAATTTGAGGGGTGGGCATCACATTGGCCAGCCCCTGGGGGTTAGGGTCCTCTGGGCAAGGAAGGCCGGCAAGACACCGCCCACAAGGTACCAGTCCATGGGGGAAGGGGGAAGGTGGGCAGCACCAGAGGCCACCGGAGGGGTCCAGGTCCCTCACAGGCCCGGGAGCCCTGGGAACACGGCAGGCATGGGGTTGCTCAGACCCAGACGGCCCCTGGCCACAGAGTCACAGCTTCGCGGACCCGAGGGCAGGGATCTGCCTCACTGCAGAGAGAGAGGTTCCGCAGTGGCCCCAAGATGTGGGTGGGCCAGGCCAGGATCAAGGGGCATGGAAGGAAGCCAGGGGGAGGGGCAAGGACTCGCAGCTCTGGGGTTGGGTGGAGGGGCAGCGCCACCTCATGGAGGGGTGCCGCACTGCAGGGTACCGGACTGCAGGGTATGGGACTGACTGATTCAGAGAAGCTCCCAGTGCTAACCGGCCTGGCCCAGGCGGCCTTTGCACTTCAGAGGCAGTGACTCCTTCTCCCGCCTTGACCCAAAAGTAAGCCCGCACCGCCCTGCCCCACAGCAGAGCATGCCCAGGTGAGTGCGAAGCCTTCCACCTGCTCCGGAGACCCCAGAGGGGCAGTACAGCATGGGGGTAGGGACAGGGAGAGGAAAGAATGTGGAGCGCCTGCAATAAAAAGGTGCTTGAGAAAGAGGCTCAGAAGCCTGACAGGAAGGTTTGTTCTGTTTGCTGGGCAGCTGACCCTTAGGAAGGGCAGAGAGATGGCTCTGAGTCAAGTTCCACTCCAACTGGAATTGGCCTCAGTTTCTTGGTCTGTACAATGGATGAAGCGTGTCCCAGTGCCTTCATTGAGCTTTGAAGGCCAATTTAGATACTATATAAAGAAAATTAGGGAAGAAGTGAGAAAGAAAAGTAAGGATGGACAACACAAAAGAAAGACTGGAAGGAACCTGTAAACCCATTGTCACTTAAATAGGGAATATAGTCAATGTGTTGTAATGATGGTATGATGCCAGGTGGGTATTGGAAATATTGGGGAACACTTTGTAAAGTATATGATTGTCTAACCACTATTCTGTAACTAATATAAAACCTGAAACCAATACAAAATAATATTGAATGTAAAGAAATGAAAATTGGAGTGAGATTTTTATAAATTTCAAAGTTTAAATAGAGGCTGTAAAGGAAGGAAGGGGGAGAGTAAAAATAGTGTCTTTCACATTACCACTTTATTGTCTTTTCAGTACATGAAAAAGACAGTTGTCTTTATATGGTGCTTTTATACTTTTCTAAGTCATTATCTCATTTTAATTTCCGGGCAACTTAAAGACAAGATAATTATTCCCTCCACTATTCAACGAAAGGAAATCTTGATGTCTGGTCCCAATAATTCAATTGTTAAGCCCTTTATTGTAAAGCAGGTTAGTAAAATTTTCTGTGAAGGGTCATATCTATAAAAGCCTTGGGGGTGATCAGGTCAGCAGGGGAGAATAGTTGGGGATAATCAGGCCGGCAAAGGAGCAGTTAGGGGGCAATCAGGCAGGCAGGTGAGTGGTTAGAAGACAGTGGTCCCAGATTGTGAGAGGAATGTCCGACTTCCCTATGGGATTGGGCCTAAACCTGAAGTCAGACATCTTCTGAGTGGTCCCAGATTGTAGAGGGTGCAGGCTGGGCTGAGGGACACCCTCTCCAGTGCACAAATTTTGTGTTTGTGTATACATATTACATACAACTATACTTCCTCATATATGCATATGTATTTAATGTGTGATTTATAGCTAGGAAAGCTCACAAAATATTTTATTAAAGCCAACTTCATAGGCACATAGATCAATGTAAACATGTAATTCACATCATACTAATGTATGATGTGAGGTTTCAACTAACAACCTAGAAACTTAGAGATAAACGTTCTTTTTTTAAATTTGTAATATGAAATAGTGTTTTTCTTAGGAGAAGAAACTTAATACTCAGGGATTCAAGTAAGTTTTTAAAAATATAGCCAAATAATAACTAGTAAAGATAAACCAAGGAAAATAATCCTATATAATAAAAACCCAGTGATCAAAATGGCAGAATGATCAGAATGACCAGAGACCAGAACAACCATGGCCCCTCACCCTAGTAGGCTGCCCCTCAGGAAGCAGTTACAGGTGATCAGGCAGGCAGAGGTAGTTAGGGGTGATCAGGCAGGCAGGTGAGTAGTTAGGGGACAGCAATCCTGGATTGCAAGAGGGACGTCCAACAGCCTATTTAGGCCCAACCTGCAGTAGGATTGGGCCTAAACTGGCAGTCAAACATCCCCTGAGGGGCCCCAGATTTTGAGATGGTAAAGGTCAGGTTAGGGACACCCCTCCCCGCCATGTACAAATTTCATGCACGGGCCTCTAGTCTATATATAAAACCCTAATATGCAAATAGACCAAATAGCAGAATAAGCGAACTCCAAACAACTAATCTCTATGACATGCACTGACCACCAAGGAGCATTCGCAGAACATGGTGGGCATTGGCCATGGCAGGATGGTGAAGCAGGTGAGCAGGGGCACCAAGGCAGGGCATCAGTCACTGTCATCGAGACAAGCCTCTGGTGGTTACTGAAAATTCTTTGCTCCTGAGCCCCACAGTCCCACCTGGCTCTCGCACCTGTTGCTGGTGCCAGCCCCAATCGCTCTGTGCCATCAGCTGGTGTGAACAGGGCCAATATGGTGGCAGCAGGATTGGGGCTGCTGGCAGACAGGGGTCTGGAGGCCATGGCAGGAGGGACCAGGCAGGGGCACGAAGGATGGGCCGAGACCTACCCCTGTGCTCACCACAGCCTTGCGGCCCACAGTTCTTTCAAGGTGTACAAATTCTTGCACTGGACCCTTAGTAGACGTATAATTGCATTAACTTCTAAATGTCCTGAATCAACCATCTTGATGATTCCAGACTACTTGTTATATAAATAATCTTAGACATAATGTATCTACACCATTTGAATATATAGAAATAATAATCCTATATAATAAAAGCCTAACATGCAAATTGTCCCCTTGACCAGGAGTTTGACAGGGAGTTCTACTGGGAGTTGGATCACTCACTATGACGCATGCTGACCACCAAGGGGCATCACAGAACATAGCAGGTGTCAGTGATGTGGCACTGGCAGCAGGGGGCAGTGGAGGTGCCGCCAGACCCAATGGGCCCTGACGAGAGCGGGACCACGGCAGGATGGTGGAGCAGGTGAGCAGGTGGCACCAGGCCAAGGTGGGTGTGAGTGGGGCCCAATCACACACCAATTGCCCCACAGACTGAGACCAGTGGCAACAGCAGGGGACGGGGCTGCCGCCTGGCTCCCAGGTGTGGAGGGAGCTGCCAGGGGTGATGACTCAGGCAGAGGGGGACTCATGGGAGCCTGGGGGCCTAGGTGTTGCCCAGGGTCCAGAGGTCAGCTGGGACCTGCCTTTCTACACCAGACGCTCGCGCTTCAATCGCTGGCCAGGCCTAGGGACTGCACTCATGCATGGATTACTCGGGCCTCTAGTAATAATAATAATAAACAGCTATCTCTTATCACATTCCTACCCGGTGACAGATGCTATCAGGCTTTTTATAATACCTTAACTGATGTAACGAAAGCAAATGTATTGTCCCTACTTAAGATATAAGAAACATGTCTTTAATCAATGTAGTAGACGCCCCCCCCCCAATGCTTTCTTCCCACTCTCGCTCAAAGTGTGCATCCTAAAATGTGTCTGTGTTATCCCACTATTTAAAACCCATCGTTAACTCATTATCACCTATGTGGTAGAAGCTCACATTCTTCAACAGAAGAGTCTTCCCAGTGCTGTCCCCAGCTCAATGTTCCCCTAATGTGTTCTGATGTCTAGGTTCCACATATCAACCAATTCTCACCTCTGGGACTTTGCAGAAGTCATGGACCCTACCTGCCCTGTGTCCCACCCAGCCCTGCTGAACTAACACTCTCTCTTTTCTTTAAATCTCAGCTCAAGCATGGCCAGACTGAAAGTCACCTCAGATGTCCTTCCCTGGGCTCTGCCCCTCCTCACCCAGCTCCTGTCCTATGTGGGCTGCAAGCTCTTTCTGTTCTGGGAGTCATGTAACATCTCTCCCTGTTTGCCCAGCACTAGTGCTTGTTTCATGAAAAAATATTTGTTGAGCAAGTGAATGCATCACCATTACATCAATTAGTAAACAACAATTTTCTTTAAAAATGATTGAAACAGCTTAAAGTAGTATTAGACCTAATTTTTAAAATCAGAAATTTAAAGAGAAAAGAAAAGGGAGACAAAATGTGATACAGCATTAAAAAAATCAAACTAAATAAGCCAGAGCTGTACATGGTTTAAGTTCCTGGTTTTTGTATAAAAGAAACATGATTTTCTGTTTCAATAGGTTATGTTTCAATAGCTTAGTAGTTATTGCCCAAGTTTTGGAAATACCTGTGCTCAAAACCCAACTACGAATTTACATAATTGCTTAAGACAATGTAATACCTACTTTATATATTTTAAAGAATTTTGGACCTGCTACTGTGGGTAAATTTGAGGTGTGTGGTATGTGGGGGGTCAGAAAAGGAAAAGGTTTGAGGAAGCAGAGACAGAAAAGCAAATTCCAGAGCAAATGCTGCTATAGAAAGAGCACGCCATGATTCTAGGCAGCTGACACTCTTGGATGTTTGTAAAATCATTAAATTCTAATTAATATTGGATTAAGCCTGCCACAGTGGGACATACCCTAAAGTGTTTCTTCTCAGATCAGAAATGCCCAGCCTCCTGCTGTCTTACAGATGCTTCTCAGCTGCAGCTTATTCGTGTTTGAGATGTCAAATTGCATCGCTTCCAAGTCACAGACAACAAATGCTAAAAACTCATAACCTGAGTGCTGCCTCAGAAATCAACAAAGTGGCTAGATCCCTGGAGTCTGGTGTGTGGGATGGGCGCATGACTCTCCACCCTCTTTGGGAAAAGAAATGCCTTAATGAAGAGTTGTACTGACAGCTGGATACAGGCCACATGCTTTCCTCCTTATGAATATTCCGGGAACCATCTTGGAGCCAAATAATTGTTTTGCAAGTTGAAGTTTACCAAACATTTTCCCCATAAATTATATTACTTGGACCTTATAAAAATTCAGAAAGTTATATACTTTAGTAATCTTAGGTGAAGACTCTGAGGTTCCAGAAACTCGGTGCAGAGCCCTGGTTCAAGCCTAGGTATAATCCCAAAATCTGGATTATTTTTGTTTCAACACAAGCCAACCTCCTGAGAGCCAGAGGGGACACAGGACTCTTCCATTGCCCTTATCCCCATTTGCCAAAAGTAACTAGGAGTAAGTTTAATTACATTTCTTTAATTTTCTCGATTATTCATTGCCTGCCCACACAGAAATCTCCTTTCATTGTTGCTGCCATGGCTTCCCAGTGGATCTCAGCCCCTCTCTCTTGTAGGGACAAACCACTCTTTGAAGCCTACCTTCCTCAGTCTATCCCACCTCCAGCCACCCTGTAAATTGTTCTCTCTGGGTCCCTTCCAGGCCTTTCCACTGGGCTTTGTGGGGTCAGGAGTCTTCTGGGAATGAGCTGCTCATTATGCTCTGGCTTGGCCATACACCATGCATCCTTTTCCCAGTCCCTGCCTTTCTAGACTGGTTTTGGTGCCTTGTATTCCCATGGCACACAGAATTAACTCCTTCTCACACCTTAATTGTTTTTCCAGCTTTAGGCCATATAGCGCTTGGGACTCCAGACTGCTTTCTGTGCTCTCTGAACACCATGCTTGGGGAAAAAAATGTCTTGCACAGATTAAGCATTCAATAATATTTGTTGGATGAACAAATAAATGAGTAAATCTACAATGATTGAATATCCTCATTTTACATACTTACTTCCAGTATTGCAGAAAAATATAACCAATCATGTATGAGTTGTTCTTAAAATTGAACTATCTGGTATTTTGGGGGTTTATTTTAATTTCCTGTCACCTGCCTCACTGACATTTCAAGCCTTTTCCATGTCACAGTCCCATCCACATTTCTACTACATTCAATCTCAGAAAATGACTGGATTATGTATTTTACCAGTGTTGAGGGCACCCATTTGAGCCTTCTCCTGTCCATCTTAACCTTGCTTGGAGTCCTCACACTTGCTTGCTCTCTCAAAGTTCAAACTTTGGTAAAGTTGGTAAAGTTGTTCTTGTCCCACCCCTCATCTTCATCACTGCCCTTCACGCAGATGCTATAGTCAACATCCCTCCTCTTGACCTTGCATGGTGCCTTTAATTTCCCCATCTAGTCTTCCATGCCCACATGTTTCAGCCAAAGAGGCACCTCTCAACCTGCTCTAATCATTCTGCTCCCACTCATCCCAGTCTTCTCTGACAAGTTCCCCTTGTGCCCTTTTCATTTGAGTCCTCATCTTTTCCTTCTCATCAGCCACACATGTGCTTCTTCAGGCCTACTTTTCCTTTAGTTTCACTTTTCTTAGCTGTTTCCTCAGTTTCCTCTCTTTAGGAGTCTAAACTCCATTGAGAAAGGTGTCCTCTTTCCTCCTAATTTCCAACCCTCTCTGCCTAATTAGGATGTTGCTTGGTCAGGGTTTCTCCTCTGTGCTTCCCATAATAAGAAACTTGTACAGCTACCTCCAAGAGTACACTATAATACTTTACACCCCAAAAATACCCTTTATTCCTCAAAGAATTTTCATCTCATCTTGTTCCCATCAAGAACTCCATGAAAACATCTTCCCAAAATGTCTTTAAAAAGGAGATGTGGGAGTCAGAGATGCTCTTGTTGCCTGATTGTCTTTTAAAAACTGATTATAGAGGTTTTTAGTCAAGATGATGGAAGAGATAAACATTGCACTTCCACAGCCATGGAAAAATTACAACTAAATTATAAAACAATTACCCTGGATGAACATCAGGACATGAGCTGAACAGAAGTCCTATAGCTAAGGATGTAAAGTAGAAACTATACTGAGTCTGGTAGGAGGATCAGAGATGCAAAATGGCATGGCCCCACACCCATCCGTGGCAGTTGAGAATCTGGAGGAATGTTTCAACTACAGAGCTCGACCCTGAGCAATGAGAGGTCCTAGCTCCCCACTGGGCTCCTGAGCCTGAAGAACCAGTCCAGGAAGAAAAGAGCTCAGAACATATGGCTATGAAAATTAGTGGGGCTTCCATCCATCTGGGTGGCACAGAGGACTGCTGTGATATCCGGGTGTCTTCTTAAAGGGCCCACACACAGACTCACTCACTCACAGACTCTCACTCTGAGCTCCAGGGAAGGGATAATACCGTGTTTCCCCGAAAATAAGACCTAGCACATGGAAAAATAAGACATCCCCTGTAAATAAGATCTAGCGCATCTTTGGGAGCAAAAATTAATATAAGACACTGTCTTAATTTCGGGGAAACAGAGTAGCTGGAGGGGCACCAGAGACATAAAGGAAGAGGATGAATTGGGTGGCTTTGGGGCAAGAACTGCAGGGATGACCAACATTGTCCCTGTATCAAGCCTTCCCTCCTCCCATGGTGCCTACTGGCACAGGCGGCCACCAAAACTGAATCTGAATGAACTTGGTAAATACCACTCACCCTACAAAGATGACTCCCTGAGACCTGCCCCAACCAACATGAGCACCTCCTGAATCTCTTTCAATGGCAGGAAACCAGCCTTGGCTCATCCTACAGCATTCTTGAAAACTCTCAAAGGTCCACAGGCCTAGGAAGTCAGCAGCTGCCCCCTGTGTGCCCTGTGCCTATTGCTGAATTGGCACAGGTTTGGCTCTGGCTCCAAATCTGAATCTTCATCAACCCGAAAAACACCACTCACCCCACCGTGGTGACTCCCTGATGCCCTATCAGACCCAGCTCACATACCACCCAAGTCACTTTCACTACCTGTGCCTTATGAGAAGTCATCCAGCAGCAGCTGGCCTCTGGGTGCCCTATGGCTTTTGCTGAGTAGCCCCTGGCCCGGTTCTGATTGCAGCCAGCCTCAGTTCACAGCATGGTCTCTCCCACATGCCTCCAGGCCAAGCACAGGCAGCTATCAACCATGGATTCCTTTGTGGCTTCTACCAGATGGCCCTGGGCCAATCCAGGCAGCAGCTGAAATTGGCCTGCACTGGAGCTCTTCCCCCAAGTTCCCAGAACCAATACACATGGTGGCAACAAAAAAGACTACCAGATTAGCTGAAAAGTGATATTCCCAAAGAATGGTCACAGTAGCAGCATGCCCTGCTGGGGCGAATCCCACTCCATACGGACAGCCCTCACAAAGTGACTCATACACTATGGTAGTGAAAACTTTCAGTAAGTCTGATTGAGGGCCAACCACACCCACAGTCGTGCCAAAAGCAGTCAAGTCTCAACTGCAAGAGAAGAGACTCAGAAATTACACAAGGCTCACTTCTAGAGCACCTGGGTTAGGAAGGTGATCAGGGAAACTTAGCTGCCAGGCTCTGCAAGATGCCTACTATAGAAGGTCACTATTCTAAGACTAGGTGATACAGCATAGAAACCTTATGCATAGAAACAGAGGGAGACAACCTACCAGAAACCCACTTTAGATCAAAAGACAAGTACAAACTGAAAAGGATGGAAAAAGATATTTCACTTAAATGGGGGGGGAAAGCTGGGATACCAATACTATAGCAGACAGAAAGTTTGTAAAATAAAAGCAATTACTAGAGATACAGAAGGAATTTTATACTGATAAAGGGATTGATTCAAAGGGGTGATTTCACCTTTGTAATCATATATGTACCCAATGTGAAGCAAATATTGATGGATAAAGGGATCGACAGTAATACAGTATCATAGGCAACTTTGACACCCCATTGACATCAATGGATACATCTTCCAGACAGTAAATCAACAAGAAAATAGCTGCCTTAATTGACACATTATACCAGATGGTTTTCATCAATATTTTGGCCCAAAGCAAAGATTATACTTTCTCTTAAAGTGTAAATAGAATTTTTTTCAGGATAGGCCACAAAACAAGACTCAATAAATTTAAGAAGATTGAATGGCTTAACAATAATACCAAGGAAGAAATCAAAAGATACCTTGAGACAAATGAAAATGAAAACACAATAATCCAAAATCTATAGGACAAGCAAAAATAGCCCTAAAAAAATTATAGTAATTCAGGCTTACTTCAAGAAAAAGGAAAAACATAAAATAAACAATCTGACCTTATACCTAAAAGAAGTAGAAAAAGGACAAATAAACAAACAAAAACAAAGTGAGTAGGAGGAAGGATATAATAAAGATCAGAGCAGAAATAAATGAGTTGGAGCCTAAAAAATACAAATGATCAACAAAACCAGAGACTGGTTCTTTGATAAGATTAATGAAATTGATAAGCTTTTAACCAGACTCATCAGGAAAAAAAAAGAGTGTGAAATAAATAAAACAAAAAATGAAGAAGAGAAGAGACAACTGAAACCATAGCAACATAAAGGATTATAGAAAATATTATAAATTGGATAATCTGGGGAAAAATGAATAAATTTCTAGAAACAATATTCCAGGACTGAATTAAGTCAAAACAGAAAATATGAAGACTCTTTACTAATTAATGAAACTGATCCAGTTAATCAAAAAATTTGTCCCTAACTGGTCTGGCTCAGTGGATAGAGCATCAGACTGCAGGCTGAAGGGTCCCAGGTTCATTTCCAGTCCAGGGCACATGCTATTTCAAGAATAAAAGAGAACTGAAGGTTTCCTAATCTATTTTATGAAGCCAGAATTACCCTGAGTCCAAAACCAAAACCATTATAAGAAAAGGAAGTTATAGGCCATGATTAAGTGGAATTAATTCCTGGGATGCAAGTCTGGTTCAATATCTGAAAATCAATTATGGTGATACTACACATAAACAACATGAAGGATAAAATCATTGAATCATATCAATAGATGCATCAAAGCATTTTACAAAATTCAGCATAGAGTTATGATAAAAAAAAAAAAACTTTTAGCAAAGTGAAAGTCAAAGGAACATATCTTAACACAATAAAAGTAATATGCGTCAACACACAGATAACAGTTTTTCCTTAAGAGGAAAAACTAAGTATTTTCCTTAGTATGAGAATTAATACAAGGATATCTATTTTAACCACTTTTATTTGATATAGTATTAAAAGACTTAGCCATAGCAAACAAGAAGTAAAAACTGCAATTATTTGCATATGATACAATACTACAGAGAGAGAACCCTAAAGATTCCACCAAAGGTCTATTAGAACTGATAAATAAATTCAATAAAGAAGCAGGATATAAAATTAATATTCAGTTGTATTGTATGCATAATTAATGACCTTTCAGAAAAAGAAATTTACAATTACATCAAAAAATAAAATATCTAGAAATAAATTTAACCAAGGGGGTAGAAGACCTCTATTCAGAAAATTGTAAGAGATTTAAGAAAGAAACTGAACAAGATAGAAATCAATGGAATCATGTACCCTGCTCATGGATAGAAGAATTCACATTGTTGAAATGTTCATTCTATCCAAAGAACTCTATAGATTAAGCATAATCTCTATCAAAGTATCAAAAATAGTTTTCACAGAACCAGAACAAATAATCCAAAAATTTATATGGAATCATAGATAACCACAGCAACCTTGAAAAAGAAGAACCATGAAGTATCATGCCACCTGATATCAAACTATACTACAAGGCTTTAGTATCAAAACTGCCTTGTACTGGCATAAAAACAGACATGTAGACCAATTGAACAGAATAGAGAACCCAGAAATAAACCCATACTTGTATAAACAATTAATAGATGACAAATGAGGCAATAACATACAATGGGGTAAAGGTCTATTCAATAAAATGTGTTGAGAAAATTAGACAGATACATGCAAAAATGAAACCACACCTCCTTCTTAAGTAATATCTACACTAATAAAAGAGTAACATGCTAATTGACTGTACATTTGCCACACCCACAAGCCAATCAGGAGTGAGTATGCAAATCAACCCAATAAAATGGCATGTTAATTTGCATACACGGGTATAGAGCAGCCGGGGGCAGGCATTCCACACCACCCCAGCTGCTCTGGGCTTTTGGGCAGCGTGGAGAGGTGGAAAGGTAGTTCTAGCCAGAGTGAAGGCGGTGCCGGCAGCCAGGAGAAGGAAGGCCCATTCATGCAAAAATCTTTGTGCACCGGGCCTCTAGTCAAAACTAATCAAAGGGTAATATGCTAACTAGACTGGATAGACTGGACATCTTCTAGATGTCCTTCCAGACAAAGCCATGGTGGTGGGGACCAAGGCAGAGGCAGTTAGGGCTGATCAGGCTGGCAGGGGAGATTATTTAGGGGCAATCAGGGGAGCAGTTAGGGGCAATAGGCTAGCATGCAGAGGCGGTTAGGAGCAATCAGGCAAGCAGAGGCAGTTAGGGGTGATCAGGCAGGCAGGCAGGTGAGCAGTTAGGAGCCAACAGTCCCAAATAGTGAGAGAGATGTCTAACTGTCAGTTTAGGCCCTGCAGGATTAGGCCTAAACCGGCAGTTGGACATCCCCTGAGGAGTCCTGAATTAGAGAAGATGCAGGCTGGACTGAGGGACCACCCCCCACCCTCCAATGCACAAATTTCATGCCCAGGCCTCTAGTACAAAAATAAACTCAAAGTGGTTTAGAGACTTAAATGTAAGTCTTGAAACTATAAAATTCCTAGAAGAAAGCATAGCCAGTAAACTCTAACATTTATCTTAGCAATTATTTTCTGATATATCTCTTTGGGAAAGGGAAACAGAAGAAAAAATAAATAAATAGGACTACTTGAAATAGAAAGGTTTTGTATGTGGCAAAGTAGACCATCAAAAAAATGAAAAACAACATACCAAATCAGAGGTCATATACAGCAGTGATATACCCAATAAGTGGTTCATATCTAAAATATATGAAGAATTTGTAAAACTTAATGCCAAAAATACAAACAATCCACTTAAAAGATAATCAGAGGACCTGAGTAGATATTTCTTCCAACAGGGCATGCAGATGGCCAATAGACATATGAAGATACTCAATGTTACTAATCATCAGAGAAATGCAAATTAAAATGACAATAAGATATCATCTCACAATTGTCAGAATAACTGTCATCAATAAATCAACGAACAGTCAGTGTTGGCGAGGATATAGAAAAATAAGAATCCTTGTGCACCATTGGTGAGATTGAAAATTTGTGTAGTCACTATGGAAAACAGTATGGAAGGTCCTCAAAAAATTTTAAAAATAGAATTTTGCTTTTACCTAGAAATTTCACTTCTGGGTATGTATCTGAAGAAATCCAAAACACTAACACAAAATGTGATATGCACCCCTATTTTCATTGCAACATTATTTACAATAGCCAATATATGAAATCAACATAAATTCCCAACAGTAGACAACTGAATAAAAAAGAGGTGGTACATATGTACAATTAAATATTATTTATCCATTAAAAAGAATAAAATCTTATTATTTGTGACAACATGGACTGATTTAGAGGGTATTAATTGAAATAAATAATAGAAAGACAAACACATATATGTGGAGTCTAAAAAAAAAGAAAACAAGCAAAATAGATACAGAAGATAAATTGATCATTTCCAGATGGAAGAAAGTTGCAGGGAAGGGGATCTGAGAGAAAAAGGTGAGAGGATTAACAAGTGAAAATTTTCAGTTACAAAATAGTCATGGGATATTTAAAGTACAACATAGGAAATATAATCAATAATATTGTAATAACTGTATAGTGTCAAATGAGTACTAGACTGATTATGGGTCACTTCAAAGGTATTATAAATATCTAAACACTGTGCGGTATTAGGGTCGCCAGAGGAAGAATGCCCAAGGACAAAAATGGTGAAGAATTATGAATTTATTTATTTACTAGAGGCCCAGTGCACAAAATTCGTGCACAGGTTCCTAGGCCTGGCCAGCAATCAGTGCTGATCTACGGAGCAACCAGCAGGGAAATCAGAGGGTATCCCCTGGCAACTGCTTTGGCCAGCCTGGGGCCTGTGGGTTGGGGGAAGCTCCTCTGTTGAGTGTCTGTCCCCTGGCTGTCAGTGTGCATCATAGCAACCAGTCGTTCTACCGGTCATTCAGCCATTTGGTTGATTTGCATATTAGGCTTTTATTATTTAGGATTTTTTAAGCAAACATTTTTCAGGATTTTTTATTTCAAGAAAAATGATTTTAAATATAATAATGTTATATGTAGTAAATCTTAATATTTCAAGAATTATTACATTATTAGGTCATCTGGATATCAGATGGGCTGAGACCCAAAAGCCACCATCCCCCAAAGATAAGGAGTCAGAGGTTTTAAAGGTTGGCTCTTTCTGGGCGGGGAATTCTCTGTGCAGGTCTGAATTCTGGGAAACTCTGGAAAGGAAAGATAATGGTCTTAGCATGTGAAATGTGGTCTAAGCAAGTGCATGTCCATTGTGAAGTGGCCTGAAGGTCGATTCCCAGGGGAGGGGGTATTGATTCAATTATTTGATTAGACTTAACAGGAGGCACATCTGAAATAATATAATATTGAACATTAACTGTATTTGAAAGAAATAAAAATTGAGAAAATAAAATACGTTGATAATTATCAACAGGACAAGTAATAACACGTGCTGGAGAGGTTGTGGAGAAAAACAAACCTGCATTCACCACTGGTGGCCATGTAAACTGGTTCGGCTAGAAGGAAAACTAAGAATAGGGCCACCCTTTGACTTAGCCACCCCTCTTCTGGGTATCTATCTGAAAATTTTGAAAACATTTATTAGCAAAAATATAACCATCCCTGTCTTCATCACAGCATTATTCAAGGTGGCACAGAAACAACTGAAGAGTCCTTCTGTTATGGGTGAAACGCATTCTTTTTCAGTATTAAGGTAAAGAATTTCAAATGGCACATGCATGGAGAAGTTTAGAGGTGACGGCAAGGTTTTATTTGGGGTTCAGGGAATTAACATACCCTTGGGGATGTAGGGGGCTGGCAGGATCTAGAAGCTACTGACAGGAGGCGTCTGTTAATCCTCCATGTGTCTTCTGGTCCATGCCCGAGACAAGGTGCCAGTCAAACCATCCGAACCTAGTTCTTGATTCTTTCCAGGCTTGAGATGGCCCTCCTCCCAACCAACCCTTTTCCTGGGTCTACTGGGGTTCCACACCCTCTCTCCAATTGATTACCTTTCCAGCTTCCCAGGCTGGGCCCTGCCCCTCTGTGGTGTCATCCTGGCTCTCACTGTGCATGTCCAGGAGTTCTGTTATGGCTGCTGGTTTCTACTGTGCACCTGCCCCACAGAGGAATTTCCTCTCCTCCTCCCTCTGGCCACTGGGCAGTGGTTCGAAGCACCTCAGGGAGCACTTCCTGGTGTTCTGAGGAGCAAGTCCCCTGGGTGTGTGAATGAGTCTGTTTAGGCTATAGCTTCCTGATCCCTGCTTCAGCTTCCTCATTTATTAAACTTATTATTTGATACCCTTTTGCTTCCTTCCTTTTATTAATAACTAGAGGTCTGGTGCATGAAATTCGTACACTGGGGAAGGGAGGATTGTCCCTCAGCCCAGCCTGCACCCTCTCCAAACTGGTACCCCTCATAGGATGTCTGACTGCTCCTTTAGGCCCAATCCTGGTAGGACATCCCTCTCACAATCAAGGACTGCTGGCTCCCAACTGCTCACCTGCCTGCCTTCCTGATTGTTCTACCTTGTTTCCCTGAAAATAAGACAGTGTCTTATATTAATTTTTTTCTCCCAAAGTTGCGCTAGGTCTTATTTTCAGGTGATGTCTTATCTTTCCATGTGCTAGGTCTTATTTTCAGAGGATGTCTTATTTTCAGGGAAACACAGTAACCACTTCTGCCTGCCAGTCTGCTCACCCCCTACTCATTCCCCTGCCATCCTGATTGATGCCTAACTATTCCCCTGCCAGCCTGTTTGCCCTAATGGCCCTCCTCTGCAGGCCTGGTCACCCCTAACTGCCCTCCCCTGAAGGCCATCTTGTGGTGGTCATCTTGTGTCCATATGGGGAAGCCATCTTTGACCACATGGGGGCAGCCGTCTTGTGTGTTGGAGTGATGGTCAATTTGCATATTACTCTTTTATTATATAGGACTAGCTACCCACATTAACACTTTAATTGATGATTGGATAAAGAAAGTGTGGTACAGCCGAGACCGGTTTAGCTCAGTGGATAGAGCATTCGCCTCCGGACTGAAAGGTCCCAGGTTCAATTCCAGTCAAGGGCATGTAGCTTGGTTGCGGGCACATCCCCGGTGGGGGTGGTGCAAGAGGCAGCTGATCGATGATTCTCTCTCATCGATGTTTCTAACTCTCTATCCCTCTCTCTTCCTCTCTGTAAAAAATCAATAAAATATATTAAAAAAAGAAAGTGTGGTACATATCTACACTGGATACTCAGCTGTAGAAAAGATGAAATCTGCCATTTGTGTCAAGAGGAGGAATCTTGAGAATATTGTACTAGGAGAAATAAGTCAAAGTCAAGATTTAACTCACATGTGGGGCATAACACTGAAAGCAATAAATGAACCAAAAATAAATAAACAAAAACTAACAGACTCAGACAACAGTTACTAAGGGAAGAGGGGGGGGGGGCGGGTTAGTTAAGGATAAAGGGGCTCAAATATGATGATGGGAGAGTTGACATAGCTTAGTGGGTACTTAATGCAACTGTTAACATAAGAAAACATTTAAATCTATAAATAATTTTTGTGAGTTTATTTGAGCCAAACTGTTGAAAATTGCTAGAAAGCAGAATCAATGCTGTGGAGAATGGTGGCTTTTAACTTAGTTTTACAACTTTCCATGAAAGGAGGAGATATAAGTGGGTTACATAAAATCCATTGGTGATAGATTGAGAAGGTGGGATAAAGCAAAGCAGGGAAAACTCTCGGATGTCTTTAGACATGCAGGATCACTCACAATTGAAACACCTACCTGCATAGAGCATCTTTTTCATTCTAAGTGGTACAAGGTCTTTCAGTTGGAGATGTCATAGAAGCTAATTATAAGCATCTCTTCTTTCCTCTACTAATGCTGGAGACTTTTCATTACTGTTTGCCAATTTCTGGCTTGACTGTAAACACAGATATCAAGGTCTAATTCCACATTAACTCAATCTATTAAAAAAAAATTATATATATATATATATATATATATATATATATATATATATATATATATATATATATTATTGATTTTTCACAGAGAGGAAGAGAGAGGGATAGAGAGTTAGAAACATTGATGAAAGAGAATCATCGATCAGCTGCCTCTTGCACATCCCCCACTGGGGATGTGCCCACAACCAAGGTACATGCCCTTGCCCGGAATCGAACCCGGGACCTTTCAGTCCGCAGCCTCTGAAACCGGTCCCGGCTCTATTCAAAATTTTAACTATGTTTACATTTTAATCTACGTACTCAGCTGCAAAAAGAAAAGAAAACATTTTTGTGCAGTATATTGACATAGTTGGAAAAAGTGCTGCCTTAAATAAGTGAAGTACCATATGGTTTTACTCATATGTGGAATCTAGTGAACAAAATAAACTAACAAGCAAAATAGAGACAGACTCATAGATAGAGAGCAAGCTGACAGCTATAGTATTTTCAAACTATACTCCAAGGACTGTGTGTGATTGGCTGGCTAGCATATGAAAAACTGTGGTGGAATAGAAAAATAAAGACAAATAAAACCCCCCAAAAAGAAATTGGAAATGTAGTGATGAAACTCTAAAAAAAAAAAAAAAAAAAAAAAAAAAAAGTCATTTAAAGGTGATGGTGATTCTCACCCAATTGTCCACCATCATAGCAATTACTGCCTACAGGGCACTATGTCAGCATTGCTGGAGAAATGCAAACCTTCAGGTTTGCCACAGGAAGATTATAGTTAGGAAGCACAGTAAGATACAACAGAGACTAGAATAAGAAGGCGAGATATAAATAATGATAGAAAATATGTCACAAAAGCACACTGAAAAAAACTACTGCCGAGAAAATAAGAGTTCCAAAGACTTTTTGCTCTGATAACTAGGAGATAAAACCTGAGTTTAGAAATACACATAGCCTTGTCAGGTTGGTGTTGTTCAATGGTTGAGTGTTGTCCCATATACCAGGATGTTGACAGTTTAATTCCTGGTCAGAGCACATGCCCGAGTTGTGGGCTAGATCAGCATGTGGAAACAGCCGATCAATGTTTCTCTCATCAATGTTTCTAAATCTTTCTCCTTCTACCTGTCAAAGTTATGGCTATTCTTGTTTGCAATACATGACCAATATTTTGTTCTTAACTTTACTCTCAATCTAGGAATTTGAAGGTTTCCCCTTATATCTGGCCAACAATTCTGTGATTTCTGTTGAGTGTGTATTACTGACTCCACAGCAGATGCTCAAGGCTGAATTCCTAGCTTTGGACAGAGCAATTTAATTGACTACATATTACTGTTATCAGTCCTACATAGTTCAAATCACTCTGGTAATTCTAGCCAGAGACAATATAGATCAACCCTTTGTGTTGTTAACCATCGCAATACTCCATGTCCAGCTAAAGGAACAGACAGGGAAACAGCACCTTTAAAGGCAGCTCGATGGCAGAAGGGGCATCGAGACTGCCTACATTTTCTCAAGCCCAATGCCTCCTTGGCTGGCCTCCAAAGGGCATGCCGTTTGCACGGCTGAAATGAGGCCATCCATTTACTGAGGCTACAAAGCAGATGATTAGATTGTAACAATTACTCTTTGGAGATAATTATTTAACTTTAGTTCAAATTTATCAGTCACCAGGGAGTAGTTGCCTCCTGATTACCACCCAAAAATTTGTTTTGAAGGAATTTCTAATTGTCATGGAATAGAATATATTGTTTTTCTTAATTATATCTTGGTTTCATTATTGAATAAGGTTAATAAGATCTAATTAAATTCTAACAGATACAATCCACACAATTTCATTCTTCAGCAACTCTTTGGAGGAAAATAAGGCATTTCTTTTCCTTTGCTGTAGCCTTATAAGCTATGAGAAGCACCTGACAATTAAACCCCAAGACTGTTAGCTCCTCTGGTTCAAACAGCCCCTTTGTTCAAACTGAGGGACAAGATAAACTGCTCTCAAGGCTACATTCTTGTATATCCCTCTTCCTGCTGTTTAAACAATTCTAGGGCAACTAGGCCTGAACCTTCCTACTTAGTAGAAGGACTCTACTCCCTCCCTTCAACCCAGGCTGCCCGCCCCCCCCCCCCCCCCCCCGCCCCCGTAATGTTTGCTCTGAGAATGATTTACAGGCTTTGGAAAAATAATAAGACACCTCCCAGACTATCTCTAAAAGAACTAACAAAGACAACCTTCTGATGTCTGCTCAATTCCAGCCCCCAAATCTCCCTCCCTTTCTTGTCATACTGCAACAGCGGCATTACAGCAGCAGGCCACTGCTTCTTTGCATTGGTTAGCAATGCACTGGCCTTTTCCCTTCCAGGAAAGTAAAATAAACTTTCTTTCTGCACATATCTTTTTTTTTCAGTAGCATTTTCAAATGTTTAATTTTTTCAATTTTTTTAGTTACTGAATATTTTATTTTTTTAATCTTTTTACCTATCTCTTATTTTAGTTGTGAATTCTTTCACAGCTCGTGTCACCTGCCAAAACCTCTGACAGTGACCACTTGTTTATCAAGAGAAAGTGATCCAACTGTCGTAATAGCCTAGTTATTGTAATATTTGACATGTGGAATCAAAGTAAATTGTTCTAATAGTAATTTACTGTGACTCTGGAGGTTTGGCTGCATAATAAATGGCACAGGTGTCTTCTAAGTATGAGTATCGGCAGTGACAGCATGCTATTTTTTTAAAAAAAAAACTGCAAGAATGTTTCAAAATAAATTATAATGATTGACATATTCTTCAGTTTGCAAAGTTTCTTATTTCTTAACTTTTCTTTCCACTTCTTTAAGCTTATGTTCCCTCCTATTTTCAGCCTCATTCAAATCACTTAAAAATGTTTTCCTATCTCCATAAAGTATTTAAAATCTTCCCAAGTGGTACAAAATTACCTATGTAGTAAATTCATATCTATAGGAAAATAGAAGAAACTGGTTAGGAAAAAAACTAAAAATAAATAAATAAAAATGTTTAAGATGGGTAAAGTTTATTCTTTCTATTTTTTCAAATGTCTATAACTAGAAAATGTTACTTTTGTGATAATAACAATAATAATCCTATATAATGAAAGGCTAATATGCAAATTGACAGAATGGTGGAACAACTGCTCAGTATGATGTGCACTGACCACCAGGGAGTAGAAGCTCAATCCAGGAGCGAGCATAAGCTGTCAGTCAGACATCCTCTGAGGGCTCCCAGACTGTGAGAGGGTACAGGCAGGGCTAAGGGACCCCCCTGAGTGCACAAATTTCATGCACCAGGCTTCTAGTAATATGATAATGATGATAATAATCCCAATAACATAGTGGAAAGAACATGAAGTCAGGAGTCAAATAATCTGATTTAAATTTTTGCCATGGGACCAAAATTTTTGCCAATGGGCAAGTCTCATTTTTTTCTCTGTAAAACACTTGTTAGCTTTACAACAAATTACTTATAAAATAACTTCCTCACAAAGCTGCTGTAAGAATTAAGTAAAATAACTGTACAAAGTGTATCATATCATATGTTACTTTTCTACACAGTGAGATCTTTATCACAAATGAGAGAAGTCTCACTGAAAACTAAGATGAGATACCTTCTTGAACCCAAAGTGTCACATCTTGTCTCTGCAGAAGCATGCATTCAGAAAGTTGAGTTCAACGTAGCAATGTCTTCCACATTGACTGCATCATCCCCAGGTAACCAGTAATGACTGTCACAAAGCTTGTGGCTGTGGGACACAAGGAGGCAGGCAGGTGTGCAGGGCTTTGAGTCATGACAAGGGTTTCAGCTTTTTCTCCTATAACCAGGTTTTTTAATATAAATATAAAATGACTATTAAGTGATATGTTTATAATAAATAGCTGCCATAAAAATAATGAACCAAAGAGTCCAAAATTCTCTGCCTGTCCAACTGCTGTGACTTGGTTGGAAAAGCACCTCCCCAGCTCTGCAGAGGGAGGATGGGAGCTTGCTTTCATGCTATCCACGTGTAATGATGGTTCCTGCCAGGTAACCTGGGATAATTAGGCCCAGATTGTTCTGATTCTCTGGGGAGAAGCCAGTGTCACTGACTGAAAATATTTAACTGTTTAAGGAAATATGCAAGCCTCATTATGAACCTCTAGGATATGTGACCTCTGGTGAATGGAGTAGTTTGTATAAAAACTTGGGGGGGGGGGGAAATCCCTGAAACAGAAATTATTAAGAAACATGTTCTAAATCTCTACTAAATGCCACTATCTGAAGATATAACACAAAGCAAATGCTGCCCCCAAAGTCAATCCCTAACAAATCCTGTCTGCAGTACACCCTTGTTTTTTTAATCTCACCGCCATATTGTTAACCAGAGCTTTTAACTTCTCTCATTTACATGGATGGAAACAACCTTCTGATGATATTTTGTTTTTGTTTTGGCAAATGTTTCCTATGTCTAATTGCCTATCCCCTCTCAAAAGTCCAAGCTCTCCTGGAAAACGCCAGGCTGCTTCTGACTTTGCCTCTGGTTTTTCTCTGCAGTCTCATCCCTCATCATCCCAGTTCCTCCGAAACAAGTAAAACTGAACAATTCCAGTGGAAGTCAAGGATTCAGGGGCCGCATCATTCTCAGCTGGTCACACTCTATCTGCTCAAACTTTTGGTCACCTTGGTGTACAGTTGGCCAACTTTTGCATTGATAATTATTTGTCATCGTCCCAAAACTCACTGAAATCATCATGCCTTTTAATTTTCTGTATTTCCGATGCTTTGACATCTGGGCCTTTCAGCAAAAGGGAAAGACAGATCCTCTGAGGTTAGTAAATTTCTAGACACAATAAAAAGGTCGCCTGCTAGCACACCTTACATACGAAAACCAACCCATTGAGACCCCACACTCGGACCACTTCCTTTATTAGGTTCTCCAGAGGCTCTCACCTCCAGGCCGCTATCCCACTGCCCTAGTCATCCTTGGACCAGGATACAGGCCATGAGGGACAGCCTCCCTGCCCCAGAACCTGCTGGAATGATTAATGCTAACTAAGCCTAAGCCTAAGCCTGCTTACTCTGTTTCTGGGTCCTTCCATGAGACCACAATAAGGATCTTTGTCCTCACTCCTTCTGCCTCCTGACAGACTCTAGTGTCTCTCTGTGAGGTCCTGTGTGGCATGGTGTGCCTCCTCCTATTGAGTAACAAACCATCTTTTCAATGGTCAGCCTTTCCTTATCTATCAGCCTCACTTGTACCTGAACAATGACAAACATACATTCAAAAATTCTCACCTACATAATCATCTTTTTTTTTTCTAATCCTCACCCAAGGATATTTTTTTCCATTGATATTTAGAGAGAGTGGAAGAGAGAGGGAAAAACAAAGAGAAACACCGATGTGAGAGAGACACATCAATTGGTTGCTTCTAGTATGCCCCAGGGCCAGGAGCCTGAAACCAAGATACATGCCCTTTACCAGAATTGAACCCAGGACCCTTCAGTCCACAGGTTGATTCTCTATCTATTGAGCTGACCAGCTAGGGCTACTGACATTATCATCTTGTGGGAAACCTGCCCAAAGCCCTTTTCTCTCTTAATCTAAATTCGATGCCATGAATCTCACGTATGCTTCCATTGGCCTCATCACACATTGCATTGAAATTGACAGATTACATTGTAGATGGCCCCACCAAGCTGCCTGGCTAGAACTACATCTTGTACATAGACTTATGCCAAAGCTTAAAGAACACCTGCACCTGTGGTATGTCAGACTCTCCGCGTAGGCTTATTAAATGGACCTGAGCCAGGCTGTTCAGATGCAGCATGGAAACACAAAGAGAGCCAGACACACAGGGAGATGCACAGGGACTCTCACTTGGCATGGGACACTTTAAGAGCATAACTTTTAGTTTGCTTTTTTACTTTAAAAGCCCAGGATATTTCTACTTTCAACAAAATGTGTGCATTGGTCCACAGTATATTTAAGAGCACTAATTGAATGAAAAATGATAGCCTCAAAATATGTTAACCTGGCATATTTTCAAAAGCAAAAAAAAAAGTTATTACCTCAATTAAATTAACTGCCCTGGATTCCATCTTCTTAATGAATTTTCACCTTCCCTGTCTTTATTCCCTCTGCTACTACTTTGGCCATGGCTTTTGTTGGCAGCATGCCTTCCTGGGGAAGGAAGGACCTAGAAGTGACCAAGTGTCCTGAGTTAAAGCCCCAGCGTGGCCATCGCTTTCACATCGAGGACAAACTGTTAAGCAAGCATTTGTCTCTCCAGTATGTGTTCACATCACCTACCGTTCAGCACCAGAGTGAAGAGTAGTTACTCAATCCAATGTCTGCACATATTAAGAGCTCAGTGGGGTTAATGATCACTACCCTTGCAATAGCTTCCTCACTACTCTCTTCATTTCCAGTTGCATCAAATCTACTCTCCAAGGGCACTGTTCTAACATATCGTTCTGGCCATTTTTTATTAAATTTATTAGGGTGACATTGGTTAATAAGGTGATATAGGTGTCAACTGAAACTTCTGTGTCGCATCATCTGTATATTGGATGTGTGTTTACCACTCAAAGTCAAATCTCCTTCCTTCACATATATCTGAACCCTGTTGTATTTTACTACATCTGTCCACCTCCCCCTTCCCCTCTGGTAACCACCATACTGTTGTCTATGTCTGTTTTTCTGTTTGTTTGTCCTATTTGTTCATCTGTTGTTTTCTTGGCCAGGTTTAAATCCTACCTTTACATATTTTTCAGAAGTTCATGAGATGAAGTCTAAAACCTTTACTATGACACCAGAGACTCCCTTATCAGCCCTTCTCTGGCCTGGCTGAGCCTCTACTAGTAGCTACTGAGTGCTCCACTGGTACCTACAGGAAGCGTCTGCACCTTATGCCAGACCAGTCAGTCCTCCTTGTATGTCCCTGGATCTTTTCAAGCTGCTTCCTCAGCACGAGGGCTCCGAGAGAGTTTTTCCAAGTCGGTCTGTACGCATGCCCTTAAAGAGGAACTACATAGGACTCCAGCAGCCTCCATCTCATTCATGATTCCTGCTGATTGTCACAGCCAGAGGTATGGGAACTTCTCTTCCTGACTCTGAAAGCCTTTGCTCCTCAGGGGGGACCTCCACAGCAGAGGTATTTCTCCAGAATTTTTTTATTTTTATTTAATTTATTTATTTATGTATTAAATTATTATTTTTGTACATGTACCAATGCCCCCTCCTCCCGTACATACCCTCCATCCCCAGAGTTTTGTGTCCATTGATTGTACTTATGTGCATGTATACAAGTCCTTTGGTTGATTTCTTATCTCCCCCAGATCTCCCCAACTTCCCCGCTGTAATTTGACAGTCTGCTTGTTGCTTTACTGTCTCTATATCTATCTTTTGGTTCTTCAGTTTATAATGTTCTTTATCATCCATTAATAAGTGAGGTCATGTGGTGTCTCTCTTTCATTGACTGGCTTGTTTCACTCAGCATGATGTTCTCCAATTCCATCCAGGTTGCTGCAAACGATGATAATTTTTCTTTTTTATGGCAGCATAGTATTCCATTGTGTAAATGTACCATAGTTTTTGGATCCAATCATCTGCTGATGGGCACCTAGGCTGTTTCTAAATCCTAGCTATTGTAAATTGTGCTTCTATGAACATAGGGGTGCATATATTCTTTCTGATTGATGTTTCTAGCTTCTTGGGATATATTCCTAAGAGTGGGATTACTGGATCAAATGGGAGTTCCATTTTCAGTTTTTTGAGGAAATTCCACACTGTTCTCCACAGTGGTTGCACCAGTCTACATTCCCACCAGCAATGCACAAGGGTTCCTTTTTCTCCGCAACCTCGCCAACACCTGTCATTTGTTGATTTGTTGATGTTGGCCATTCTGACAGGTGTGAGATGGTACTGCATTGTTGTTTTGATTTGCATTTCTTGGATAATTAGTGACTTTGAGCATGTTTTCATGTGCCTCTTGGCCTTCCTTCTGTCTTCTTTTGTTTCTTCAGAATTTTAGATATGGGACCAGCCTGTCTACACCTCTGTCCCTTCTACTAGTCTCCATGTGGCTTCTCTATTTTTTTATTTTATTTTATTTTATTATTTTATTTTATTTTATTTTATTTTATTTTATTTTATTTATAGAAGTCCAATGCAGGAGTAGGCCTTCCTTCCCCCTGGGCTGCTGGCACCCGGAACCCAGGCTGCTTCCCTCCTCTGGCCACCCATGGGCATCGGGACCCAGGCCAGCTTTTCTTGGGCTACCCGCAGGCACCTCCGTCCCAGGATGGCTTCCCCCTGGCCCTGGCTTAGTCAGGATGGATGTCTGGAATGCCATCTGGAAGATGTCCAGTCTAATTAGCATATTACTCTTTTATTATTATAGATTTTATTTTATTAATTTTAGAGAGAGAGCAAGTGAGGGAGAGAGAGAGAAACATTGATTTCATGGTCCACTTTTTTATGCATTAGTTTTTATATTTGCCCTTATTGGGGATCAAACCCACAACCTTGGTGCATCAAGATGATGCACCAACCAACTGAGCTACCTGTCTAAGGCCATAACTTCTTCTTTAAATCCCTAGTTGTAAGAATTTGATTCAGCCTAATGTCTCTAATGTCTAACAAAATTTCTGACTCAGTCAACACTTGTGGAATAAACAGAGGTGGGATGAAGACATGACAGAATAAACTCCAATAGAGTTCTATTGGAGTGTGAATGAACCTTGCAGAGAATTTTTTCCCCAAACCTCAGCCTGTGTGTTCATTGGGCACTAATATTAAGAGTCAGAGAAGAGTAATGAAGAAAAGAAGAAATGATATATGATGCTAAATGTTTTCTAGGAAATGAGTTTAGGTATTCTATAAATAGAGAAATGACTAAAACAGGTGTCTTGGTAAAAACTGAAATATTTTTACATTTTAATCACTGCATAAAAACTACAAAGCTGGCAATAGGGAATGTGTAAGATTAAGTGCTTAAAACAGTTAAATAATGAAGACTCATTTTTCAAATAAGAGAATAAAAAGCCCCCAAACCATGAATCACTTATATTCTCTGTGATACATTCCCCAAGGTTATCCAGATGGTCATTTCCACACCCCTTCCACTCAAATCTTTCTTCTCAAAGCCTGAAAGGATTTCCCCACGACTTTCCTATCATACCCTTCAAGAACAAGTTCAAATTATAGTTTCTCTGAGCAATTCCCTCTTAACTACTACGACTCATATTAATTTGCAAATCAGCAGAGAAAAAAATGGTTTCCCTAAGAACAATTACTAAGGGATAACCATATTGAGTAAAAGAGATAAGCTGGTAGAGTTCAATTATTCCCAAGCAGATTCACTTTTATATGATATACAGAATAGATGAGATCAGATTAACAGAGAAGGGGATAGCTGAAAGTACATGTAATAGAAAATTGCTGAAGAAGAAAAGGAGGATATCTTACTCTTTGAGACATCTCTCTCACAATCCAGGACTGCTGGCTCCCAACTGCTCGCTTGACTGCCTTCCTGATCATCCAGATCATCCCCTAACCACTCCCCTGCCAGCCTGGGATGGACCTGTAAAGTATTATGCTAAGTGAAATAAGCCAGTCAGAGAAAGACAAGTATTGCATGATCTCACTCATATGTAGAGTCTAATGAACAAAATAGATCCAGAGACATAGAAGCATGGAACATACTGTTGAAGCTCAAAAGGACGGCAAAAGTGGGTGGGTGAGAAGAGATCAACCAAAGAACTTGTATGCATATACTAGTATGCATAAGCCATGGACACAGATAATAGTGTGGTAAAGGCCAGGGGTAGAGGGTGGGATAGAAGAGATCAATAGGAGAAAAATGTGACATATGTAATGCTTTCAACAATAAAAATTTTAAAAAAGAAAAAGAAAATTGCTGAAAATGTATAAGTGGTGGGTATTAGTCAGAAAAGCCTAGGTTACAATGCCATAACAAACAACTCCCAAAGTGCAGTTACTTAATGCATAAGTCGATTCTGCCTTATTCTACAGTGTACCCAGTGGATTGGTGGTGGCTTGGTTGTGCACAGTCACTAAAGACCCAGGCTAAGGGATGCCCCACTATCTTTTAGAGCAGAGGTTCCCAAACTTGTTTGTGCCGTAGACCCCTTGCCATGTTTTTCGGTTTTGGGTAGACCCCCTACTTACCTGATATTGATTTTTTTGTAAATTTCTAACTGTAGTGAAGTTTAGTGTTAAAATTTAATAAAAAAATAATGTACCTACTTTTCTCCGGCATTCTCAAACAAAATAACACTGATTCACTATAATTTGTATGATAAACTACCAGTTTATATTTTTTTAAATATTTTCTCAGCACTTTCCTATTCAAGATTCAGGAAACGAATGAACGTATTTTTCTCACATTCATATTTATAGAGTGAGGAATTGAACAAGTCGGTGCAAGTTCGCGAAGCTTTGAGACAAAAATTGGCAAGAATGTTTACTGCGCGTATACTTGTAACAAGATGATACTGGTATATCATTATGTGCAGGTTTTTATCCTACAACTTACACAATTTTATAAACATATATAATAAATTTTTTACTTCATAGGTACTTTTATAAATAATTTATATGTTTTTATATTATAAGATAATATGATGTAAGTAAATAGGTACTATCAGTGTATGTTGAGATCCACTATCGTGGACCCCCATTTTCATTTCATGGACCCCCAAATTTTTTTTTCGCTGACGTAGACCCCTTGCAGGTTGTCATAGACCCCTGGGGGTCGATATTGACCACTTTGGGAATCACTGTTTTAGAGCATCATCTGTAGTATCCAACCTCTTCAGTTGCGTAGCAGGGAGAGAGAAAAACTGGCAAATTGCACATGGACTTACTATAGCTTCAGCCTGGATAGAAGACATATCACCTCCCAAAAGCTCATTGACCCAGAAATAGCCACACAGTCCCCTCTAAGAAAGGTGACTGAGAAATGTAGGAGAGTAAAAAAATAGTTACTGATTGTTACCATCTCTCCCACTTAGTGTAAAAATCTTTCTTTCTAGGTAGTACTGTGAGAGTTGATTTCAAAAACATGGTAGACCAACTATAAGAGTTTACTAGAAAATGAACAACCAAAGAAACAAAAATTTTTGTTTCTTTGGTTGTTATATATATGTTAGAGGCCCAATGCATGAAATTCGTGCTTGGGAGGGCAGGAGTTGTCCCTCAGCCCAGCCTGCACCCTCTCCAATCTGGGACCCCTTGAGGGTCCTGCTCTTTCACCCGGGCAGGATTAGACCTAAATGGGCAGCCGGACATCCCTCTCACAATCCAGCACTGCTGGCTCCCACCTGCTCACTTGACTGCCTTCCTGATTGCCCTTAACCCTTCAGCCTGCCAGCCAGATCACCCCTAACCACTCCCCTGCCAGGATTATTGATGTCTAATTCAGTGTTTTTCAACCTTTTTTGGGCAAAGGCACACTTGTTTCATGAAAAAAATCACGAGGCACACCACCATTAGAAAATGTTAAAAAATTTAACTCTGTGCCTTTATTGACTATATATAAAGTAATTCTCTTGAATAGGAATCAAATAAACACAAAGAAAGTATTTTATAATTACTTTATTATGAAATATTAAGTAAACAAAATAGTGAAAAATTATAAAATTCTTGTCTTATCTGCACCTACGGCACACCAGGCAACATCTCGCTGCACACTAGTGTGCCGCGGAACAGCGGTTGAAAAACGCTGGTCTAATTGCTCCCCTGCCAGCCTATTTGCCCCTAACTGCCCTCCTTGCATGCCTGGTCACCCCTAACTGCCCTCCCCTGAAGGCTTGGGTACCCCCTAACTACCCTTTCCTTTAGGTTCAGTTGCCCCCAACTTCCCTTCTCTCTGGCTTGGTCACCCCTAACTGCCCTCCCCTGCAGGCTTGATCACCCCCAATTACCCTCCCTTGCAGGCCTGTTCCCTCCCAACTGCCCTCATTTGCTGGCCTGGTCCCTCCAAAGTGCCCTCCCCTGCTGGTCATCTTGTAGTGGCCATCTTGTGTCCACATGGGGGCAGGATCTTTGACCACATGGGGGCAGCCATCTTGTATGTTAGAGTGATGGTCAATTTGCATATTACTCTTTTATTAGATAGAATAGAGGCCTGGTGCACAGGTGGGGGCCAGATGGTTTGCCCTGAAGGGGGACGCAGATCAGGGTGGGGGTTCCCTTGGGGCATAGGGTGGAGGAGGAGGGGAGGGGCCTGTGTTGGTTTGCAGGCTGGCCACCCCCCACAGTGACCCAATGGGAGGCTCTGGTATCTGGTATTTATCTTCTAAAATTGAAGCTTTGTAGCCTGAAGTGAAGCCAAGCCTCCTGCTTGCTCTGTGGTGGCAGCCATTTCTGTTGGTATTTATTTGTCTTCTATAATTGAAATTTTATAGCCTTGAGTGGAGGCCTCAGCCAGCCAGGGTGTGCTTCCTCCATCTCCAGGGGAACCCGAGCCTCCTCCTGATCACTCAGTGGCCACAGCCATCTTGATTGGGGTTAATTTGCATGTTCACTCTTGATTGGCTGGTGGGCATGTGGCTGATGGGTGTAACAAAGTTGATGGTTAATTTGCACATTACTCTTTTATTAGATAGGATTCCAAAATATTTTATTTCGTTTTCTCTCCTCTTTCAGCTAGCATAACTCCTCTTTCTTAAAGACAAACATATTGGAATATAACTTTTTTCTTACAATCAAGAAAGATCAGTGCCATCTGAGAATGATAATAAATCCTTGGATAGAAAAATTTTAAGGGTGCAGGGAATAAAATATGAACAAATATTTCTAAATCCTTCTGGATACAGGTTCTCAGTCAAGTCATCCAGGTTCTCAGTCAAGATGGAGAATGGAGTGCCTCCTGTGTGCCAGATAAGCTGCCACAGGCTCTGTCTCTGGGCGCACAGGTTAAGTAAACCTTGTCCCCACTCCAAGCAGAGACAGCAGATAAACACATGAAGTCATGTGTCCAGGAAACCATCACAGAATCTTCTGGAGTTTAGGGATGAAAAAAAAAAGAGAAAAATCACATCTGTAAGTAGACATAACAATAAGCGTTTGAAGGGACTTCATAGCATAAGTGACATTGAAAGAAATTTAAAGAACAGTTTGAGTATGATCCCAAATATTTAAAAAGTGCTCCATTATTTTTTTCAATATTTTTTCCCAATATTTTTTACCACACATTTGAAGGAAATTTATCTTCCCATTTACATACTTGACATAAGTGATAGGAATCCATAGGGATACCACCTTTTTCTAGTTCCATATTATTTGGTTTCAATTTTTCTAATTGCTGTTCTGCATGTGAGTGTGAAAAACCAACCATGAGGCACAGGCAGCTGAGGGCTTAAAAGCCTATTCATTTGTCTGCTTCTTTCCAATTTTATGGCTGAGTCAGCTTTTAAAATAATGCTTCCCTTATTTGTTATTCCCCTTCCTTAGCGCCACAGCCAGCGGTACTTTCCGCTTCACATGAATTTGGTCTATTCCAATTTTCCACTTCTCTGCTTCTAAGCCCATAGTTACAAACGGAATCAAGGCTACACTAATATCTCTTGCAGGCACTGAAGAGATCAATATTTCAATGTGCTATATATTTTATAGATCAGCTACTGAATGCATGGTAATAAGCAATATTTGAACCATTATAATATCCAAAAGTTACATAAGCCAGTGACCAAAACAGGCAAGCTTCCCCTTCTGGCTAAATTTTTAAAGGTATCTTGATGACTGACCAGTGAGCCACTGGTCATGTCTTTTCCTGTATCTAAGCACTGGAGACATGGCAGAGATTGAGGTAGAAAAGGATCACCAAAATTGCCAATAGTATAATACGTTGAGTAATTTAATGCTGAACACACTCATTGACAAACAGACATCCCCAGTGTCCAGCATGAGGCTTCGCCCAATGGCGGCACTCAGTTCGTGCGAGTCTTTGTCCTTACCCATTCTTTTACTCTTCCAATCAACAAATACTCACTGCGCACTCATATGTTATGGCTTAGACTATCCTGCAATGATAAAAGGACAAATAGATCACGTCTCAAGAGGCTCTTGGTCCAACAGAATAGAAACGGGTGTCCATAGGCAATGGGGCATAACAAGGGCAGTGATGGGAACACACAGGCGCTCGGCAGTGCAGGAGGCCCCCATCTTGAGGAGGCTTCCAGCTGGAAGCGATGACCATCCTGGTGGTCCGAGGATGACTACAAGTCAGCTAGGTCAGAAACTTCAAAATGCACATTAGAAGAATGGTAAATGTAGGAAACTGCAAGTGGTTCAATATGACAAGAGCATGTGATAGATAAAAACAGATAGTGAGCAATGATCTGTGCTTCAAAGATATTGGCATTCTTTGGATTAATTGAGACAAAAACCAGCTCTTGTGGGTGACCCGTTGTGTGTGTGTGTGTGTGTGTGTGTGTGTGTGTGTGTGTGTGTGTATGTATATATATATTTGGTGTTTTTACATATTTAAAATTTTTCTTTCTTATAATAGTCTTCAAATAAGTTCCTCCCTGTTTGCAGGTGAGAAAACTAGGGCACAAAGGTTAAATATTTTTTCCTTGGAACTTCATTAAGTAAATTACAAAATTAATCTGCAAGTCATGGACTCCAAAGTTGACAAAGTAGACCAAAATTTGAGTTGAATGACAGTTGAAACCAGACCAAGGGGCAATCATTCTGAGTACAGAAATTTGAAGAAGGGAAAAAAATCTGTGTTCTTACTGTGAATATAGAACTCATGTGGTAGGTAACATGTGAATCTGAAATGCAGGCTACCAATTCACCAGGGGAAGAAGAAAAGTGTTTTTACAGGCAGAAAATAAATTATTGCTTAAGAAATTGTCATTCATTTATAGTTTGAGTTAATTCTTTTGCTGTGCATTACCCTTGTAAAAGGACAATGGAGGGTTCAACAAATATTTATTGTCTGTGAAACATTAAATCCTATGCCTCTTTATAAGCCTTCTCTCAACCCCCACCACAAACTAATATTTCTTCACCCATTAAATGGGAGTGAACCCATATTAAATGTAAAAAGAAGTGAGGCGTATACCTAGGACAGTACTTGGCATAGAGTAGGCTGTTGGCTGACATCACCTTCATTTTACAGGTAAAGAAACTGCCTTGTGGGAGATCAAATACTGTGCCTTCCAGCATCCAGCTAGAAGTGAAGGGGGGGGGGCGCTTTCATACCTTCACAGGCTTTTCATTAAGCCAGACAAATTTATTTGTCTAGGGTTAAGCTGAGGCAGAACTGTTACTAGACAATGTAGGCATTCAAGGAGGCAAGAATGTTCTGCCCAAAATTAAATCTCTAAGGTTTGATACCCCACAACCCCTGCCATTTTATATCTGCATTTCAGGAACCTGGAGCTTCATGAAATTACCATCAATTCCAACTGCTTAAAATTAGACAGATAGCATGAGCGAGAGAGGGAAATTGATATTAGACATTTATACTTGACTGTGATTTTACTACCATGTGCTCTTCCTTACCCATTCCTTATATTGTAAACCTTTTCTATGATCTATAATTAACAAGTACACATTCTCAGGGGATTTCAGTGACCAGTGAGCGAGCAGGTCCCCTTAGTCATTACAAGCAGACTCTATCCTTTGATTTAGCAAAACCAAACCATATTCAAGTATCAAAAGAATGTAAAGTCACCAGGCTTTACAGAATCTTCAAAGCAATAAAATGAACCAGTTTCAAGGGAATGAGAATGACCCCCATTAAATAGTTTTAAAAATTAATTCATCTTCAGTCCATAGGAGCAGCAGTCAAATGAAAATATGTTTAAAGAGTGGCTCTGGCTTCTGTGGTGCGTGTACCCTGAGACAGATATTATCTTTTTAATAACTTGGCTGTATTTCTTTACCAGATTATTGAAAAGTGCTTAATGAGCAGTTTCCCTCAGAAGCAGTTGCCAAGAGAGATACTTTCCAAAGCCTGATAATATCATGTTTATTTCTCTTACACTTCTTCCTGGAGCATTAAAAATGGTGGTACTTTCCTTTATTCCTCTTCAAAACTATGTTTTGTAACAAAAAACATTACATTTTCATGGTAGAAAATCTGCATATAAAAAAGTATAAAGAATAATAGAGATATGCCCTGGCCAGGTGGTTCAGGGGAGCAGCATCCCATAGCCCAAAGGGTTTGATTCCTGGTCAGGGCACACACCTAGGTTGGGGGTTCAATCACCAGTCGGGGTGCTTATAGGAAGCAACCAATCACTTATCTCTCTTCCTCCCCCTCTCTCTCTAATAAATCAATAAACATTTTCAGGTGAAGATAAAAAGAAAACACCCATCAACGTGATTCCACTGTTCAAATACGTAAGGTAACTAGGTATTTGTACTTTATTACATTACAAACTTGAATTCCAGCATTATTATTTTGATATGCTACTTTAATTTTGTAACCCATTTTGTTTTTCAAGTTATCATTACCCCATGTTAATCATAGTCTTCCTATAACCCAGGCAACAGCTTCCTGGATATTTTGACATCCTGCAGTCTGAAGTGATATTCTTTTTAATATCTAACACTTGGTTTCATTCATAACTTTGAAGTCATTAGCAACTAATCTCCCACTTTTGGCCTAGTTTGTACCATGCTGGTGTCACCGATCTTTCTCCAGCACACCTCTGATCACACTTGTTGACACTGAAGGCAGACCGCCAGTGGTCATCTCGCCCGCCTTCCTAGCTGTGTTATTTGGAGTAGGTCACTTAAACCCCTGAGACCTCCATATTTTTTCATCCTTGAAATGAGAATGAACCCAGGTTAAAACATAAAACACATGAAGTGCATAACTGTGCTTGGCAAGAGTGGACCACGGCTACGCATTGGCCTCACGTGTCAGCGCGTGTTGAAGAGAAGTAGTGCAGGACTTTCCAGTGATAGTTACCAGGGTCTCCAGACACTGCTAGCAAGCTCCTCAGGTATAATGGACCTTATTAAGTATTTCCAGACAGGAGAGAGTTATTACAGAAGCAAATAAAAAAATGAAATGCAATGTCAGACATCACTTTTCCTAAAATTAAAAAAATTAAGTCTCCCAAGGACATTTCTTTCGGACTGTCTTCTCAGCTAACAGCATAGCTTTGCTTCTAAGAACCTCAGAAATATCCTCTACATGTTTCCTTCATAAGCCACCTCTATTCCATTTTTACTGACAATTTGAATATCTTTTTTGTGGGTTATTTTTTTATGGTTCTTAAATAATTCATTTATTGGGGGTTTAATAAATTTTTTATTGGTTTGCAAATGTTATTTTTATGTCATATCTTTTTTTGTTAATCAAACATTTTAAGTGTTTCATTTTGATCCCTCTATTGGCATTTTGCTATTATCTCTGCATAATTTTTATTGGTTTCACTAAAAACTAAAATGTTCATCTTAAACATAAAATAATCTACATGGATGTGTTATTTGACTATTTCATTTAAAAATGCAAAAACCTTCTAATATAGTTCAATTCACCCCCACTATCCACTGTATTATAAATCTCTTACAAAAATATAATGATATATAATCTCCATGGTGTAGTGTTATATTTCTTGTTTAAATGGTATATGTGGTTTTTTAAATAGGAAAAGAAAAATGCATATTTTTTTAAATTTTATATTTACTTGGATATTTATCTGCTGATTTTTCTTTTTTACTCAGATAGATTTAAGCTATCACCATGTACTTGATTCCTTCACTTTAAATAATAGAACTTCCTTTGGTATTTCTTACAGAATCAATCTGGTGACAACAAATTTTTTCAGTTTTTATTTCTCTGAAATTGTCTTTATATTATCTTTGTCTTTGAAGGATGGTAGTGATTGTATTTTAGCACTTTGAAGTGTTCTATTTACTTCATTTTATTAAGGTAAAATTGACATTATATTAATTACAGGTATACAATATATTAATTTGATATTTCCATACGCTGAAAAGTGAGCATCATCACAAGTCTACTTACCATCCACCACTACATTATTGTTTTACACATTCCACAACCCTCTTTCTCTCTGTTCTCTGTATGTGTTTTTGTTTCTAATTTGTCCATTTTTTAATTTTATTTTAGATTCCACATGTAAGTAAAATCATTTTTTGTTTTTCTCTGTATGGTTTATTTCACTTGTCATAAAGCACACTATATCCATCCATGTTGTCTCAAATGGCAAGATTTCATACTTTATTATGTCTGAGTAGTGTTTCTATCTGTCTAGGTGTGTGTTTTCTACACTTTCTTTGTTCATTTATATATTGATAGAACCTAGATTGTTTCCAGATCCTGGCTATTGTAAATAGCACTGTTATGAACATAGGAGAGTATATATTCTTTCAAATTAGTGTTTGGGGTTTCTTTGGATATATTTCTAGGTCATTAGGCGGTACAATTTTTAATTTTTTTAGATAAGTCCATACTGCTTTCTGCAGTGGCTGCACTAGTCTGCCTTCCCACCAACAGTGCATGAGGGTTCCCTTTTCTCCACATCCTCACCACCACTGGTTATTCATTGTTTTTTTGTTTGTTTAAAGTATTACAAATAGTAGTACATATGTCTCCTTTTTTTCCCCATTGACCTTCCCCCAGCCTTCCCTACTTCCTGGCACATGCCCTCACCCCAGTGTCTTGTGTCTATCGGTTATGCTTGTAAGCATGCATACAAGTCCTTTGGTTGATCTCTTACCTTCCTCCCAACTCTCCCCAGCCTTTCTGCTGTAATTTGTCAGTCTTTTTGATGTTTCTTTGCCTCTGTATCAATCTTTCTGTTCATAGGTTATAATGTTCTTTATTATCCATAAACTAGTGGCCTGGTGCACGAAATTCATGCTTGGGAGGGGGGCTCCCTTAGCCCAGCCTGCACCCTCTCCAATCAAAGACCCTTTGGGGGTCATCCCTCTTGCAATCTGGGAGCACTGGCTCCTAACCACTCCCCTGCCAGCATGATCAACCCTAACTGCCTCTGCCTGCCTGCCTGCCTGATTGCTCCTAACCCCTCTGCCTGCCTGCCTGCCTGCCTGGTCACCTCTCACTGCTCTCCCCAGCCAGTCTTAATTCGCCCCCAACTTACCTCCCTTGCTGGCCTGATCACCCCTAACTGCCCTCTCCTGCCAATTTGATCTCGCTCCCAACAGCCCTTCTCTGCCAGCCAATTTGGTTCTGATTGATCAGTTTCTATGCCAGTCAAAGGCTCTGCCTCCTAGGCAGCCATTAACTTCTCACAGTTCACCCAGATTTGGTTCTAAATGGTCAGTTTCTATGGCAGTCAGTGTCAAAAGCTCTGCCTCCTAGGAAGCCATTGGCTTCTCACAGTTCACCCAGATTTTGTTCTGATTGGTTGGTTTCTATGCCAGGCAGCATCTCCGGGCCTGTCTCCAGGCCTGATCAGAGAGACAGAGCTGATCAGCAGCCCCCAAAGAGGCCAGGAGAGGAACAAAGGTGTGGCTGCTGGTGAAGCCCAGAGAGAAAGAGACAACAGCTGATCAACAGCTGCCACTGAGGTTGCAGATCAGACCCTGCCTCTCTCCAGGCCTGATCCACAGCCCCCTCGGCAGACAGTGCTGGGTCACTGCGCCCTCACTGGTAGTAGTCAATGCTGGGTCACCACAGCAACCCAGCACTGCCTGCAGGGCTGACTTTTGGTGTCTGGTCGAGCCTTTGGTCAGTCGTTATTGATCCCGGGTTTTTATATATTAAGATGGTTTGTGCCATTACTTTAATTTCTCCAGTATAGTCCTGATCTATCACTTTGGGCAGAACTTGAAACACTTTCAATGTTAAACTGCTGCTCCCTAAAATTAGTCCCATCATGCCTGCAGGAAAGGGAACACGCACTCCCGTGGCAATGGCCTGAGGCCCCGTTTCTGGGGCTGGTACATATGGGGAGGTGGGACTGAGGGCTAATCCCGCGCTTTCCAGGGTGGCACGGTAAAGGTTTTGAATGGTTAGCTTTGACCTTGAGAGCTTGTTTGGAGGTTCTAACAGGGGAGCGCAGCTACTCGTATACCCTTGACCGAAGACCGGTCCTCTCCTCTTGGGGGAAAGTCGTCCTCTTCGACCGAGCGCACAGCTTCGGGAGGGACGCACATGGATCGGTGAGGGAGGAGGGGGACACCCGCCTAGCCAGCCAGATCAGCCGAATCAACCCTGGCGATCAATGGGGTGACAGATGTCGCAGCCAGATCGCCCTCACATCCTTGAATGGTTAGCTTTGGAACTGAGCCAGCTGGAAAGGTTGCAGGGGAGTCAAGGATAAGGACTCTAACTGTTTGGTGGGGCCAGGGCTGGCCCCGCTTGAATTTTCCCTGCCTAGGGGGCATCAGATTATCATCAACATTAGCCTTGGAGTGGCATTCATTTACCCAAAGCTTTCCTCTCCAGCATCTTGGACAGTCCAGGCTGTTTGTCTCCACTTCCCGTAGCCCTTTGACTTCCTTTTCTAGCATTACAGTCTTTAGCAAAAGGTTCTAGTTTACCACAGATAAAACATCCCCCTTTCTTTTTTTTGCTGACCAGCGAGTAACATCTTCTTTAATGTGGCAGCTAATACCACTCCCTGAATGTAGGTTGGTCCAATGTCAGTACAAACACGGATAAAATACTTCCATAATAAGAAATCTCCAGGTGAGAGACAAGCCTTTGAGACAATATTAATCCTCTGGTAATGTTCCACTATCTGTCTTAGTTTTCCTGCCACATTCATCCTGCCTAAGTCCTGAATCAGGGACCACAGACTAAAAGTAGAAAGAGGAATTTTCCCTGGACCTTCAGCTATATAATGATCTCTAGGTTGCTTTCCTACCTTCTCCCATGTCTAAATTTATCTTTCTTTCCTCAGGAAACCATGGGCAAGTTTTATTTACAAAATCCAACAAATTGAGAAGCTGTTGATGCCTCACAGAAGAGCCCCATGCTTGGAGCATAGCCTTTAAGCATATCGTATTTTCCCAAAAATAAGACATCCTCAGAAAATAAGACCTAGCACAACTTTGGGAGAAAAATTTAATATAAGAATATTTTCGGGGAAACAGGGTAGATATGCGAAAGTTCTTTTCCAGGGATCCTGAATTCCCCATGTTTTACACCTAACTATTACTAAACTGTGCTCCTTACCTTACTTTTTGCTTTCTGTATGTGTTTCCCTGGAGTGTCCTTTCACCTTGCAATTGTAGTTCCCCCATACTCAGTTCCCCCACTGTGCTGCATCCACCATGGGCAAGTTTGGGTGAACCTGAGGAGGGCGGTGAAGGATCAAAGAAGACAGACAAGAGAATACAGCTGGGGCTCAGTGGGACGTTGTTTCTATGATGGAGAGATAGCACCACAGCCTGCAAGCCAAAGCTTTATTTTATAGTCAGAACACACAAAGCAAATCAAGGGTAGTGGTAAACATGTTTACAATGTTCTTGTGAGTTTCACTTGTTTTGGCAGCACTTGTTGCACCTCCCACAGCCCATTAGCTACCTACAAAGGAACTAGGGAGGGAACTCCCATTTTTACTCAAACTCAAAATGGACAAAGGACTTTAATGTAAGATAGGAAACTATAAAAATCCTACAAGACTTCATAGGCAGCAGACATGTGTTGGAGTGATATATTTACCCACAAAGCTCCTAGGGTAATGGAAAATAAGGAGGAAATAAACAAATGGGACTACATCAAAACAAAAAGCTTTTGCACAGCAAACGAAACCATCAAGAAAACAACAAGAAAGCCCACTGTATGGTAAAATATATTTGCCAATGCTACTTCAGCTAAGGGTTTAATCTCCAAATTTTATAGGGAACTCATACAACTAAACAAAAAGAAGATAAACAATCCAATCAAAAAATGGGCAAAGCACCTAAATAGACACTTTTTGAAAGAGGACATACAGAAGACCAAGAGACATATGAAAACATGCTCAAAGTCTCTAATCATCTGAGAGATGAAAATCAAAATACCAATGAGATATCATTTCACACCTGTCAGAATGGCTATCAACAAACGTCAAGTGCTGGTGAGGATGTGGAGAAAACGGAACCCTCATGCACTGCTGATGGGAATGCAGACTGGTGCACCTACTGTGGAGAACAATATGGAGTTTCCTCAAAAAGTTTTTAAAAATGGAACTCCCATTTGACCCAATAATCCAACTTCTAGATCTATATACCAAGAAGCCAGAAACACCAATCAGAAAGGATATATGCACCCCTATGTTCATAGCAGCACAATTCACAATAGCTAAAATTTGGAAATAGACTAAGTGCCCATCAGCAGATGAGTGGATTAAAAAACTGTGGTACATCTATGGAATATAACACCACTATAAAAAAAATAAGGAACTTTTACTGGTACATTTGCAACAGCATGGATGGAACTGGAAAGCATTATGCTAAGTTAAATAAGCCATTTAGAGAAAGATAAATATCACATGATCTCACTCATATGTAGGATATAAGGATTAACATAAACAGATGAATAAAAATAGATCCAGAGAAAAATGGCCAGGGAGTTGGTGGGGGTGGTTAGAGAGCAACCAAAGAACTTGTATTCATGCAATTAGCATAGCCAATGGACAGAGACACTGTAGCAGTGGGGACTTGCCCTGGTGGGATTGGCTGGGGGTCAGGGGAGTCAATTAGGAAAAAAGTAGACATATGTAAAACTTTAGACCAAAAAAATGTTTTTGTCATGTTGCTTTTAAATAGTCTCTTTATTTTTACCTTTGGCATTTTATTTATAACTAGTAGCCCTGCACACGAATCCATGAGCCAGTAGGTTGCTGCCACCCTCCTGTAGTTTTCCACCTGCTTCCCCGCCATTCTATAGCTCCCCCAGCACTCCCCCCACCTTAGAGCTTGCTGCCCTGCCCCATATTGTAGCTCTCTGCCTCCCATTTGCTTGCTGCCCTGCCTGATTTTGTAGCTCTCCACTGCCCTCTTGTAGTTCGCTGCCCCACCCTCCTGCAGATCCGTGACCAGGTCGTTACGTGGTTGGTTGTTACACCTCAGGGCATAATGGATAATTAGAACATTCCTCTCTTGTTATATAGGATTAGAGGCCCAGTGCACAGATTTGTGCACTGGTGGGGTCCCTCAGCCTGGCCTGCATCCTCTCATAATCTGAGAACCCTTGGGGGATGTCAGAGAGCCAGTGTCAGCCTGATCACCACAGACCAGGCCAAGGGACCCCATCAGTGCAAGAATCCATGCAGTGGGCCTCTAGTATGCATATAAGATCTTTGGTTAATCTGTTCCCATCCTCTCCCTTCCCCCTTCCCTCTGAGATTCATCAGTCTGTTTCATGTTCCCATGCTTTTTTATTTCTGCTCCTATGTTGAGCATCTGCCCCTGGTAGTCAGTGAACATCATAGCTACCAGCAGGTCAGGCAGTCTGCCGTTCACTTAGGCTTTTATATACATAGACTAGAGGCCCGATGCATGAAATTCGTGCAAGGGTAGGCCTTCGCAGCCCCAGCCAATTCGCAGCCCTGGCAGCCTTGGCCCCTGCCTCATGGCTGCAGTGGCCCTCGCAGCCCCAGCTTCATCAGGAAGGTCATCTGAACAGGCATGCCACTGTTTGGCCATTCACTCGATTTGGATATTACGCTTTTATTATTATAAATGTGTCTTTATATAGATATGTTTAGGTTCATCTATTTTGTAACTCTCTGAGATTTCTGGATCTGAATTTTTTTTCCTTCTCAAATTGGAAGTGTTCATTCCTCTTGCATTTTTGGGATAGTTTGAGGATAGGTGTTAGTTCTTGGAATGTTTGGTAAAACTTTCTCATGAAGCCATCCAGACCAGGAATTTTGTTTGCTGGAAGTGTTTAAATTACTGCCTTAATCTCATTTATTGTTATTAGTCTATTCAAGTTTTCTGATTCTTCCAGGTTAAGTTTTGAAAGAGTGTTTGTTTCTAGGAATTTTCAATTTCACTTAGGTTTGTTGGCTTGCAGTTGTCCATAGTATTTTCTTAAAGTCCTTTGTGCTATTTTGGTGTCAGTTACTTCACCTCTTTTATTTATGATTTCATTTATTTGTGTTCTCTTTGTTTCCTGATGAGTCTTGCTAAACAGTCACAATCTTTTTCTTTTTTCTTTTCTTTTCAAAGAACCAGTTCATGGGTTTTGTATTGTTATTATTCTCTATGTCATTTAATTCTACTTTGATCTTTATTATTATTATTATTTTTATTCTGGGATCTTCTTGTTCTCTTTCTTTCTTTTGCTTGTAGGGTTATATAGTTTATTAGAGATTTTTCTTGTGGGTTTGTTTGTTTGTTGGTTGGTTTGTTTCTTTGTTTTAGGTAAGCCTGTAGTGCTATGAATTTCCCTTTCAGGACTGCTTTTGCTATGCCATATAGGCTTTGGTTTATTGTATGTTCATTTTCATCTGTTTCCAGGGATTGTTTTTATTTTTTCCTTGATCTCATTGACAACCTATTCTTTGCTTAACAACATGTTTTTTAGCCTCCATGTGTTTTTTGTATTTTTATTATTGTTGATTTCTAGTTTCATGCCTTTGTTATCTGAGAAGATGTTTGATATATTTTCAATCTTCTTGAACTTATAGAAACTTATTTTGTGTACTAATATGATCTATCTTTGAGAATGTCCCATGTGCATTTGAAAAGAATGTATATTCTGCAGGTCTTGGGTGAAATGTTTTGTAGATGTCAATTAAATCTATCTGATTTAGTGTGTCATTTAGAGTTACTGTTTCCTTATTGATTTTTGTCTAGAATATCTATCCAATGATTTCAGTGTGGTTTTAACATCCCTACTATGACTGTGTGGTTGTCAATCTCTCCCTTAATGTCCTCCAGCAGTATTTTTAAAATATATTTCTATAATTTTATTTTGGGTGCATATATCTTTACCAGGTTTCCATTCCCTTGTTAGATCAATTCCTTTAGTATTATGCAATCCCTTCTTTGTCTCTTGTTATAGCCTTTATATTGGGAAGTCTATTTTGTCAGATATAAGTATTGCTACCTTTACTTGCTTTTGTTTCCTTTTGCATGGATTTTTTTTTCATCTTTTCACTTTTATTCTATGTGAGTCTTTTGTTCTGAGGTGGGTCTCCTGTAGACAGCATATATATGTGTCATCTTTTCTTATCCATCCAGCTACCCTATGTCATTTGATTGGAGCATTTAATGCATTTATAGTTAAGGTTATTATTGATAAGTAAGTATTTATTGGCATCTTTATTCTTTATGCCTATGTTAATCTATTTCTTATTTTTACTACAACAGTCCCTTCAACATTTTTTGCAATGCTGGTTTCATGGCAATAATCTCCTTTGGCCATTATTTGTCTGGGAAGCTCTCTATTTCAATTTCAATTTTTAATGATAGCCTTGCTGGATATAGTAGTCGTGGTTATAGTCTCTTGATTTTCATTGCTTAGTATACTTTCGTGCCAGTACCTTCAGGCCTATAATATTTCTGTTGAGAAATCAGCTAATATAGCCTTATGAGAGCTCCTTTTAAGGCAATGAATTGCTTTTCCCTTGCTGCCTTTAAGATTATCTTTTAGTCTTTAATTTTGGTATTTTAATTATAATGTGTTTTGTCATTGTCCTCTTTGGGTTCTTCTATCATGGAACTCTGTGCTTTCTGAACTTATGTGACTTTTTGCTTCACCAAGTTAGGGAAGTTTTCAAACAGGTTTTCTATCCCTTGCTCATCTTTTTCTCCTTCTGAAACTCCTGTAATTGATTTGATCCTCTGCTTCCTCTAATAGGCTATTTATTTCTTATGGTATATTCTTTATTTATGATATATAATTCTTCATTTCTGACTGGTTGTTACTGTGCTTTTTTCATGCTGTTGAGCATCTTTATAATCATTACTTTCTTTTTTTTTTTTTTTTTTTTTTTTTGTACTTTAAGGAGGTACAGCTCCCATTTTTAATCACGGAGTAGGAAAAGAGACTTCATTCATTATGTCAAATTATTATCTTCCTGATGACAATTTAATAGTTGGAAATACAGGAACATTAAGAGACTATAAAGCTATATCCTGACCCACAATTTCACCGCCTCTTCCTTTTTCTCCCGAAGTTTTTTTTTTTTTTATTATTATTATTTTTTTTTAATATATTTTATTGATTTTTTTTTTTGCCCCCCTCTCTCCCTCCCACACATCCCCTCCCTCCCCAGAGTTTTGTGTCCATTGGTTGTACTTATATGCATGTAAAAAAGTCCTTCGGTTGATCTATTATCTCCCCCAGATCTTCCTCCCCTCCCCGCTGTAATTTGACAGTCTGCTTTTATAATCATTACTTTCAACTTTATATCTGACAAATAGCTTATCTCCATTTCATTTATATCTTCTTCTGGAGAATTCTCGTGTTCTTTTTTTTTTTTTGTCTTCCCATTTTGGCTGCTTCTTCATGCTTGTATCTATTTATTAGTGAGAGGGCAGGGCGGGGTGAGGGGGCAGGGCGGGGTAAGAGGGCAGGCGGGGTAAGAGGGCAGGTGGGGTGAGAGGGCAGGGCGGGGCGGGTCCAGCTCCAGGTAACTGGACCCTAGGCCTAACCCAACCAATCAGGTCAGCCATGGTAGCGGCACCACCCTCCCTATAAAACCCATTGATATGTTAAGTTCTTCCTCTTTCTCGCCCATGCCCTCGTTGGTGTGGGTGAGACTGGGCTCGGACTAGTCCGAAATAAATACAGGCTTTCTGCAATTGCATCGGATTTGGCTCCCTGGTAGTCTTTGGGGTTTATGACACTTGGGCATTACAATTAGGTGGATCTACTATGACTACCAGTTCTACTGGACTTGCCTTTTGAAGTGGGCATCTTGTGTGACTCTGTGGTGCAGTCTCCTCAACCTTCTAAGCTGGGTGCTCTAGAAATGTCTCTTGGATTATGTGTGTTCTCCTATTGTAAGAGGCTCTAGATTGCTATTGTCCTTTTCATGGCAGGCTTGGTCATCAGGATGACTATGAGGCACAACCCAAATCATGTCATGGCAGCTGTTATATAGGTCCTGATAGAAGAATATATGACAAAATTTTATATAGATCCTGACAGAAGAATATATGACAAAATTGGACCAAACTCAAAACAGCACACAAATACACAATAAAACTAATTTAACAAGAACAAAACCTCAACAACAAAAAAAGAGTAATAAAAGAGCAGAGGAAGAAAGGGAAAGAAAAATGAATACTGTAATAAAAGAGACCAAAATAATTAGAGCAGAAAGAGGGAAATGGAAGAGGAGAATGTGAAAGAAAAAAAGGTAAAGTAAAAAATAGGAGTAGTTGGAAAGAGAAATGTTTATATATAAAATAATTATAATTAAAGTGTAATAATGATTAAAATAATTATGATCTATAATAGAAAGAGAAAAACAGAAAATAAATTTGAAATAAAAAAGCAAATAGAAAAAAATAGATGCAATAAAGGAAAGAGGGAAGCAAAGGATATGGGAGGAAAAGGAGAAGCAGAAACAAAGTGAAATCTTTAAAAAATGAGATTATATTCAAAATAATATTAAAAAAAGAAAAAGAAAAATGTGGAGTTCATCTCTGTAGGGCTTGGTGCTTCCTGCATTCACCCTCTGAGGCTATTGTTTGTGGCACTTGCTGGCGTTTGCTCAGATGTTGTGAAGATGGGGTCCAGTGCAGGTCCACAGGCATCCGGGAGGGGGACTGGTGTAGTCCTTGTCCATCACTGTCCGTACGGCTTTCAGCTTTCAGCTTTCAGCCACGAGTCTGACACTGGGCAGGGCAGAGTCCCAAACAGTCCAGCAGGCAGGACCCTGAGGCCCAGAGGCTGGGTCTGCCTCGGGTCTCTTTCCTTAAATGCCCAGCTCTGCTGTGCTCTCTCTTTCCCTATGGATCTTAGCTCTGCACAGGTGTCTGGGACGCGGTGGTTGGAGCAGACTCGGTTGGGGGCAGTGCTTGTAATCTGTGGAGTGAGCCAGGCCCTTCTTCTTTCCCCAGGGCTGTACCGGCTGTACCCCCAGGGGCTGGTCTGCTTCCCTGTAATGCTGCACCCCTCTGTGCCTGAACAGAAACCCACCCAGGAGATAAGGTTGCAGGGCTTCTGCCAAGGCTGCAACTGCCAGGTGTCTGTGCCGCCACCATCAGAGCGACCTGCAGGGCGCAGTGCTAGTCCCGCGCTGCTGCCCTTTGACTGGGATGGGGTCGCAGCAGAATGGCAGGTCCAGCAGGTCTGCAGACTGGGCGCCGGGAGCTGTCGGTGCAAGCGAAGTCGAAAGTCCCATCTCTCTTCTTCCCCTAGGAGGTCCACAGTCAAGGCTGTCCTGCTCTCTGCCCAGGGTTCCACCCGGGTTGTGGGCCCTCTCAGGTCCTAAAGTCCAGAGGCTGGGTCTGCCTGGTGAGCATCAGCTTCCTCTGCAGCCCAGCTCTGCACGGTGCCTTTTGCAGGGGCAGTTTCAGCTCCCCGGGCTCAGTGGCATTGACAGAAAGCATCTCTGATACAGAGTTTTACAGGCCCAGCCTCTGGGAGGGGGCTGAGCAGTGCCTCCCACCCCAGACAATAGCCCCTGAGGGTCTCACACTTGGGATGTCCTGCTGTGAGCTAGTATCCTGTCCCCTCTGCACTGTGCCCAGCGGTGGCATCTGGGCCTTCTAGATGACCCCAATTCTCTCCTGTTGGGGCTGGTGTTCCCAGCCTGCAGGAGGAGAGACAAGCTCTACTCTCCTTCCTGAGATGGGCTGAACTTGCACAGGGCTCAGACCAGCCCCCTCTCCCCCAATGCAGTCACAAAGCCTAGCCCTCACTAGTCTGTCTACCCAATAAAGGCCTTCCCAGGGGACACAGCCTAGAAACCCTGGCTCTACGATGCCCTGGGTAGCAGGAGAGTTACAAACTCAGCCCAGCACAAAATTCAGATCTCTCCACATGGCAGGCTCAGCAAAGCAGGGCCGAGTGCTCTCAGCTTCCCATCGTGCAGCCAAAACTCCCTACCAGTCCTGCTCTGCTGTGCCCTGTGCCCTGGGTACGGCTGACCCACAGGATGGAGCCTCCACAGGTGAGGGAGGGGTGTGAACCACACTGGAGGTGGAATATCCCTCTTCCTCAGCCAAACCACTTAGTCACTTACTGGGCTCTGCACAATGCCTTCCAGGAATGTGGAGGGTCCCGTCAAGGCACTGCGGGTACAGGCGCCTGCCCCCCTTTTTGTGCCCATGCCCCACAGCAAGGCCTTTAGGTAGTCAGAACTTCTTCAGCTGAGCTGCTAACAATGGGCGTGCTCCTTCCCTGGGAAGGTGCGGCCCTCCTCCTGGGCAGACAGAGTCCACTGTTCCCTCTGACCCAGGGAGAGCTCCCTCTGTTACCGGACCCAGGGCAGGAGGAACAGGAACACTGGGGCAGGCAAGTTAAAACCAGGCCAAGCCGTGTGGGCAATGAGCAGGCCTGAGGTCCCACGTTAAGCCCTGCCAGGTGGGGGGGCACAGGCTCAGGTCTTACATCAAGCCCCGCTGGGTTGGGGGCATGGCTTGAGGATGAAAACACCGGCATCCTTATTCAGAAGACCCAGCAGTGGAAACCTAGAAAATGGTAAATGGGTATATGTGGGAGTGTTGTTCCTAAATGAATGGGTTGCTTAGTATGAAAGTTATCACTAAGAGTGTTTTTAATGACACATGATAATGCTAAATTAGCTTGTTATTGAGTTTATACAATTCCAGCATTGACTTATTGGCGGCCTGCTCAGACATAGGCATTGAGAAGGGCCAGTGGATACAAAAACGAAGCACTGCATTACAGGGGAAGGCGGAGCTCTGTCGCTTGTTTGAAGATCAGGCAAAACAAAGCACAGGAAACAAGACTTCCATTGATTGCAATCTAATCATGTGCTTTTTAATAGTCACATAATAGTTAAAAAAATTGATCTAGAAGATATTCTCATTACTACTTAAAACCAACATTTATGGGTAAGATACATCACTAGGACATACACTCAGGCTAAGACTTTTAAAAAATTACTATTTTCAATATCAATTCTCAATTCACAAGCCAATACTATGTCGGGAATTGCTGTATATCGCATTTTTCCATATTCAATTATGCTAGAGAATTTACAAAGCAAAAGTTGTCACATCTCAATTTTACCACAAGAGGAGCCAGATGGAGCAAAGCACACACAGTAACGGCTTAGGAAGGAATTTAATGTCAAAGCTCATTTCTGGGATTTGATAAAAGAAAAATAGATCTGTACAATGAATAAAGATCCCAAGGTAACTTCAGATCACGGACTTGCAGGAAGCAGTGGCTGCTGCTGTGGCTGATAAGCCCTTTGCTATAGGAAGGCGAAGGAAGCAGCACCGATTTTGTGAACTCAAGAAAATAGACAACACATTTGATATTGGGGCCCAGCCAAAATAAAGAAACACATGTTAGAACTGGCACCTCTAGAGAAGGGAAAACCGGCTACTCTTATATTTCCTAGAATCAAAGACACATAAAGCACAAACTAACACAAGGACATGCACATGCTAGGTCCGTCGTTTTCATCTGGATAACTTAATAGCCTCTTAGCTCGGTTCCTGGTCAGCAATCTCTGTTTCCTTCTGTATGTGCGCCAAAGCTCCACCACAGTGAAGGCTTATGTGTTTTCATGCTTAAATTCTTTCAACAATTTCGTCAAAGCTCAAAGTCAAGCTAGTATTTACTTCTCTTTGCACATTCCTCCTTTGTAAGCTCTTCAAAAATGGCATTACCCAGCCAGTGTGGCTCAGTACCGTGTTCCCCCGAAAATAAGACATCCTCCGAAAATAAGACCTACTTACAGGTTTCCTTCTGAGTGAAATATAAGGCATCCCCTCGAAAATAAGGCCCAGAATGCTATTGCTAAATATGAGAGATTTGGTCCACTGATTCTGAAAGAAATGGAGTCACAAGAAATTCACCAGGAAATTCAGGAATTGGATTGTTATGATGATGTTCCAGAAGATGATGGCATGATTGTCATTGAATAAATGAGTAAATTCTTGATACTGTAGGATTCACAGTTTGTCTGGTTTGTGTTGACAACTACCGTACTACCATACCATATACCAAATAATTTCCTTTATTTTCATTTAACAATAAATGTGTACTGTATTCTTCTTCATGGAAAATAAGACATCCCCTGAAAATAAGACCTAGCGCATTTTTGGGAGCAAAAATTAATATAAGACACTGTTTTATTTTCGGGGAAACAGGGTAGTTGAGCACCAATCTATGAACCTGGAAGTCACAGTCCGAGTTCCAGTCAGGGTGCATGCCTGAGTTGCAGGCTCAATCCCCAGGGTGGGATTTCTCCAAATGGAGAAAGGCTACATTCATTGTTTCACTAATTCCATAAGGCTTTTGTTATTTTGAGGTAAATCCCCCTAGTTTCACTTTGCTGAGAGTTTTTTTTTTATTTTTTATTTTTTATCAAAAAAGGGTGTTGGGCCGGAACTGGTTTGGCTCAATGGATAGAGCGTGGGTCTGCAGACTGAAAGGTCCTGGGTTCGATTCTGGTCAAGGGCATGTACAATGGTTGCAGGCACATCCCCAGAAGGGGTGTGCAGGAGGCAGCTGGTCAATGTTTCTCTCTCATCCATGTTTCTGGCTCTCTATCCCTCTCCCTTTCTCTCTGTAAAAAATCAATAAAATATATTATTTTTTAAAAAAGGATGTTGGGTTTTGTTGAATGCTTTTTCTGCATCAATTGATATGATCATGTGATTTTTTTCTTGCAATCTGTTAATACGCTTTATTACACTGATTAATTTGCAGATATTGTACTAGCTTTTATTGTACCCTGGAAGAAATCACATTTGGTCATAATGAATGATTTTTAAAAAAATATATTGCTGGATCTAATTTGCTAAAATTTTGTTTAGGATTTTAGCATCTATGTTCATCAGGGATATTGACCTATAGTCCTCTTTTTTTGTAGTGTCTTTATCTAGTTTTGGGATTAGGGCAATATTAACCTCATAGAAGTGTTCTTTCCTCTTGAATCTTTTGAAAAAGCTTGAGAAATATAGATGTTAGTTCTTCTTTTAATATTTTGTAAACCACCCTTGTGAAGCCATCAAGACCTTTTGTTTGCTGACAGTTTTTATTTTGTTTGTATGTTTTGTTTTTTGTTTTGTTTGTTTTTACTGCTTCAATTTCATCGGTAGTTTTGGGCCTATTCAGAATTTCTGATTCTTCATGATTGAATTTTGGAAGATTATATTTTTCTAGGAATATGTCAATTTCATCAAGGTTGTCCAGTTTGTTAGAATGGAGTCATTCACAGTATTTTTTTTTTTTTTTTCGTGATCCTTTGTTTTTCTGTGGGGTCAGTTTTTACTTCACCTCTTTCATCTCAATTTTTTTTAAAAAAATATATTTTATTGATTTTGTACAGAGAGGAAGGGAGAGAGATAGAGAGTTAGAAACATCGATGAGAGAGAGTCATCGATCAGCTGCCTCTTGCACACCCCCTACTGGGGATATGCCCGCAACCAAGGTACATGCCCTTGACCGGAATCGAACCCGGGACCCTTCAGTCCCCAAGCCGACACTCTATCCATTGAGCCAAACCTGTCCTGGCTCAATTTTTTTTATTTGAGTCCTCTCTCTTTGTTTCTTGAGCCTGGCTAGAGTTTCATCAATGTTGTTTATCCTTTCAAAGAACCAGCTCTTGATTTTATTGGCATTTGTATTGGTATTTTTATCTCTGTGTCATTTATTTCAGCTCTGATGTTTATTATCTTTTCTTCTATTTACTCTGGGCTTTTGTTGTTCTCTTTTTAGCCAAGGATTAAGTTTTGTAGTTAGAAAATTTATTATTATTATTATTATTATTATTATTATTATTATTATTAGTTTTTGAGGTAGACCTGTAGTGCTATGCCTTCCCTCTTCAGATTGTTTTTACTGTGTCCCATAGATTTTAGGTTGCTGTGCTTTCATTGTCATTTATTTCCAGGATGTTCTTTTAATTTCTTCTTTGATCTCTTTAGTAACCTTTTCATTGTTTAATAGCATGCTATGTAGCATCCATGTGTTTGTTTTTGAGTGTTCTTTATTGCAGTTGATTTTTAATTCCATGCCTTTGTGATCTGAGAAAATGCTTGATGTAATTTTAACCTTCTTGAATTTTTAGAGACTTAGCCTGTGTCTTAACACGTGGCTTACCTTTGAAAATGTTCCGTGTGCACTTGAAAAGAATGTATATTCCATAGCTTTGGGGTTGTATGTTTTGAACATGTCAATTAGTTCTATCGGATCAAGTAAGTCATTTAGGAGTGTTTTCTTACTGATTTTTTTTCTTTTTTTTTTGTCTGGAAGATTTATCCAGTGATATTAATGGGGTATTAAAGTCCCTACTATGGTTGTATTGCTGTCGCTCTCTCCCTTGATATCTTCCAGAAGTTTTATTTATGGATTTGGGTGCTCCTGTATTGGGTGCATATATGTTTACCAGAGTTATATCCTCTTGTTGTATAGAGCCCTTAAGCATTATAAAGTGGTCTTCCTTGTCTCTTGTTATAGCTTTCAATTTGAGGTCTATTTTGTCAGATATAAGTATTGCTACCCCAGCTATTTTTTACTTTCATTTGCCTGTAGAATTGTTTACTATCCCTTCACTTTCAGTCTGTGTGAGTCCTATGTTCTGAGGTGGATCTCTTCTAGATAGCATATACATGGGTCATGTTTTTTGTTTGTTTGTTTCTTTGTTGTTGTTTTTTATCCATTCAGTTACCCTATGTCTTTTGATTTGCACATTTAATCGATTTACATAAATAGGTACTTGCTTGTTGTCATTTTTATTCTTTTGCCTGTGTTCCTCCCTCTCTATTTCTTCTTACAACAGTCCCTTTAGGATGGCTTACATTGCTGGTTTGGTGGTAATAAACTTTAGCCTTGTTTTTCTGCAAAGCTCCTGATTTCAACATTGATTTTGAATGGTAGCCTTGCTGGTAGAGTATTCTTGGATTCAGTTCCTTGCTTTTCATTACTTTGTATTTCATTCCCCTCTGGACAGATGTGTTTCTGCTGAGAAATTATTTGATAGTCTAATAAGAAATCCCTTGTAGGTAACTTTATGTCTCTCTTTTGCAGCCCTTAAGATTCTTTCTTTGTCATTAAGGTTTTCCATTTTAATTACTATGTGTCTTGGTATGGGTCTTTTTGGTTTATCTTGTTTGGGACTTGCTGTGCTTGTGTGACTTTTTCTTCCCCAAGTCAGGGAAGTTTTCTCTCATTATTTCTTCAAACATGTTATTTATTTCTTGCTCAGCTTCTTCTCCTCCTGGCACCCCTATTATGCAGATGTTGCTTCATTTCATGTCCCAAAGCTCCCTTAAACTCCTGCTTTTTAATTTTTTTTCCAATTGCTGTTCAGATTGGGTGTTTTTTCCCTATCTTGTCTTCTAACTTGTCGATTCAGTCCTCAGCTTCTTCTAGTCTACTGTTGAAACCTTCCAGGATGTATTTTATTGAAGGTATGTCATTCTTCATTTCCTCTTGATTCTTATCCATGTTGGCAAATTTCTCATTCAGCTCCTTATAATTCTCATTAAACTGCTTATAATTCATAGTCTGATGTTTGAGCATCTTTATAACCATTATTCTGAATTCTTTATCTGACAAATTACTTGCCTCCATTGCATTTCATTGCTTTTCTGGCAATTGCTCCTTTTCTTTCCTTTGTGGATTATTTCTTTGTGTCCCCATTTTGGCTGTCCCTTTGTATTTGTTTCTATGTCTTATATCAAACTATTATGCCACTCAGAATTTTGAGGGGTGGGCCTATGTGAGGATGTGGAACTCAGTGGTGCAGCCTCTCAGATTTCCTAACCTGGGTGTTCCAGGAAATCTCCTACTTGAGTTATTTGTGTTCTCCTGATATAGTTGGGTCTTCGGTGCTATTGTTCTATTTTTAGATGGTGCCTCCTCACAGGTTGTCCGATTGTGTGACTCACCCCTGGCTTCATCCTGAGTGTTGTTGTGGATGTACTAGCAGTCTGTTCCTGAGGCAAGGGTCACATGCAAGGTCCCGCTGGCATGTGATTCACTACAAGGTCCCAGAGCCCACAGCATAGGGTGCACAACTTGGTGGGGGACTTAGTGCCCATGAGGGGGTAGTGTGTGATGCTGTGACTCACTGTGGATCTAGATGCCCATGGCCATGGTGGTGTGCAACTCACTGTGAGGGAACCAGAGCCCATGGCAAGGGTTGCTTGTGAGGTCCCACTGGCATGCAGCTCTCTGCCCAGGTGCTGAGGTTCTATCTATGGATAGTCTGGGTGGTGCTAAGGCTGTGCTCACACACACACACACACACACACACACACACACACCATGTTCACACACTCCCCTCTCATTCCATTACTTACTCACACTCTCTTCCTCAATCCAGTCCTGCCAGCATCATGTTGTTCCTCAATAATACTAGAATATTTTTAACACTGTCGTAACGTGAAACTGTTGTGCTGATGTGGAGAAATAGACCACACTTGAATGACTTTTTAATTTGACTCTTTGTTCAAAGTAAATTTATTTTTCAAGTAATTATAAATTACAGCAGAAACATTTCATAAAATGTAATATGAGAAGAAATCAGTTTAATTTGTAAAATAATAGTAATGTTAAATATATTTGTCTCAATTGTATCTATTATCACTAGTTGGTTATTACTGAAAATCGTTCTGTTAAATTTACTTTGAAAAATAAATTGATGGCATAGGATACAGAGCTTCAAGCCTACGACCAGAAAGAAAAATATATATACAATTTTAGTTTTGATCACAAAATAGGTAAAAAAAAATAAATAAAAATAAAAAAAATATTCACCTCATTAGTTCAGTCCAACTTATGCAGCTGCCTCACTGCCCCACAAAGTCATCATTCTGAAGTGTCAACCAAAAGGTATCCTATTCAATCCATAACTAAATGCAGTTTTTTCCTTCCAGTGTAGACATCTGAGGTTGTTAATTAAACCCATTATTCTGTAGAACGACAATGAACTCGTTGTTTCACCACCAAATAAATACAGTCAACTGCAAAGGTATAGCCATTTTGAACCACCAGCAAGACTGAACACCCTACTTTGAAACTACTAGTAGAAAAAGAAAATAGAGCCAGAAAATCATTCAGTAAGAGCACAACCCCATTCTTAAATTGCATTCAGTGAATTTCATTTTGATATAAAGTGTTGTTTAATAGGGGAATAAAATCTTAAAACTCAGAAAAGTTGATAAAGAGAGAGAACTAGAATTTATAGCTTGAGCCAAATTACAGGTGGATGTAATTGCAGGGCAAGTCTTTTTTGTAAAGAGATTGCTTTTGTTCTTTCCACATATCCACTACCAACCGGCCTCTTGATTCTGTAGCTTGTTTATTCCCCATTTTCTCTCATCAGAGACTTATGCTCCTTGGTTCCAGGTTAGGATGTCATGTCAATCATCTATATCTTGATCAGGTTTAACTCTATACAATGAGCTCTTTCATTGAAATATTTTCATTCTAAGGTTTATACTTAATTGTTCAAAGAAGGTGTCATTCACTTTTTAATAAATTTCTAGCATTATTATTACCACATGAACGCTAACAATGAGGACCTAAAAATTACATGCTATGATAATGTTTTTTTATTTATTACGGCAGGTGCTCTGCAGGGCATTCTACACAAACAATGTATTAAATCCCATAATATAACCTGAAAGTTAGATCCTCCTATATTCCTCCATACAGTGGAAGAATCTGAGATTTACTTAGAAAAGATTTAAGTAACTTTCCAGGAGTAACAACCAGTAGTAGATCCTTGGTTTTAAAAGTAGGATTTAAACCTTGGTTTACCCAACTTCCTAGACCATGCTCTTTCCCCAGCTAAGGGTAGCCTGCCTGTTGCTCTCCTTCTGGCTTTCATTCATTAATACATTCACAACACTTTCATGTGGAAGTACTGTGTTATACCTGAACATGTGAAATTTCATTCTTCAAAATCCACCAGGGATTCCCAGCCATCTGTGTGGCATACAAGGTCATGCATAAATTAGTTCTCTTTTGCTCTATCGAATTATTTCCTGGGAGTTATAACAAACCAGGTCCTTATTCTTTTATAGCTGTGTCCTTAGGTACTAAAATCATTAAATTAAAATATAGGCCTATTGGTTAGTAGTATAATAAGAGATGTTATTGACCACATGGCCTCCTATATGTCATTAAAGTAAATTAATAATTCCCCAAAAGCCTGATTTTGTGTTTCAATTTTAATATATCTGCAAAAGAACCATCTTAGTAATTCTAAAACACTTCCTAAATCCACAATGTTAACAAATCCATTGGTATGCCATTGAATGAAGTGGTTTTGTATCAGGAGAGAATCCAGCCCTTTGTGCTAAGACATTGCTTAGCCCATTGTTCCCGGTGCCATTGTATCGTGCTTTAATACTTAAAATAAGAAACAGTAGTACACCAAGAAGTTCCATAGCCCTCTGTAAAAATCCTCAATATAAATACTCAAGAAGTATGTATTCTTCACCTCTTTCATAAATAGACATTTTTAAATCTGGTATTAGATTTGTTTAAAGATTGAATTAATGAACCAAACAGAAAAGAAGAAAAGAAAAGCTATGAAGTAGATGTCTGGTCACTTAAAGCCATCCTATTGCTTACAGATATTCCCTGTAGAAAAGAGTGGAAGGAGCAAAGTGTTCTACCCCCAAAATGCCCTTACAATTGTAAACTTCCATGTGAACATTAACTTTATTTTTTTAAACCTCCTTTAAGTTGTTTATACTTATTTATCTTGGAACTCTTAACAAGCTGCATAGTTTCTACATTCTTTTAGTTCATCCATGCCTTTGCTGTTGCTATTTACCCTTAGGAATGTCTTTCTTACCTCTCTATTCTTCATAAACATAAGCATCATCTTCTAAGAAAAGCCCTTTCCGGGCCTGGCCAGGTAGCTCATTTGATAGGAGCATCGTCCCAGTACACCAGAAAGTTGCTGGTTTGATTCCCAGTCAGGAAATGCACAACTAGGTTGTGCACTGGATCCCAGGTTTGGTTGCCTTTGGGAAGTAATCAATCAATGTTTCTCTCTCACATTGATTTCTCTCTCTCACCCTTCCTCTCTCTTTAAAAATTGATAAAAACATATCCACTGGTAAATATTTTTTAAAAGCATTTTCTGAACCCCAGAATGGGCTAATGATTAATTCTCTGTATTTCTAAGTAATTGATACTTGGCTAGGTCTTAAAATAATATATATATTACTAGAAGCCTGGTGCAGCTCAGTGGCTGCTGCCATTTCTGTTGGAATTTATTTACCTTCTATAATTGAAACTTTTTACCCTTGAGTGGAGGCCTGGGCCAGCCAGGGAAGGCAGAAAACTTGGCTTCCTCCATTGCCAGAGAAACCCAAGCCTCCCTCCTGCTCTCTCTGGCTGCAGCCATCTTGGTTGGAGTAAATTTGCATACTTGCTCTGATTGGCTGGTGGGCATGGCTTTGTGGGTGTAGCAGAGTGATGCTTAGTTTGCATATTACTCTTTTATTTTATAGTATTTTGTTGAAATAATCTGTTTTTGTGTCAATCTTCTTTACATAACAAGTTCTGTGGATAAAGAGATGACCTATGACCAGTTAAGGTGGGCCATAGAGTAAGAAAACTTGGGATGAAATTCTAGCTGCATTACTTATTGAGTTATTACACTTAATCTCTGTATGCCTTGGATACCATGTCTGTAAATGAGAATAATCTTACCTACTAAATAATAGCTTTATCTACTATTCTCTAAAGATAATACTGTGGCACTTTAGTGAAATAATATTTAAAAAAAAAAACCTAGACAGCATCTAGAACATAATAACATACAAAAAACACAGTATTTGTTCACACATGGAGGATGTCCAGGGCACTATAGCCCGTTTAGTGCTAACATGCATATTAATTGAGGAGCAAGTATGGAGTGTCTATCAGCTACAGTACATCAACTAGTTTGTCAACAGACTTGCCAACATGATCTCCATCAATCTTTACTAAATGCTAGTGCACTCACTGGCACCAAAAACAAACAAACAAAGATATGTTTTACTGATTTGCATCAAATTGAGAAACCGAAGTAAATTCAGTAAACTTTATAATAAGCTAAACTTATTCAAAGAGCCATTATTTATTCCAAGATTATTTTTATTACACTTTAATGTTGAAATGTCCTTTCGTTTATGAAATGGTGGTGACAGTTGAGTGTGTTTGTTCTATTTGTGGCTTGTTCTGTTTTGTATGATTGAAGTTTAATATTACTTGACAGCAGTGTGTTTGGGGTTTTTTGCCTCCTCCTTTCTTTATTTTTTGAAATTATTCTGTTTTTATAGTCCTGTGAAATTCAGACAGAATAGTTTACTCCTGGAAAGTTTTACTGGTTCCAGTTCTTCTCCTATATGGTATTTGATTTGTCATCTCAGAGAAAGTCATATTAAGCAAATCCCAGGGATTAGATTATAATCATAGTAACAATAGCTTAGTGACTCTGCTAAGCATGTCACATGAAATCCTTCATTTTGTCCTCACTATTACACTACGAGGCAGTTTATTTTATGGCCATATGTCTAGCTCTGCCTTTATTGCCTTCCTTATGTAAAGACCCTCATGATTATATTGGACCTACCCAGATAGTCTAGGGTGATCTTCCCTCCTCAAGGTCTTTAGCTTAATCACCTAAAAAAGTACCATTTGCCATATAAGGTAGCATATATGGGTGGCCAAAGTAGGTTTGTAGATGTAATTCAAAGAAAAAATAGAATAATTAATAAATAACAATGCAAAAATAAACTGTACTTTGCATACTCACAATTTTAAGCTATTTTGCCCACCACTGTCTTTACAGTTTCTAAGGTTAGAATATGGACATCTTTAGGTGGCCATTATTCTTCCTAGCACAAGTTGTAAGAGTTCGTTATATATTCTGGATAGTAGATTCTAATCAGATGTATGATTTGCAAATATTTTCTCTCGTTCTGTTTTTTGTCTTTTAACTTTTTAGTGGCTTTTGATGCACAATAGTTTTTAATTGTGAAGTTAAATGTATCTATTTTTATTTTGCTTTGGTGACATATCTATAAGCATTTATGGTATTATCTCTTATATCCAGGTCTTTGATCCATTTTGAGTTATTTTTGTATATGGTGTGAGGCAGCAGTCCAATGTTATTGCAGTTTCACAGCATCATTTTCTAAGAAAATAATTTTCTCCATTAAATGCCTACAGACCCTCGTCAAAAACCAATTGACTATAGAAAAAATGTCTATCTGTAGACACTCAATTCTATTCTATTTCTTTATATGTGACTAAAACAGTCTTGATTATTATCGTTTTGCAGTAACTTCTAAATCAGGAAATGTGATCTATCCAACATGCTCTTTTACAAAATTGTTTTTGCTGTTCTGGGTTCCTTATAAACTTTCACATTACTTTTTTGCATCAATTTGTCAACTTCATGGGGGAAAAAAACTTTGCTAGGATCATGACAAGGACTACATTAAATCTGTAGGTCAATTTGAGAGTATCTATTAAACGTCTTAATCCATGAACATGAGATATTTTTCTACTTTTTTAGAAACTCTTTAATTTCTTCCAGCAATATTTTCTTGTATTAATATACAAGTCTTGCACTACCTTTGATAAGTTTATTCTACAAATTTTACTTTTTAGATGATGCTATCAGAGCAATTGGTTCATTCTCATCTTATTTATTTCTAGTAAATACAAATACAATTGATTTTTATTATTGATTATTTATCCTGCAACCTACTAAAAATACTTGTTTGATCAAATAGGATTTTTGTTGTTTCTTCCTTAGGATTTGCTCTGTGTAAGATTATATTTGCAAGTAGAGATAGTTTTACTTATTGCTTTCCAATCTAGCTAACTTTTCTTTTTTTAATTTATCTTTATTGTTAAAACTATTACAAATAATATCCTTTTTTCCCCATTGACCCTTTCCATTTTCACCCCCAAGTCTATTGTGTTTATTTTTCTTGACTAAATGCTGAGGTAGAACCCCGACTATACTGTCGAATGGAAGTAGCAAGAGTGAACAGCCTTGACTTGTCCCTGGTCTTATGGGGCAGGAACAGTCTCTCACTAATGAGCACAGCGCTGGCTGTGGGGGTGTCACAGGTGAGCTCTAGTGTGTTGTCAGAGCTTCCTTCTATTCCTGGAGTTTTTAGTGCTTTTATAATGAAAAAGATTATGCTTTTACTACATCAATTAAGATGCAGTGTTTTTTGTCCTTTATTCTTTTAACACAGTGTATTTCATTGGTGAATTTTTACAGATTAAGCCAAACTTATATTCTCAAGAAAAACTTCCAAATAATTATGGTGATAATCCTTTACATATGCTGCTAGATATTATTTTGTTGAGGATTTTTAGGGTATATTTTCCTAAGGATAGCAATCTGTTTTATTTACTTCCTGTGATGTATTTGTTTTGATATGTGAGTAATAACGACCTTAGAACATGAGTTGGAAAGTTTGCCCCCCTTCATTTATTGGAAGCGTATGTGACATATACATGCTTATACTTTTTTAAATGTTTTGCAAAATTCATGAGAGGCCTTCTGGTGCTGGATTTCTCTTTGTGGAAAGTTTATTCATTACTAATTCCATAACTTGTTCTGTATCTATTCAGATTTCCTGTATCTTCTTAAATAAGTTTTGATAGTTTGAGTCTTTTTAAAAATTGGTCATTTCACCTACTTTTTCTAATTTATGGACATAGAATTATTCATTGTATTCCCTTATCTTTTTGTTTCTATAAAGTCTGTAACAATATCCACTCTTTTATTTTGTTTTTAATAATTTCAGGGTTGGGCTGTTGTTGTTTTTTGTCAGTTTACCCAAAATTTTGTCATTTTGTTTATCTTTTCAAAAAATCAACTTCTGATTTGTTGTGGTTTTCTATTGTTTTGCTGGTTATTTAAGAATGCATTTAATTTCCACATAATGTGTATTTCCCAAATTTTTTCCAGGTCTTGATTTATAATAGCATTCCATGGTGTTTGGAGAACAAATGTATTTGTTATGCTGTTAATACTTCTAAATGTCCTGAGTAATCTTATAGCCTAAGATATGATCCATCCGAAATAGAATCAACCATGTGCACTTAAAGAGAGTGTGCATTCCTCTACTGTTGGGTGGAGAGTGGTTTACAGTGTTGTTCAAGTCCCTTATTGATATTCTTCCTAACTGTTCTATCCATTATTTTCAATTGAAGAGTTGAAGTCTTTATTATGAATCAATTGTCTATTTTTCTTTTCAAGTCTGTCAATTTTTCCTTCAAGCATTTTGAGGTTCTTTGGTTAAGTGTATATACGTTTATAATTATTATACATTCCTCAAGAATTGACTCTGACTTTCCCCTATCGACACACTTTAAAAGCTAGTAAGTCTCCAGGCTGATACTTCAGCTATCTTTTTTTTTTTCAATGTACACACTGTCTCTATATACACTTTCAATGTACAAACTTAACACATCCAATTTCAATTGCTTTTAATAACCTCTAGATGCTGACAACCTCCAGATTTATATCTTCAGGCCCCAGGTCCCCACAGAATTCCATTCTCCACCTTATAAACATCTCACACATAATAGGCTCAAAATAGAACTTATGATTCACTCACTACCAAACTTATTTCTCTCTCTGTTCTTTTCCATCTAAGAAAATGTCACCATTATCCAATGATATCTTCAAGCTTTAATTATGTTGATCCTTCTCCTTTACTCTCACATTTTGGCTACTTTATGCACAACTTCCAATTTTAAAACATCCTGAATATGTACATGCCTTACCACCTCTATTGCTACTCTATTTAAACTACTATGATCTCCAATAGCATCTCTACTACTGTAATTATTTCCTAACTGGTCTCACTGCTTCTAAACTTTCCCCTCTCAATCCATTTTTTATATAGAAACCATTTTAATTCTAAATCAGATCATGTCACTCTCTTGCTTAACATTTCTCAATTGCTTTCTGTTGCTTTGCGTTTACAATAGAATTGAAACTTGTTATCAGGACTTAAAGATCCTCTGGTGCTTTTAAATCTCATTTTCTTATCTTAGTTAAACTCTTACTACTATCCAATTACTCTACTCTTTTCCTCAAATATTAGAATTCCCCCCTCCTCTTAGGTGTTTTGTATTTGCCATCCCCTCTGTCTTTACTTGTCTTATCATGTGTCCTCAGCATTAATGTTGTCTCATAGAAATGCCTTTCCTGATCAGCTTGTCTAAATCAGCCACCCACCAGACATTATCTACCACAGCTTCGCGTTCTAGTTTCTTCATTACACATCATAGTGTTTTTTATTGCATTCATGATACTTAATTACCATCTGAAATAATCTGCCCACTTATTAGTTGAATAACATTTTGGATTGTTTTCTTGTTGCTGTTATTGTTGTTGTTTGTTTGTTTTGTCTCTCTCCTCCTCACAATCCAATTATTATAAATTTCATGAGAGCATAGATTTTTCTGTTTTGTTGGACTTGCATCCCAAGGTCAAAACCAGCATATATCAGAGGCTCAACAATATATGGATGTAGATCTAGCCAACAAGAATAAATAGATTGTTTTTTGTGGGTTTTTTTTAGTCAATATTAAAATAAATGTATCCACTCCATTATTCAGTCTGTTTCTTGGCTCAAATTTCCAGAAAGTGTGGCCCCTATGCTAATTCTTAGGACCATGGTGGAATCCCAGAGACATGAAGACTGAGAATGGGAGAGAAGTGGATTGACAAATCAGATTCTGGATGTTCTACCAGATAAGTAGCATGCTACAGCAGCAGACATTCACTAAAAACCCAAAGCAAAATTGTAGTCACACTGTGAATAAAGTTTATGAAGATTATGAATGTGTAGAAACTAAAAATTATAAAAATGAAAATATGAGGTTAAGCATATGAAGTAAAGAACAACCAGTGTTACTTTAAAATAACACAATTTTAGTAGTGATTTTAGAATTTAAAATAATAGAAAAAGAATGAATGGATAAAGTTAGAATAAAAGAATACTAATGAGTAAAATTTAACAAAGTTAACATAAAATTATGACTATTAACATACTGAAACATACACAGAGATATGTACATCTCTGACATGCTTTTAACTTCTCTGAAGATGATCCAGGTATTAAAATATCCAGTGTTATGATCTATCATTACATCAAGTACATACATTTTTGCAGCCCACAGGCCCTGATAGAATAAAAGCGATGGCTAAAGGTATTTAAAGTAAAAAAAAAAAAAAATCAAAAAAAAATCAAACGAACATTGCCAAATGCTAATGAGAAAAGTTCCTTGACTTTCAATTTTCTCTTATTCAATAAGCATACACTTCACTAAACAGATGAAAGAACAATAAAAATAGCACAATGGATACAACGATGAAGGTGAAAATCTGGGGGTCATGGTAGTAAAGACCAATAACCCTTGCTTATTAAGATATTGACAGTATTCATGGAAGGCTGCCTTAGGAAGGTAATGCCTGTGCTGAGCCTTAAAGGGTGAGTAGAAATAGTCAAGAAAACAAGCTCCCTTAAGCTTTAGGAGAAAAATAAATATCTCAGTGCTTTGGGTAGGAAGCCTTTCCCAAAGAGCCAAAGATTGTATTTGACTTAAAGAACGTATAGGATGTGCAGAGGCAGATGCATTAGTTTTGTAGGCCTGCCATAAGAAATTACAACAATTGGTGGCCTAAAATAGGAATGTATTCTGGAGATTTAGTCCAAAATCAGTGTCAGCAGGACCATGGTCCATGTGAAGTCTAGTGAAAATTCTTCCTTGCCTCTCTTACCTTCCAGTGCTTTCTATTAAGCCAATTCTTAATTTGTGACTTCATAATAGTCACAAATTAAGATATCCATTGCTGCCTTCAACCATCTTCACATGGTTTTCTCCTCTTTAAGTGTCTCAGTGTCTGAATATTTCTTAAAGTCACTGAATGTAGGGCCCACCCTAATCCAGTATGACATCTCTTAATTAATTACATTTTTTAAAATTACCCTATTTTCTTACATTCCCAGAAATTTATTGATTCACTTAGAACCTCAGAATGTGAATCAATAAATTTTTGGAGGACACTATTCAACCCAATACATCAGATGTTATAGAACCATAACTCCCAATGTGGGGACCACCCAGAACTACTTTTGGGATATTTGGCACTCATCTGTGTATATTCAAAATATTTAACAAGAGGCAGAGTAATAATATTAGTATGCAAACCCATTAATTTACAAATAAAATTTCATTCATTTTATTTATCAATGTATAGTTGTGCAGAGGCAGATGCACAAGTTGACAAATTATAGCATAAATTGACAAATCATCCTAAAAATTTCCAAAATAATTGTTGCTGTGACCTTTGGTAAAATGATTGAAGCTAGTTAAGTCTGAGTTTCACATATATATGTGAGAAAGAGAGAGAAAAAACTTCCATCTGTTGCCTCATACTCACATGCTCTGACCTGGGATTGAACTATCGACCTGGGTATGTGCCTTGACCAGAAATCAAACCCATGACTTTCTGGTATATAGGATGATACCATGTATCCCTGAAAATAAGACATCCTCTGAGAATAAGACCTAGCGCATGGAAAGGTAAGACATCCCCTGAAAATAAGACCTAGTGCAACTTTGGGAGAAAAAAATTAATATAAGACACTGTCTTATTTTTGGGGAAACAGGGTACACCAAACCACTGAGTCACACCAGACAGGGCTGAGTCAATTTTTGACATAGGAAACCAGGTAAAATTATTCCAATAACTTTTCCATTAAATCAGTAATTATTAAGTCACTTACAATTATAAGAAGTCAAGATTTCCTCTTAAAATTGATAATATCAATTCTACAGCTGAATACGCTCAGTTCCTACTCAGTCAATAGTAATTGGTCAATAGCAATAGCTCAATTTTGCAAAAGGGCTAAATTTTACAATAAAAAATGACTTAGATGTGTCTATATATTTAATATCTGTACTACTTATTATGTCATAAAAAATCATTTATTGGAATGTTATAGATAATTAGGGAAAATTTTATCTTCCTGACCAGAAAGTGTGAAGTTGGTAATTAAAAGCATAAAATCTATGGTTACCTGCTTGGGCTCAAATTCTGGCTCTATAATTAAATAAGCTTTCTCTACCTCAGCTTTTTCACCTGGAAAGAGGATAATGATCATAATTTTAATACTCTTCTGAGTTGATTGTACATGTAGAATGTATATGTTTGGCATAAAGATGCACTCAGAAAGGACCAATTCTTGTAATTCAGCTAAAATATCAAGGAAGTAAAATTTTCAGGTGCACCAATGTCTTCCAGGGATTTGCCAGCCCTGCGTTGCACACTGTGAAATATAGATGCACTATATTAGTTTGCCAGGGCTCCCAGGACAAGACTCAGAAATTCATTTTCTCACAGTTCAATATCAAGATGTTAGCAGAGTTGGTTCTATCTGAGACTTCTTGGCTTGTGGATGTCCATCTTCTCTGTGTCCTCATATGTCTTCCCTCTGTGTGTGCCTGCATCTGCATCTCTTTTACAATCACACAGTCATACTTGATTATAGCCCCACCTAATTATTTCATTTTAACTTAGTTACTTCTTTAAAGAACCTTTCTCTGAATAGCATAAGTTGGGGTGCTAGGGTCCTCAATATACAAAATTCTGGGGTCACAATTTAGCAAACAACAACCACCAATCTGAGACTCTGAGCACCAAAGACTTCAGAGTAGAAAATTGCCTTATACTCTTCCTGGAGGGTAGTTCAAAATACTTAAACTTACTCTAAAATGTTAATTTTACTCTCCACATAGATAATGCTCTATTGTGGGGAAAGGAACAGGTAGCAATGTCAAATATAATAAGTTATCTCTGTTGTACAACTAAAATGCATGTGCTGAATTCATTTAAATACAAAAGAAAGTGAATTCAGACATAATTTCTACTGAACAGAAAATTAAGGTAACTCCAAGTTATGACCAGGGTACCTTTTAATTATTGTGTTGGGTCACATATGAATATTCAGTAGACACTTGTTCAAAATAGGAGCAGCCTTTTAAAAACATATCTGGTAAAAAAAAAAAAAAAAATTTAAATATATTGTTCAGGTCTAAAAATGTTGGAAAGCCAAAAAGCAGAATTGGGAAAACAATGAAAACTTATACTGCTGCCGAAGCCAGTTTGCTCAGTGGATAGAGCGTCGGCCTGCGGACTGAAGGGTCCCGGGTTTGATTCCAATCAAGGGCATGTACCTTGGTTTCGGGCGCATCCCCAGTAGGGGTTGTGCAAGAGGCAGCTGATCGATGACTCTCTCATGGATGTTTCTGACTCTCTGTCCCTCTCTCTTCCTCTCTGTGAAAAATCAATAAAACATAGTTTAAAAAATAAAAGAAAACTTACACTGCTTTTAGAAATGGTTGCACTCTAAAAAAATTATTCATCAGTAGATGTTTTACAATGGAATTTATTTGAAAGGCATCAGGAGGACTTACCATTGAACATAAAGCTCCCACATATCTTGTTACAGCGTAAGCACTCACCCTGTGGTTCACTCTCCCGAGGCGCTTAAAGCCGACTGTCTTCACTTACCCAACCACAGAGTGGAGTAGACTTCTCAGCAAGTAAAAGCTCAAACTTATTGCCACCTGATCACTTTTAGAAAAAAAAAAAGAAAAGAAAAGAAAAAAAAAACATGTCTCGGGAAGATTGCCTGAGAGCCTGCGGTCTTTTTGTGCTTCTCCTCTGGGCATTCTTACAATAATCCTCGGATTAAGACAAACAAGCAAAGCTCCTTCTCACCTGGACCTTATCTTTCACTCTGTGAAGCCCAAGAGAAGATATGGCCTCGCACTAAGCTTAGACAGAAATCAGCCAGCCTGAAACACAATGGGGAGTTTGGACCAACAACCGTGCTACATTGCATTATTTATTCAGCACAGATCTGAATTCCTAGAACATAGGATTCTCCATTTTAGAAGGGCCAGCTCATTGTGTTTGATCAAAGATGTTTCTCCAGCGCGTATCACAGGTACTCAATAAATACCTCATTCTCTTCAGAACAACTCCATGAGGTTATCATCTTCATCCTAGAGAAGAAAACAAAGCCAGCTCACCTGGCTTTCACACCTAATAAGAGGCAGACTGGGGACCAAGCCCGGGCTGTATGGCCCTTAGTCACAAGCAAGCAAGTGGGGCTTGTGCCTAGAGCTGGCTCTGAACGGCCTGGTGCCACCTTCCTCAGGAGTTTCTAAGTCCCCTGTGGTGCCTGGTGCTGCTGGGACAGGCAGTGCCCTTGGGGGTGCCCATAGCCTGAGAGCCTGTGGTCTTTTTGTACACATCTGAGTACTGGTCTCGCCTCTCCTTTTTGGGGTGCTCCTGACACTCTACTATCAATGTGGGATCAAATAAATGTCAACCAGATCTCAGAACTGCATGTCTATGGGGTCATTCCAGGGCCCCATGGCTGACCTCCCATTCATATGAATCACAAATTTCCACATTGTAAAATCAGACTCTCTCGTGTCAGATAGAAGCTGTGCAAGATGAGGAACAGACATTCCTTGCACAAAAGTGACTGTTCTTATCACCCTCCCCATGGAGTCCTCACCGAGGCTCCCTGCTACCTCTTTGTACAAGGCACCCAGAAAGACCGCACCTATCGCGTTTCCCTGAAAATAAGACATCCTCCGAAAATAAGACCTAGCACATGGAAAGATAAAACATCCCCTGAAAATAAGACCTAGCGCAACTTTGGGAGAAAAAATTAATATAAGACACTGTCTTATTTTGGGGGAAACAGGGTAGCAAGACAGCTGGGAAATGCTCTGTTCCATAATTATGATATGAAATTCAGAGCAGTAAATTTCACATGACCAGTAAGAAATTGGCATTCATATTTAACTCCATATTCTGGTCATTATCAACAAAGTACATTTAATGACCTTAAGGAGTTCTTGAGAGCTGGCATTCCCTGGTGGCCCAGTGCAGAGTTCCATCTGTTCAGAAGTAATGATGTCACCAGCTTAACAAATGGTCTGAGGAAGCTCATAAACAGTTTTCCCAAAACCACGGTATGGTGGAGTTATCCAGAAGTAGTATTTTTCCAGTAAGAAATATGAAATGATGGTTCTTGGACCCAAATAGGATTGTTTCCCAGGCACTGAAGAATCCCCACATAGGCCAATTGTAAAATAAATAGGAATGTTTTTCTACCTACTATTCCAATCTTCATTAGTGAGTCACTGTACTTCACGTGGGCTGTGAGCTTTATAATACATTTTAGATAGTCACATTTTTATCTATTTAACTTTTTATTTTTGCAAACTGAAGAGTTCACACAGAGGTGAGGAGAGGTGAAGAGTCCAGGGTGATGAGCTCAGTGTATCAGAGCTTTTATACCAATTCATGATTCCTGTATATGTGCCAGTGTGATGTGACTTTTTCATTAATATACCTTATTTTTAGAGCAGTTATAGGTTCACAGCAAAACTGAACAGAAAATATGGCGTTCCCACAGGTCCGCTCCCCACCCACAGTCTCTCCCACATCCACCTGTAGGTCAGTGTGTGCATTGCTTGCAGTCAATGGACCAACCTGGACACATCATCAGCACAGCCAGCAGTTACATTAGCATGCACTGTGTGTTTTACATTCTATAGTTTTTGATAAATATACACAATGATGAGTATCTAAGCTTATGGTACCATTCAGATTAGTTTCACTTCCCTGACATTATGTTTTATAAATATAATTTTGTCTTACAATAATTTTACATTTACAGAATAATTACAAGGATAGTCTTTACCACATTTCTGTTAATGCTGGCATTTACATGGCCTTGGTACATTTGTCAAACTACAAAGTGAACACAATATTATTAATTTTATGTGGCTTTGACAAGTCTTTCCACCAGTTACTTTTTTTGTTTGTTTGTTTTGTTCAGGTTCTTACCCAGGGTCCCATGTTGCATTTTGTTATTGTGCCTTTTGTCTCCTCCCAGTTTCTGTCTTCCTTGTTTTTTATGACCTCAGCACTTTTGAAGTATTTTGTAGAATGCTCCTCAGTTTTTTTAGCCTGTTTTCTTTTTCTTTTCTTTTATTTTTGACAGATGTCCACCATCATCCCCCACCTATACCCACCTCCTCCAAGCTGCTGCCCATCAATGCCTTCACCACATTATTGTCTGTGTCCACGGGTTATGCATATCGTTTCTAATAAAGAGGGAATATACTAATTGACCCTCACGCTGTCGCAAAGATGGTGGTGCCTCCAATAAGGAGGGAACATGCTAATTGACTGCCATGCCCTCAAAGATGGCAGCACCCACAGCCACAAGATGGTGGCACTCAGTCCCCTCAGCCCCATTGGAATGGCAGGTGCATGGCAAGGCTGGGCCTGCCAACCTCCAAAGTCCCCCAGTCCCTTCAGCCCCCCAGCAACCCAGGACCAGCCTAAGATACAGGCAAGCCTCAGATATCAGCTGCCCAGACGCCCAGGGCCACCTGAGGCTCAGGTAACCAGGTCTGGCTGAGGCTTGCACTGCTGGCAGTGGCAGCAGCACAGGTGTGATGAGGTGTCACCTTCCCCTTATTAACAGGTGGCCTCCTGCCCCTGAGGGCTCCTGGACTGTGAGAGAGGGCAGGCCAAGCTGAGGGATCCCCACCCCCCCTCCAGTGCATGAATGGAGTCAAGACATACAATGGAGTCAAGGCAGTCTTTTCAATAATTGGTATTGGACCTCTGGTCTCTAATATAAAAGCCTAAGAGACCATTCAACTGGTAGCTATGACATGCACTGACCACCAGGGGACAGATGCTCAATGCACAGGCATGGAAACATTGGAACAGACTGATGAATCTCAGAGGGAAGAGGGGAGAGGGAAGGGTGGGAATAGATTAACCAAGGATCTTATATGCATACTAGAGGCCTGGTGCACAGATTCCTGTACTGGTGGGGTCCCTCAGCCTGGCCTGTGGGGATCAGGCTGAATCCATCACCAGGCCTCCAACATTCCTCAAAGGGTCCCAGATTGTGAGAGGTGCAGGCCAGGCTAAGGGGCCCCATAGGTGCACAGATGCGCCAGGCCTCTAGAATGTATTGATATATAAGTTCTTTGGTTTATTCCATCTTCCCTACCCCCTGTGAGATATGTCTGTCAGTTTGTCCCATGCTTCTATGTCTCTGGACATATTTTGTTTGTGAATTTATTATGCTCATTAGATTCCACTTAAAATAGATCATGTGATATTTGTCTTACTCTGCCTGACTTATTTTGCTTAACACAATAATATTCTGGTCCATACATGCTGTCTCAAAGGGTAAGAGATCCTTCTTTTTACTGCTGCAGAGTATTCCATTGTAAATGTACCACAGCTTTTTCATCTCCTCATCTACTCGTGGCACTTGGGCTGTTTCTAGATCTTAGCTAATTACAATTGTGCTGCTGTAAATTATGCTGCTATGAACATAGGGCTGCATACTTTCTTTCTGATTGGTGTTTCTGATTTCTTAGGATACATTCCTAGAAATGGGATCACTGGGTCAAATAGCAGTCCCATTTTTAAATTTTTGAGGAAACCCCACAGTGTTTCCCATAATGGCTTCGGTGTGCACCAGCAGTGCACTAGGGTTCCCTTCTTTCTGCATCCTCGCCAGCATGTGTTGGTTATTGATTGACTGACGGTAGCCATTCTGGCAGGTGTGAGTTGGTACCGCATTGTGGTTTTAATTTGCATCTCTCTGATGATTAGTGACAATGAGCATTTTTTCATATGTCTCTTGGCCATCTGTATGTCCTTTTGGAGAAATGTCTATTTAGGTCCTTAGTCAATTTTTAATTGGATTGTTTGTCTTATTTTGTTGAGTTCCAAATATGTTCTACCATACAGTGGGCTCCCTTTTCATTTTGATGATGGCTTCTTTTGCTGAGAAGGAGTTTTTAGTCCCATTTGTTTCTTTTTCCCTTTGTTTCTGTTGCCCTCGGAGATGTATCATATCAGGGAAAATTCTGCTCTGTGTGTGAAATGTCTGATATTTTTAATGCCTATGTTTTTTTCTATGATTCGTATGGCTTTGTGACTTAAGTCTTTTATCCACTTTGAATTTATTCTAATGTATGGCATAAGTTGGTGGTCTCATTTATTTTTGTTCTCTCTCTCTCTCTCCCTCTATCTATATATCTGTGTATGTGTGTGTGTGTGTGTGTGTGTGTGTGTGTGTGTTCACTTGCCTGTCCAATCACCCCAATACCAATTATTGAAAAGACTGCCTTGACTCCATTGTATGTCTTGCCTCCTTTGTCAAATATTGTGCATAATGACTTGGGTTGATTTCTGGGCTCTCTGTTCCATTCCATTGATCTATATGCCTGTTCTTGTGTCAGTGCCATGCTGTTCTGATTACAATGGCTTTATAGCATAATCTTAATATGCTGATTCCTCCAACTTTGTTCTTTCTCAATATTGTTGGACCTATTTGGGGTCATTTTTTATTTTATATAAAATTTTGAAATATTTGTTCTAGATCTGTGAAATATGCCATTGGTATTTTAATAGACATTGCATTGAATTTGTAGATTGCTTTCAGTAATATGGACATTTTTAATTATGTTAATTCTTACAATCCATGAGCATGGTACATGCTTCTACTTGTTTGTATCTTCCTCTGTTTCTTTTTACAATGTCCTGCAGTTTCTGAGTATAGGACTTTTACCCTTTTCGTTACATTTACTCCTAGGTATCTTATTTTGTTGTTGCTATAATGGTAAATGGATTATGTTTTTAGTTTCTCTCTGAGAGTTAATTGCTGATGTATAAAAATGCTATCAATTTCTGGATGTTGATTTTGTATCCTGCTACTTTCCTGAATTCATTCTTTAAATCTAGTAGTTTTGTTTTGGTAGAGGCTTTAGGGTTTTCTATGTACAATATAATGTCATCTATGAGTAGTGACAGGTTTGCGTGCTCCTTTCCAACTTAGATGCCCTTATTTTTTCTTCTTGTCTGATAGGACTTCCAGTACTATTTGAATAAGAGTGGCGATATTGGGCATCCCTGCCTTGTTCCTGTTCTTGAGGGAAATGCTTTTAGTTTTGTCCATTGAGTATGATATTGCTTGTTCATTTGCCCATATATGGCCTTTATTATTCCTCTCTTCCCACTTTGATGAGAGTTTTTATCAAAATAGGTGCTTTTCTGCATGTATTCACATGCAGGGGGCATCTGGCTTCATCACTGAGTCAGGCTTACTTGGTCACAGTGGTGGTCTGGGCATCCAGGGGCGTTGGGTCCCAATGGCAGACTCAGGTGTGCAGAGTTGCTTCCGAGGGCCCAGGCAGTGGGACTGGGTAAAGAGGTCTGCATCCTGGGGGCACTGGGTCCTGGCAGCTTCCTGCATCAACCAAAGTGAAGAAGCACCCAGGTGCTTGCTTCTTCTGGAATTTCAAACAGAAGAAGCACCTGGGTGAGCAGCATGGGACATGGGAGGCGGATCCCAGCAGGAGAGCCCCAGGCCAGCCCACACTCACAGGCTCACCACTCACACCCTCACCCTCACTCTGGTCCTGCCCGCTGCCATATTCCCTTGCCTGGTGTTTTCTGATGTTTAGACTGGCATGTGATGATTTAAAAATAAAATTATTTGTTTGTTTTTATTTTTTATTTATCTTTGTTATTGAAAGTATTACAGATTTCTCCTTTTCCCCCATTAACTCCCTCTGCACACATCCCCCCAAGTCTTCACCACACTACTTTCTGTGTCCATGGGTTATGCATATTTGCACATAAGTTCTTAAATTATTTAGTTAGACCATAGTTTACAAAAATAATTTTCTCAGTAAAACTAGACATTGGCCTTCTCAGGACTTTCACATTCCATGATCTTAACCACACACCATCCAAGATAGCTCCTGAGCCTCATTTCCCCCAGTTCCAAGTAACCATCTGCCCACGACCCTTAGCCATGACAAGGTGTTCTCTTCCATGAGTGATTTCATGTGCACTATCTTTCCCATTTTCAGTGCTCATTTCCCGCCTTTCTACTGAGTCCATGAGCCAACCACCCACGCTTGCACTGCACACACTAACATCCCGCCCTCATGAGACGCCCCAAAGCCTCCTCCAGCCAACTTTGGTTGGCATCTGGCCTGCAGTGGAGCCTTTCTTGTATTAGTTCTTTTACTTTTAGGAATCTTTGGTGTTTTCACATACTGTTACCTATACCAGCTTTTTGTTTCCCAGTAAGATTACAAACAACTTGTGGATAGAAATGATGCGGTGTATTTTATATTGATTTTCTACATTGCTTTGCTTAATGCTTTCTTCCTAACCAATATTCACTAAATAGTTGCTAAATGACTACAAGAAGTAAGGCGTCTTTTTTTATCATTAAGAAAACTACACTTAAATCATGTTAAAATTCTTTTAAAGAGACTAACCTTGAATAAATCTTTATTATAGTGCATTGAACTACCTCTAGGACATTTTTATTTTGCAGAAATATGGGAATAAAGGTTATTTAGATTTCCACAAAGAGTAATTTTCAGTCATTCTTTTATTTATTCATTCAATAAGAATGAGTTGAGCACTTTCCTTGGATTAGATGCTATGACGAGCCCAAGTGGGATAAAAATAAAACACAGGCTTTATTCTCAAAATACTTAATATAGTTGGAGGAGGAGGAATCGGAAAACCAAACAATCAGCAGAGGGAAACCAAAATGATGGAAAGAGAGGGAGAGAGAAAAGAAACAAATTATTGTATTCATTATTAGATTTTTATTGGTTTTGGTTCAAATACAATTATCTAATTTTGTTCTGTTTTCCACCCTCGATAGTGGCCTCATGTTCTGAAACCCGCAAATGTGCAGATAACATTACCTGACTTAAAAAAAATGATCATTTCACACATAGAATAAAATAATTTAACGGAACTTAAATATACTAAGTTAATTGTACCTGAAAAATAATGCATAGCTATTTCTTTTGTGTCTGAAATACTTTGTAAGGTCATCTCTTTCATAATAGAATGTTCACAATATTAAAATAAACAGCTCATCAAAAATAAATAGATATAATAATTGGTTACAATATGCTTTGATTATAATTTCACTTTGAGCCAAGCCTATTGGCGTTGCCAGTACACAGCAGTGACAAGAGGCAGGGGTCAGTGCCCATTGGTCTACTTGACATAAGTAAAAGTTCATTAGGCTTTTTCAAAAATTTTTTTGCTTGTTGCATTCTATTTTATATCCCACATGTGAGTGAAATTATATGGTTCTTGTCCTTTTTCATGTGACTTATTTCATTAGACCCTCTAGATCAGGGGTCTTCAAACTACGGCCCACGGGCCACATGCAGCCCCCAGGGGAGTCTGAGCCCACCAGGTTTTTTGGGCAGTGAGCGCAGCCAAGGTGTTACAGTAGGGATTAGTAGTTCATATAGTCCGGCCCTCCAGCTCTCTGAGGGACCATGATCTGGCCCCCACTTTAAAAAGTTTGAGGACCCCTGCTCTAGATCTATTATTATTGTTGCAAATGGCAATATTCCATCCCTTTCATGTCACTGTATTTATGTACCACATGTCCACTATTGAATTATTCATCAAAGAACACTTAGGTTATTTTCATGTTGTGGCTACTGCAAATAATGCTAGAATGAACAAAGGGGTACATAAATCTTTACAAATAAATGTTTTCAAAATTTTGGGATAGATACCCAGAAGACACTTTACTGGGGCAGATGGTAGCTCTAGTCTTAGGTTTTTGAGGAAATTCCATATTGTTTTTCACAGTGGAAATACCATGTTTATACTCACCCAGCAGTGAATGGAGGTTGTTTTTCTCTGCAGCCTCTCTATTCCTTGCCATGTTGATAAGAGCCAATCTCATAGGTATGAGGTGGTATGGTATTGTGGTTTTTATTTGCATTCCCCCTACAGCTAGTGAGGTTGAGCATCTGTTCATATATATGTTGGCAATTTGTATGTCTTCTTGGGAAAAGTGTCTTCTGAGGTCTTTGCGCATTTATTAATTGGATTGTTTGTTTTTTGTTGTTGAGTTTTATAATTTCCTTTTTTATTGTTTAAAGTATTATAAATACCGTGTTCCCCCAAAAATAAGACATCCTCCGAAAATAAGACCTAGAGCATGGAAAGATAAGACATCCCCTGAAAATAAGACCTAGCGCAACTTTGGGAGAAAAAATTAATATAAGACACTGTCTTATTTTCGGGGAAACAGGGTAGTAGTACATATGTCTCCTTCCCCCTCCTCCCCAGTTGACCTACTCCCCAGCACATGCCCTCACCCTCCCCCCAATTTTTGTGTATGAGTCCCTTGTAGGAGGTACTGTTTGCAAATGCATTATCTTTTTTAAAATATTTATTGTTGAAAGTATTACATAGGTCCTTCTTTTCCCCCCATTAACCTCTTCCAGCCCACTTCCAGCCGCCATGCCCAGGCCCTCACCACCCACTGTCTGTGTCCCGGGTTATGCATATATGCAAACAAGTTCATTGGTTGATCTCTTCCCACCCACCTTCCTCTGCCTTACTTTTGAGGTTCAACAGTTTGTTCATGCTTCTATGTCTCTGGGTCTAGTTTTGATCATCAGTTTATTTGGTTGATTAGATTCCACATACGAGTGAGATCATGTGATACTTATCTTTCTCTGACTGGCTTATTTTGCTCAGCATAATATTCTCCAGGTCCATCTATGCTATTGCAAATGGTAAGAGTTCTTTCTTTTTTATTGCTGGGTAGTATTCCAGTATGTAAATGTACCACAACTTTTTTTATCCGTTCATCTGCTGATGGACACTTAGGCTGTTTCTAAGACTTAGATGATATAAAGTGTGCTACTCTGAACCTAGGGGTGCATGTATCCTTTCTGATGACTATTTCAGGTTTTTTAGGATATATTCCTGGAAGTGGGATGACAAATGGCAAAGTGGTTTGGGTCAATTTCTGGGGTCTCTGTTCTGTTCCCTTGATCTATACATGCCTGCTATTGTGCCAGTATCAGGCTGTTTTGATTACGGTGGCTTTGTAGTATAACTTGATATCTTATATTATGATTCCTCCAACTCTGTTTTTTCTTTCTTAAGATTGTTTATGGTTTTGTGTGTGTGAGTGTGTGTGTGTGTTCATTGAATTTACTGGGGTGACGTTGGTTTGCAAAACCATGCAGGTTTCAATTGTACAACTCAATGAAGCATTATCTGCACACTGCATCGTGCGCCCATCGCCCCAAGCAAAGTCTCTTTCCATCCCTCATTTTCCCACACTTGGCCTGCCCCCTATTCCCTCTGGTCATCACCACCCTGTTGTCTGTGTCCATGGGCTATGCATGTATGTCCCTTGGCTAATCCCTTCACCTTCTTTCATCCAGTCCCCAGCCCCTATGATAGCCATCAGCCTGTGCCATGCCTCTGTTTCTATTTTGTTCATCGGTTTATTTTGTTCATTATTCCACATATAAATGAAATTATGTGGTATTTGTCTTTCTCTGACTGGCTTACTTCAAGGTTTATAATCAATTAAGCAACAAATAGTGTTGGTGAGGATGTGGAAAAATGGAAACCTGGTGCACTGCTGGTGGGAATGCAGACTGGTGCAGCCACTGTGGAAAACAATAAGAAGTTTCCTCAAAAAATTAAAATGGAACTGCCATTTGAGCCAGCAATCCCACTTCTGGAGCTATATTCTAAGAATTTCTGTCTGTAACCTCAGCATTAAGCAGGGCTCATGGAGCATGGTAGGTGTTCAATATATACTTGTTGAATAAATGAATAAAGTTATCTACTGAATGTAAGATAAGAATATATGATAATCTGCTATGTGACAATAATTGAACAAAGTACTGCAGAGAAATGACTAAGATATTGTTTCAGCCCTCAAAAGTTAAAAAAAAAAGTTCAATTCTATTTTGATACTTTATTCAATCACTTTGTTTAATTGCTTATAAACTTTGAACACTAATTCAAAAGAATATGACACCAGTTCCTATGGAAAGTCAAGTAGTCTCAATCTCAACTTGAAGGGCAGTTTTTGTTCCTAAAAATAATGGCTATGGATGCTTTGCAGCACGCACAGATGTGCATTCTTTGCAGGGTTTCCTGATCCACAGTAAATTAGTTGTTCAGCCATGCCCACTTCCAATTCAGCTTCCAAGAGACTGAGGTGCTCAACTCCAGAGCCAGGAGAGGTGCTACTTGCTGTCAGTCTTATGCCTTTGTCATGATCTTGACTGCCCATTAAAACTTCTTTTTTCCTGATCTTGATTCTAAATTTGATTGACATTGTAATCCACTCTATTGCATCTATATTTTTAATGTAAGATGTTTATAAACAATTGAACAAAGTGATTGAATAAATAACAAAATATCATTGAATTTTTTAATTGTTGAGAGTTAAAACAATATCTTAGTCTTTTATCTGCAGTACTTTGCTCAATTATTGTCACATAGCAGATAAACATATGTTCTTATCTTACATTCAGTGGATAACTTTATTCATTTATTCAACAAGTATATATTGAACACCTACTATGTTCCACAAACCCTGCCTAGTACTGAGGTTACAGAAAGCAATTAGATGGGTTTTCAGACTACACCGATTGTTACAACAAACAAACCCCAAGTCTCAGAAGCTTAAAATGACCAAAGCGCACGCCCATTCGGGCACAGTCTTAGTGCTCTCTGTCTCACTGCAGGGGCTTCCCTGTTTCCCAGGTGCAGTCCCCGAAGTAGCCCTCGTTGCCAGACTCCACTCAGAAGATGGGGATGAGAAACTATGAAGGCTCCTGTGAGAGGGACTTAGAGCCGGCCCTGAACAGACAGCCACTTCCACTCACACTCCACGAGCCAAATTTCAGTCCTAAAGTTCCATCTAACTTTAATGAGTATATGTTTGCTGAAAGAGCTGGGAAATTTTTTCTCAACTGACCAGGAGGAAAAGGAAACAGCATCACATATTATATCCCTCAGCATCCACCCTTCTGGCTGCTGTGGAGCACACTGCCCTTTCACAGAAGACAAGGTAAGCCTCATGTGGCTTTCAAGGTCCAGTAAGAGCCCATCACAGGCCCACTTGATAAGCAAGGGTGAACCAAGGCCAGGAAAATGACAGTGAGAATTCCCAGGCTGAACATGAAAGAATGGAGGATGCACAGAGGTACTGGCCCAGTTATGAAATCCAATACTTCAGGGTTGAGGGCAGTTCATTGACTCTGAGTTCCAGAAGTGTCTCTGTCTACTTCCTACTTGGGGAGGTATGTCTTCCTTAAGACCATCCCGGCTTTCCCAGGACTCTTGCTGCAGTAAATTTTGTGCCCTGAAGATCAAACAGGCAAAGGGTTTTTTAATTGGCAGAGGGATATTGTTTTCCTTTACTTTTATATATATACTAGGGGCCCGGTGCACGAAATTCATGCACCGGGGTTGAGAGGGGTTCCTCCACCCAGTCTGCCCCCTCTCACATACTGGGAGCCCTCAGGGGATGTCCTACACTCCCATGGGGAGCGGGCCTAAGGTGCAATCTGGCCTCTCTTTGTGGGAGGTGACCAGGCTGATCAGCAAAAGGCACCAGCCCCATCACCCCGCTGCTGCAGCCACTGCCAGTCACCACAGCCAACAAGGTATTTTCATCAACACGACTCCAATCCCTTCACCATGAAAAAATGATAACATTCTGTAGGCATTTTCAAGATGTGTCTTTCATAGGCTATGACATTTCTTTCTTTCTTTCTTTTTTCTTCTTTTTTTTTAATCCTCACCTGAGGATATGTTTCCATTGATTTTAGAGAATGTGGAAGAGAAAAGGAAAGACAGAGAAAAACATCAAAGTGAGAGGAACACTTTGATTGGGTGCCTCCTGCATGAGCTCTGACCTGGGCCCCTGCCAGGGAGGAGCCTGAAACCTAGTTACATGCCCTTGATCAGAATTAAACCCAGACCCTGCAGTCGGCAAGCCTAGGCATTATCCTCTGAGCCCTCCAGCAGCGGACCTTGTTTTTTTCTCCAGGAGTGTGGTGGAAAAACCCTAGATCACCTTTTTGGATTCTTATTACCCAAGTTAATAAGAATATTACCAGTATCAAACAGAGAGCTTAGCCAATGAGCAGTCAGAAAAGGTGTTTCTTCTGTAGTTCACACCGATTGCCTCCAATCACTGGCTCTGCCCCTGCCAAGGCGTAAAGTCTTGGGACCCGGACAGAGGCTCCCTCTGATAACTGGTTCTGCCTCTGCCCAGCTCCCTTCGATTGCCAGCTCCACCCCTGCTGAGGCCCAAACCCTCTGGTCAAGGCTTGGGACCTGAGCAGCGGCCCCCCAGCTCCCTCTGATCACCAAAGCCTGAACCTTTGGGGTCTGGGCAGGGGCCCCCAGCTCCCTCTGATCACCGGCTCTACCCCTGCTCCCTCCAATCACCAATCCACCCCTGCCAAGGACTAAAGCCTCAGGGCCTGGGCAGGGGCCCCCTCAGCTTTGATCGCAGGCTCGGCTCTGCTCAGATTGCTCAGGACCCATTCTGGGCCTACCTGGAAGTGACCCGGGTGCCAAGAAAGTTCCTGGAACTCAGGCCACCTGGCATTTACATATGCAAAATTAATCTCCATCTTTGTTGGGTTAATTTGAATACTCTGATTGGCTATGGGCATAGAGGAGGTATGGTCAATTTACATGTTTGTCTATTATTAGGTATGATATATATATTTTTTTTAATTTTCCAGAATTGTTAATAATAAATGTTAGTAATAAATGTTCAAAATTGCAACTTAGGTTTCAATCTATTTTGTTCCAGTTGACCCATGTAACTCCAAAGTTTTTCCTAAGATAGCCTCTATCTGCCATGGACTGGGAGACATAAACATTAAATGTCTATTTCTCGCAGCTCTGAGGGCTGGGCAATCTGAGCTTAAGTTGCCAGCTCAGGTGGTTCTTGGTGAGCCCCTTTTCCTGTTCTGCAGATGCTTTCACTGTGGCCTCACATGATAGATGTATTTCTCTGCTGCCCCTTCTTAAAGGCACCAACCCCATCATAAGGATTCCACCCTCACAGAAAGAAGCCAACAATGTCAGTATTATTTCCCTTCATCTTTGAACTTGAACTAAAAAGAGAGAAGAGCCAGTCATGCATGTGAGCAAATCATCATCCTGCTCATAACAAGCTAAAAACCTGGCTATCACTTCCTTAGTGTTCCCAGCAATAGGTGTCCATGTGCCCTGGGCTGATGTGACCAGAAAAGTGCCCTATATCCAACTTACTTCAAACTCCCCAACTCCAAAGACTTCCAGAAAGAAGATGATAAAGATTAACATTTTAAAATGCCATGTTTTAAATATCACAGAAATTACACATGACCTTCACCAGAGGAGCTTTTGCTATAATTCCTTACACACCCGCTATGTCCCACTGACCTTGCAAGGATGTCTGCACACATCATCTGATTCCAACATCCCTCTCTGTGACGAAATTGTTCTAAAAGCAGAGGTTCAATAAAGTATCCAAGATCACAGAGAGATTAAGAGGAGAAACCAAAATCTCAGCCCAGCTCTGACTGCCTGTACAATTCAAGATGCTCTTACTTCCTGCTCCTCAAATAAGACTAATGCATAATGCTTAGCAATAAGACTCAAAATGGCCCCTAAGTACTTCCTCTCCATTTGCTTTCGGAGGTTTTGTTTTGTTTTGTTTTGTTTTCTAACTTGAAAACATCTTTCACAAAAGCAGCCTATGGTGTTTTTTCTTATCAGTGCTAAATAAAGAGCTTGGTGATGTACGACCAAGATTGCAAATCTGTCTGAATTCTATTACTAAGCTGATGTTTAGGTATTTATTGCTGTCTTAAGAACTCTGCACAATGGTTTTGAAAAACTGCCCTGATACCTGGTTCCTATCTGAGCTTTTACCAAATGCACATTTTTAAATACAGTGTGGGTAACATGAGGTTAGAGACACATTGCATTTACATTCATATTCTATAATCCTGAAAATAAAATACTAGGTTACTGTTAGGAAAAATTCCTTCCTGCTTTTATTTCTCATTCTAAAACCATAAGTTATCTATGAGAGGAGAGATAGATACAGGGCTTTGAGAAAATGGAAAAATGGTTAGTCAAACAGCAAAATAAGTGCAAGGTATAATTTGAGTTCAGCAATTAATAATGGCATATTTGATTCCATTGAAGCTGGCTCTACATGCACATCTAATTACTATATATTCTGAGAAGATTTTGAATAACACCCTAATGCTTATAATCTCTCTTTTTATTTAGAAACATAAAATAGCCCCAAACCTTCATGCTTTAGGGAATGTTTATAGGGAACCAAAACTATTATCATAATAATTCAGATGAATTATGTACCTACAACAATAAACTTACTTGTAGCTCCAGCAGCTGCTTCAGATAGATCTCACAGACAGTTTCTAAAAGGACCCTCTGCATGCCCACATCCTTTCCTCCCATCCATGACACTAACTGCTTCTGATTGTGGGATCTTCACAAAGGAATTAAGAGAAATAAATGTACACCCCTCCTCACTATTTACCAAGCACTCTGTTCTTTTCAAAGATCCCACTCAAATGCCCAGGAACCCATCACAGGCACAGAGCATGCCCTGGTCTGAATTTAAAATTGGAAAAAATGACTCTTAAATTACTGTAGAGTTCAAGACTCTGAACTCCAAGTCAAGGCTGGCTCTCTGTCATCCATTTCCTCCCAGCTGGAAAGAGAGCTCTAAGGCAGGGCCACTAAAGGCACAATGAATTAAATCATTATTTAACTCCTCACAAGAACCCCATTGCCAGTGTATTCTTAAAGGAACAGGGAAAGGTGGGGCATCACCTAGAGGTGATGACTATAAATGAACACTGGTGAAGAGAGAAAGGTGACATACGGTAAAGATTGAGGAGGCTTGAAAAAAGGCACCATAACACACTGCAAACCTGGAACACACCCAGGCATTCCGGAAGGCAGGGTTCCACATCAGCACTATTGGCATTTGGATTGGATACCACTTTGTTCTGGGATCTTTGCTGGGATGTGGGATGCTAAACAGTATAGGATGTTTATTAACATCCCTATTAGCTGCCATTAGTACCGCCCCACTTCCCAATTTTAATAATTAAAAATGTGTGCAAATATTGCCCATGAGTGTATTGATCTCCGATTGAAAGCCATAGTTCTAAGGTATATGAATTTATTCCGACTGCCTGGGGTGACCAGGATTGTTTTACCAGGGAAGAAATAGCTGAGAGAGTGAATACTCACATTGAGCTTATTATGGGCCAGACATCTTTGACAGTAATTTATATATAAAGTCATCTATCCCTTAGATAAACTCCGTGGGTTTGTGTGTGTGTGTGTGTGTGTATATATAATATTGGTTATTATCTGCATTTTACAGATGAGGAAGCTGAAGCACAGGTCAGGTGAGGAACCTACTGGGGTCATGTTTCTAGTGAGCAGCAGAGCCAGGGCTCCCCCTGAGCATCATGTGTTGCTCCACAAGGCAGCCAGCTCCCTGGGTTTGCCCAGGCCGGCCCCCTGCCCAGGAGACTGAGAATCGCACTCGAAGCAAGGCTGTTGTCCTTCTACCACATAAAGGTGTCTCCTAAACATTAGGCGGTACGGTAGACTATAAGATGATGCTTACTCATGAGCATAACTCTGAAACATCTGTATTTCAGCGAGAAAGAACACATTCCACTTTGTAAACCAAATCCAGCACAGTCTCCCGCTCACATGGAGAATCCATCAGATTCAGGAGCAGTCCAGAGTCCCCAGGCAGGCAGTGTTTTCCCCAGAAAGCACTTTCTACTCATCCTTTCCACGTCAGAGCCTCATTCCTCTTTGCTCATCCATCTCAAAGAGCATATTCCACCATAGATTATTTATCTACTAGAGGCCCAGTGCATGAAATTCACCTCAGCCTGGCCTGCACCCTGTTGTAGTCCATGAGACTTCGGGGATGTGTGACTGATGGCTTAGGCCCGCTCCCCACAGGCCTAACCCAGCAGTCAGATATCCTTAGCACTGCCTCGGAGGCGGGAGAGGCTCCTGCCACCACTACTGCCCTCGCCAGCCATGAGTCCGGCCCCTTATGGGAGCACACTGACTGCCAGGGGGCATCCCCTGCATTGAGTTCTGCCCCCTAGTGATCAGTGCATGTCATAGCGATCAGTCATTCCACTGTCAGGCCAAAACCAGGTAGCTCTCTGACATCCCCCAAACAGTCTCGGATTGTGAGAGGCTGAAGGACCACACCAGTGCATTATCAGGACTGGGGAGGTACACAGGAGGTTGGTCAGTCAGAGAGGGACTGCAGGAGGACTCCAGGGAGTGTCTGGCCCATCTCGCTCAGTCCTGATCAGCCAGACTCCAGCAGCAAGCTAACCTACCAGTCAGAGAGTCTGTCCTTTGATGGGTAGTGTACTGCCTGCCCCCTGGTGGTCAGGGCATGTCATAGCAAGTGGTTGAGTGGCCATAGCATATCATTAACATATTACACTATGATTGGTTGAAGGAATGACTAGACACTTAGCATATTAGTTTTATTATATAGGATAAGAGTAATAAAGTTTTGCCCTATGCCTATGATAATTTTGTGCCAACTTGCCTGGCTAAGGGGCTCAGATTGCTGGTAAACATGAATTCTAGGTATGTTTCTAGGAATATTTTGGGGAAAAGATTAGCAATCTTTATTGAACCAGTAGATTGAGTAAAGATTGTCCTCCCCAAAGTGATTGAGCATCATCCCATCCTTTGAGGGTCTGAACAGAACAAAAGGACAGAGGAAGGGCACATTTATCTCTTTACTTGAACTGGGACATTGATCTTTTCCTGCCCTCAGACATCAACGCGCCTGGTTCTCAGGCCTTTGGACTCTGGTGAGGACTTAATCATCAGCCCACTGCTCCCAGAGCCAGACTAGCACTGAGGTATGCCATCAGCTGTCCTCCAGCTTGCAGATGGCAGTCAGATAGTGGGACTTCTTTGCCCCATTATATATGCAGAAACTCACTGCAGTAGGTCCTTGGGTTACATCAGAGATCTGTTTCTATGGCGTGATGTAACTCAATGTTTGCCGTAAGTCAGAACCCACCTACATAAGCACCTATATCACTCACATGGAGCACATACTCAAATGAAGTGAAACAGAAAAAAAAATTTTTTTTTTAAAGAAAGATAAACATTCCTGGCCTTTACTTGTGGTAAATAAATAATAAAAAACATAAAGCACATATGTACATATGTTGAAATGACGGAACTTCTTTTATATATAAATAAGTGGCAGATGGCCCTAGCTGGTTTGGCTCAATGATTAAAGCGTCAGCCTGCAGACTGAAGAGTCCCAGGTTCGATTCCAGCCAAGGGCATGTGCCTGAGTTGTGGGCTCGGTCCCCAGTGGGAGGCATGCAGGAGGCAGCAAATCAGTGGTTCTCTCTCATCATCGATGTTTCTATCTCTCTCTCCCTCTTCCTTCTTTTCTAAAATCAATAAAGTACATTTTACAAATTTAAAAAAAAATAATGGGATATGGCAACATAACCATGAAATGACATACATGAGTCCAACATAACCTGAGGACTGCCTGTATAAAATATTATATGCTAATATACTATTAACTTATCATATATCCTATCTTTTCTGTTTCTCTGGAGAAACATCCTAAGTACTTCTTTGTACAATATAGGACAGAAATGTTGGCTGGATTTAATTATTAATTAATGATTAATGAATAAGCAAGAAAGCCTACTTGTTAAATACACAGGCGTCACTGTCCCCAGATCTGCAAGTTAAGGTGCGAGTCATCAGCCAGATGGCAAAGCAAGCACCACTTCCTGCGCGCTCAGGCCCACAGTCCCAGCCCCTGTGGGAGGTGGAAGTGAGCCCTCGGTGGTCTGAATGAGGATGTGAATGATGGGGATGAGCACGAGAGGGGACGCGGATGCCGAGCTTCCTCCTCACACTGCCTCTGCCCAACAGGCCAGAATGGGAAGGTCAACCCTCTATGCCCTCGATCAGCAAGTTCCAGACCACCTGCAGCATCTTTTCCCCTGAAATAAGACAGCCTATTTATTGATTCTGCTTTGAAAAATGAACGTCTGATTTCAGGAAACATACATTCCTTTTTTTACTTATAAAGAAGCAATGCTAAAAAATAAAATGCCTATGTATCCCTCTACAATAGTGATGCAATGAGTCGAGGCAGTAAAAGTGACTCCTCCATTATTCCATTTTTGTAATAACCCTTCTCCCTGGAGCATAAATATTAACACAGTCACACTTTCCAAAAGGGTGAATTGCTAACCCTGCCAAGCCCCCAAGGGTAATACACTCAGGTCATTGTCTCCAGGTTCACAAAGTGATGCTCAGTGCTCCCAGTGGAAATGCTAATGGATACAACTCACACCTCATTGGCAGGCAAAGGCAGTTGGAAGGATGGTCAGGAAGGAAAGACACCTGAGAATACATATATAGGTCTTCTTAGACATTAAGGTAATCTCAGCCACTCCACTGGACTCCCTAAATCAGTTTCCATTAATCTTAGTCCCTCCCTATTCTGCACAATCACTCACCTCTCTGTCTGACAGAATGCCAGAGAGAAAAGCCCATGTGAGGACTAATGAAGAATATAGCAGGTATTTGCAATAAGGTGCTTAGCTCATGTCTGTCCAATTCTCTTCTTCAGGAGTAGCCAAGTCCTACTTTCTGCCTCATTTCCCATTGGTGCCTTCCCACCGCCCTCTCCAGAAAACACAGGCCAAAGTGCCGATTCTCCGCACCACTTATTTTCTTCCAGAAAAATCATGCATGTAGAACAAAGATATTTTAATAACCTAGTTTAAACTGAGCAACTTTTCCTTTCTAAGGATTGGAACATTAAACTAATTTTCCCAAAATATGACTAAATGGATACCTCTATAACAATAAACAGTAATACCAACAAATAACACAATCAAAGATAAAACTTACCAGGTAAATGTTTCTAAATTTTGTTATGTTTCTCCTTTCTTTTACAATTATTGATCAAAGCTAACTTTAATCTTCTTACGTTCCCTAGTCTTGGTTTGGAATTATCTTTTATAATTTCTTATGTATCTTTTTATTTTTATTATTTATTTTTTAATATATTTTATTGATTTTCTTACAGAGAGGAAGGGAGAGAGAGATAGAGCTAGAAACATCGATGAGAGAGAAACATCGACCAGCTGCCTCTTGCACACCCCCCACCGGGGACATGCCCACAACCAATGTGCATGACCTTGGCCAGAATCGAACCTGGGACCTTTCAGTCCTTGGACTGATGCTCTGCCACTGAGCCAAACCGGTTTCGGCATCTTTTTATTTTTAACTTTATTTTTATTATTGACCTGTTACAGATGTCCCCATTTTCCACCCTTTGCCCACCTTCACCCAGCCCCCACATCTGTTTCCATCTGGCCATCAGCACACTGCTGTCTATGTCCATGGGCTATGCATACATGTTCTTTGGCTAATTCCTTCACCTTCTTTCATGCAGTCCTCCCTTCCCCCTGACCTCTGACAACTATCCGTCTGCTTCATGTATCCATGCCTCAGATTCTATTTTGTTCTTCAGTTTATATTTCCCATTAGATTCCACATATAAGTGAAATCATATGGTATTTATAATATCTCTGACTGGCTTATTTCACTTAGCATAATAATCTCCAGGTCCATCATGCTATCGCTAAAAATATGTTTTTTGGGTGTGCATATATTTTACTGTGAAAATGTATCACAGCTTTTTTATTCATTCCTCAATTGATGGACACATGGGCTGTATCCAGATCTTGGCTATTGTAAATAACACTGCAACGAACATGGAGATGCATATATTTTTGCAAAATAATGTTTCTGGATTCTTAAGATATATTTACAGAAGTGGATATCTGGGTCAAAAGTCAGTTTCAGTTTTAATCTTTTGAGAAAACTCCATACAGTTTTCCACAGTGGTTGTACCAGTCTGCATTTTCACCAACAATGCACCAGGACTGACTTTTCTCCACATCCTCTCCAGCACTTGTTTGTTGGTTTATTGATGGTAGCCATTCTGACAGGTGTGAGGTGATACCTCGTTGTGGTTTTAGTTTGCATTCCTCTGATGATTAGTGATGTTGAGCATCTTTTCATATGTCTATTGGCCATCTGTATGTCCTCTTTAGAGAAGTATCTAGACTCAGGTCCTTTCTCATTTCTTAAATGGATTATTCATCTTCTTGGTGTTGAGTTGTGAAAGTTCTTTATGTATTTTGAAAATTAACCCCTAATCAGATGCATCATTGGCAAATATGTTCTCCCATACAACAGGTTCTATTTTCATTTTGTTGATTTTTTTTCTGCTGAGCAAGTTTTTAAGTTTAATGTAGTCCTAGTTATTGTTTCTCCTTTGATTCCTTTGTCCTAGGAGATATATCAACAAAAAATATTGGTATGGGAGATATCTGAGATTTTAATGCCTGTGTTTTCTTCTAGGATTTTTATGGTTCCATGACTTACAATACATTTGTCCTTTATCAATTTTTAAAGTTTATTCTTGTGTATGGTATTAATTTGATGGGCTAGTTTCTTTATTCCTTTCTTTCTCCCTTTCTTTCTTCCTTCCTTTCTTTCTTTTTTTCTTTCTTTTTCATGTACTTGTCTAATTTTCCCAACTGAATAGACTGTCGTTATCCCATTGTATGTTTTTGCCTCCTTTGTAAAATAATAGTTGACCATAAAGAATGGATTTTATTTCTAGGCTCTCAGTTCTGTTACATTGATCTTTATACCTATTATAAAGTCAGTCCCATGCTATTGTGATTACACTGGCCTTGTAGTATAGTTTGATATCAGGTATTGTGACACCTCCAAATTTGTTCTTCTTTCTCAAGATTGCTGAGGCTATATTGGATCTTTTGGAGTTTGGGGAATATTTGTCCTAGGTCTGTGAAATATGTCATTGGTATTTTAATAGGAATCGCATTTAATCTAGAGACTATTTTGGGTAGCATGTATATTTTAGTTATGTTAATTATTCTAACATAATGGTATTGGTATTTGCTTCCAGACTATTTGTATCTTTTTCAGTTTCTTTCCTCAGTGTTCTATAGTTTTCCAAGTATAGGTCTTTGACCTTTTGGCTAAATTTATTCCTCATTTACTTAGTTTTTGTTGCAATAGTAAATGGAATTGTTTTCTTTGATTCTCTTTCTGATAGTTTTTTATTGGTGTATAAATATGCCACCAATTTCTGAATATTAATTTTGTGTCCTGCTACTTTTCTGAATTCATTTATTAGATCTAGTCTTTTTTTTTTTTTTGGTGGAGTATTTATGGTTTTCTATACACAATGTGATGTCATCTATGAGCATTGACAGTTTTACTTCCTCCTCTCCAATTTGACTGCCTTTTATTTGTTCTTCTTGTCTGATGGCTGTATGTAGCTAGAACTCCCAGTACTCTGTTAAGTAATAGTTGTAACAGCTATTTCCACCAATACCCAGGTCAAGCAGAGGGAGCCAGAGCTGTGGATCACTGTTAGCTCCAAATAGGCTGCTCAGGGCCAGTCAGAGCCAGCGTCTGACCTTGCCTGCAGTGGAGTCCCTCTGTAGAGGCCCAAAACCAACACACCCAGTGGCCAGTTCAGACAACAGAGCAGAATCTGATAAGCTTCACAAGTAGCATTTCCATAGGAATATATTGGCAAGCACCAAACCCTCCTGAGGTCAAATTTCACTTCATGTGATCACCACCTGCCCGCTGTGTGGGGGTTGAGCCTCACAGTTAGCCAGCCTGAGGGATGATCCCATGCACAAATTGGCCAATAGAAATCAAGACCCAGTTCACATGAGGCTGACATAACACTCCCAAGAGGCATTTTTAGAGCACCCAGCTCAGTTGACCAGGTAGATTGCACCACTGAAACCCACAGGTAACCTAGGAGGTCACCCTTCTAAGACTTGGGATTGTAACAAATAAACCTAACACATTGTGACAAACACAAACCAACAGCCATAATGGAGAGATAAAGAAAAAAGCCCCAACTTAAATCCCAAGAGAATTCTTGCCCAGCTGGCATGGTTCAGTGGTTGAGCATTGGCATTTGAACCAGCAGATGACGGTTCAATTCCCAGTCAGGGCACATGCCTGGGTGGTAGGCTTGATCCCCAATAGAGGGTGTGTAGGAGACAGCCAATAGATGATTTTCTCTCATAGTTGATGTTTCTATCTCTCTTTACCTCTCCCTTCCTCTCTGAAATCAATAAAAATTAGATAGATAGATGATAGATAGATAGATAGATAGATAGATAGATAGATGATAGATAGATGATAGATGATGATGATTATAGATAGATAGATAGATAGATAGATAGATAGATAGATGATAGATAGATAGATAGATAGATAGATAGATATAGATAGATAGAACAGTTTAGGGGACATTTGAAACAACATAAAAATCATAATCAAATCTGCATCTTAGGGGTACCAGAAGGAGAATATAGAAAGCAAGAGATCAGGAGCATATTTGAAGAAATAATAACTGAAAACTTCCCTAACCTGATGAAGAAAAAATACATACAACTTTAGGAAGCATATAAAGTAATCAACAAGATGGATCCAAAGAGGACCAATCAAGATACATCACAATTAAAATGTCAAAAGTTAAATACAGAGAGAGACTCTTTTTTAAAAATATATTTTATTGATTTTTTACAGAGAGGAAGAGAGAGGGATAGAGAGTTAGAAACATCGATGAGAGAGAATCATTGATCAGCTGCCTCTTGCACACCCCCTACTGGGGATGTGCCCGCAACCAAGGTACATGCCCTTGACCAGAATCAATCCCAGGACCTTTCAGTCCATAGGCTGAGGTTCTATCCACTGAGCCAAACCGGTCTTGGCCAAAGAGAGAATCTTAAAGGGCACAAAAGAAAGGCAGTCAGTTACCTACAGGGAGCTCACATAAGACTGTAAGCTGGTTGCTCAATGGAAACATCTCAGGGTGGAAGGAATTGGCATGAAATATTTAAAGTGATGAAAAGCAAGGACCTACAACCATAACTACTCTACACAGCAAGGCTATCATTTAAAATTGAAGGAGAAATAAAGAGCTTCTGAGACAAAAAAAAAAAAAAAAAAAAAAAAAAAAAAAAAAAAAAAATGTAAAGGAGTTTGTTACCACCAAACCAGTATTGCAAGAAATTTTAAAGGCTTGCACTAAAAAGAAGAAAAAGAAAGACAATAGAGGAACATAGTTTTTAAAAATGGCAATAAATATGTACTTAGAAATAATCATTTTAAAGATAAATGGCTTAAATGCTTCAATCAAAATAATTGAATAAGAAAAGTAAACCCATGTATATGCTGTCTTCAAGAGACCCACCTCAGAAAGAAAGATACATACAGGCTAATAGTAAAATGATGCCAAAACCGGTTTGGCTCAATGGATAGAGCGTCGGCTTGGGGACTGAAAGGTTCCGGGTTCGATTCCGGTCAAGGGCATGTACCCAATAGGGGGTGTGCAAGAGGCAGCTGATCGATGATTCTCTCTCATCGATGTTTCTCTCTATCTCTCTCCCTTTCTCTCTGTACAAACTCAATAAAATATATATTTTTTAAAAAGATATTTCATGTAAATTGAAATAAACAAACAAAAAAAAACTTGGGTAGCAATACTAATATCTGTCAAAATAGATTTCAAAATAAAGGCCATATAATAAACAAAGAGGGTCACTACAAATACTAAAGAAGGGATCAATCCATCAAGAGGACATAATCCTGGTAAACATCTATGCACCCAAAATTGAAGTACCTAAGTATAAAAATAAAATCTTGGCAGGCATTACAGGAGAGATTGACAGCAATATAGATACCAGGGGACTTTAACACTCCACTGAAATCAATGGATAGATCTTTCAGACAAAAAAATTAACAAGGAAACAAAGACCTTAAATAACCCACTGGATAGAATAGGTTTAATTGTTATTTACAGAATATTTCATCCCAAAACAGCAGAATATACATTCTTCTCAAGTGTATATATAATAGAACAATCTCAAAGATATACCACATATTAGGACACAAAATAAATCCTAATAAATTCAAATAGTTGTTCATGGTATTTCCTTATAATCATTTTTATTTCTGTAATATTTGTTGTTAACTTTTCTTTTCATTTATTTATTTACTTGGGCCCACTCTCTTTGTTTCTTGATGAGTTTGATTAAATATTCAACAATTTTGTTTTTCCTTTCAAAGAAACAAATTTTGGTTTCATTTAACTTTTATTTGTTTTAGTTCCTGCATCACTTATTTCTGATCTGTTCTTTATTATTTCCTTCCTTATACATACTCTGGGATTCTTCTGCTCTTCTTTTTCCAATTCTTGTAGGCATAGGGTAAGATTGTTTACTAGAGATTTTTCTTGATTTTTGAGGCATGGCTGTAATGTTATGAAATTTCCTTTCAGGACTGCTTTCACTGTGTCCCATAGATTTTTGGTGATTGTGTTTTTATTTTTATTTGTTTCCAGATAATTTCTGACTTCTTCGTAGATATCATTAGTATCCCATTCATTGTTTAATGACATGCTATTTAGCCTCATGTGTTTTAATAATTTTAGCTTTTTTATCATAGTTGATTTCTAGCTTTATGTCATTGTGATCAGAGAAGATGGTTGATATGATTTTAATCTTCTTAAATTTATTAAGACATCTTCTGTATATCATAATGTGTGGTCTATATTTGAGAACGTTCAATGTGCACTTGAGAAGAATGTATATTCTGCTGCTTTGGGATGAAAGGTATGCAAATTTCAATTAAATCCATCTGATCTAGTGTATCACTTAAGGTCTGTTTCTTTGTTGATATTTTGTCTGGAAGATCTATCTATTGATGACAGAGGAGTATTAAAAATTCCCTGGTATGACTATGTTGATCTCACTCTCTCCATAAAGTCCACCAAGAGATTTTTTTATATGTTTAGGTCCTCCCATTTGGGGTGTATAAATACTTTTGAGGGTTATATCCCCTTGTTGAATTGATCCCTTTAACTTTATGCAATGTCATTCTTTGTATCTTATAGTTTGTTTTTAAAATCTATTTTGACAGATATAAGTATTACTACCTCATCTTCTCTTTATACTTGTATCAAATAACTTCTTTCATCACTTAATTTTAAGTCTGTGTGTATCTTTTGAGCTGAAGTGGATGTCTTGTCAGCAGCATATATATGGGTTTGGTTTTGTTACCCAATCACTCTATGTCTTTTGATGGGATCATTTAATCCATTTTCATTTAAGGTTATTAATAATAGATACTTATTGCCATTTTTTCTTTATACTTATGTTTCTCTCTATATTTCTTATTTTTAAATCAGTCTTTTTTAACATTTCTTGTAATACTGAATTTGTGGTAATGAACTCCTTTAGCCTTTTTATGTCTGAGAAGCTCTTTATTCACCTTCAATTTTAAATGATAGCCTTGCTGGAGAGAATAGTCTTGGTTGCAGGTCCTTGCTTTTCACCAATCTGAATATTTCATGCCAATCCCTTTTGGCCTGAAGTGGTTTGGTTTAGAAATAATCTGATAGCCTTATGGGAGCTAACTTGTTGGTATCTGTCTTTTTCTTGCTACCTTTAAAATTCTTTCTTTGCCATTTTGATTATGATGTGTCTTAGTGTGGTTCCATCAGGGTCATCATGATTGGTACTGTCTGTGCTTCCTGAACTTGTGTGACTTTTTCCTTCACCATGTTAGTGAAGTTTCAGCCATCATTTATTCAAACAGTTTCTCTATCCCTTGCTCACTCTTTTCTCCTAGAACCCTTATGATACAGATTTTGTTATGCTTGATGTTGCCCAGGTGATTCTTTAAACTTTCCTCATTTCTTTTAGTTCTCTTTTCTTTTTGATGTTCTGCTTGGCTGCTTACTGTTATCTTGTCCTCCAATTTTCTGACTTATCCTCTGCTCCATCTGACCTCCTGTTGATTCCTTCTAGTGATTCTTAATTTCAGATATTGTGTTATTCATTTCTGACTTGTTATATTTTTATGTCCTCTTTAATGCTTACAGTCTTTTTTAAAACTCTCACTAAGATCATTCATTCTTTTCCTAATGTCCTTTAACATTCTTATAACCATTATTTTAAACTCTGCATCGGGTATTTTCATTGCTTTCATTTCACCCATTGCATTAATTCTTTTCTGGGGATTTCTCTTGTTCTTTCATTTGGGGAATTTTTCTTTGTCTCCCTATTTTGTCTCTGTGTTTTAGGTAGATCTGCTATGACTCCCAAACTTATTATAATAGCTCTATGATGAAGGAGTCTTGTTGAGCTCAGTGGCACAATCTTCCAGATCACCTGAGCTCCATGTCCCAGGAATGTTTCTTGTCAGTTATGTGCACCCCCTGTTGTAGTTGAATCTTAAATGCTGTTGACCCTTTTCTCAGTGGAATTAATACTTCATGCTTGGTAATTATAAGGGTAAACCTCAATCATCATGTATGAGGCACTACACAGGGACTGTACCCTGAGGTAGAGTGTTTCCCAGCAGGGTCTGATACCTGTGGGAATCCCCCTTTTGGTGTGCTGCTAGTTGGGTCAAGCTCTGGTATGGTCTGAGGCCTACCACTGGTTCTGTTGGTTCTTTGTCCACTTGGTTGGTGTTCAGGTATAGATTGAAGACAAAGCCCAGGCTAGCTGAGATACTCAGCCCCTTCTACAGGTTTCAAGTTTTGTAGGGTGGGGCAAACAGAGTCAGGAGGACAGGACTGGTGTGTTCCTTAGTTAGGGATCACAGTTAAGGCACTCAATGAGGGAAAAGTGGCCCCTGTTTCAAAACCAAACCACAGCATCTCTGTCAGAGTATCCAACTCTTATCCCCCCTGGAGGGCCTCACTGCAGGCTCAGCTTGGGTGGAGCCAGCTGTCCTCTCTACAGAAGCAAGCTCAACTGCTCCAGGCTCAGGGGTATACATAGAAAGAGTCTTTCATTGGAGATGATGCTGCCCCAGCCTGCAGGACATGGATAAGCACTTTGCTCTAGTCCCAGACACTAGCCTCCCAGAGTATCACACACTTTGAATGTCCCAGCTCTGAGCCACTCTTCCTCTCCCCCCCTCCACCCCATAACTGAGCCCAGTGGTGGAGGGTATCCATACATGGCAGGGCTAATCCAAACAGTTTCCTGTTGGGGCTGGTGCCCACAATCCCATAGGAGGAAGGTGAAGGTGAGCACTTCCTTTTTCCAAGATAGCTTGGGCTGAACTCTCGGTGGAGATTGGATTTGCATCCCCACAGTGTAGCCAAGCACTTACCCATCTGGTTCCCAGACAAAAGCTTCCCTGGGACACACAGTCTAAAACTCCCAGCTGTGCACAGCCTATCACTGGTTCTGTTGGTTTTGTCCACTTGGTGTTTAGGTATTGGCTGATGTCAGAGGTTATATGTAATTGGCCTCAGGCTACCTGTCTGGAGCTACCATGCTGTTCCCCTTGCACTCTGGTACCCATGTGCTGCTGGACTCAGCAAGACGGGGCCAGCCAGTTCAACAGGTAAGAGAATAGGTGTCAGCTGTGCACATAATGTTGGGAAAACTGGCCCTCTTTCCCAAACTAAACAGTTTATTCACTGTCTGGGTTTCTGCCAAAGCTCCTCCTCTAAAAGTCATTGTTGTGTCTAGCCAACAGACCCTCCGCAGGACCTGAGTATGGCACCCATGACCTTGCCAGCAGTTGGAGTCCAGCCTGCACTCCCCAGGCTGCTGGTGTAACAATAGGAGTGCTGGTTCCAGGGACAGTGGGTTTTGGGTTTCCCAGGTGGACTGAATCCCCAGTGATTGTCCCAACCATATGCTGTGAAGTCTTCTCTTCCCATTCCTGTGGTTCTGGGTTGTGACCCTTGCATGGGGGTGAGACCCCACACTCCTAGAGGGAGGGAGTTTTGCAGCCCCTCCAGCTTCTCCACCACTGAACCACCCTTCCTGCCAGTCTCTGTGGTTTCTGCTGTAAATCTTTAGTTACAATATTTCAGTCCAGTTAGCTTTTAGTTGGTTATTCATGTAGGTGCTCTACAATTTAACTGTACACCTATTTGGGCTTGAGAGCAGGTGGGTGTAGCTTCCATCTACTCTGCAGCCATCTTAGAATCTGTTATCTATCTTTTATTAATATCTAAACTGTCCTTAAAAATAAAGATATTCCATTTTGCCATAAAAATAGAACCCTCCAGAGATGATTCCCATGGCTGTTTCAGGCATTACTAATATTTGAAGTCATTTACTAAAGTCATTTGATAGAGGTGTTGGTGCCTTTATCCAATCTTCCAATTATATGAAGAAAGAAAAGACATAGCCTTGTGATGGAGAACCTAATAACCTAGGAAGAGCAGAAATGACTCCAGTCAGGAAGACATTGTCTACCTAAAATGGTTAATCTGCAGCTCAACACACATTTCAGTGGCTGCTAATGATTAAATGGGTGAAAATCTACATAACACTCCTTTAATGGCAAGTATTTGAGCACAAAAGCACCCTGCTTCTCTTAGCCTCAAGGTATCATTTAAGCATCTAACAAACCAGATTTAAGAAAGGGTTTAATTTGTTCCTGTATGGTTTGGCTTATGGTTAATATATCTCTGTCACATTTTCTCAGAGATCTTTGCCTTTTAAAAGAAGATGCCCAACTTGGCAATCAAAAGCAATACATTTACCATGTTATAATGTAATATATATATATATATATATATATATATATATATATATATATATATATATATATATATATTATCGTGATTGCTGTACTATTACCAAGTAGAATGCATTCTTTCACTCATAACGTATTTATTAAGGGCCTACTACGTGTCAGACCCTGTTCTAGGGACTGGGAACATCAGTGAACAAAACAGAGTGAAATCCCCCTCTTCATGAGATTGGAAATTTGTGAACCTTCTAATTCTGGAGCATAGGGACATAATTTTATTTCCTAAGTATCGTGGCAGACACAATGGTAGCTGTTCCTTTAATAGCCAAAGTGTATTTTATACATATTGTATGCCAAACATGAAGTACCAAAAATATGTGTTGACCCTCGCTCGTGATAAATTACCAACCCCTAGCACACTGGCTGCTACATTGAAGTCCATACAGTGCCAGAAAGGCCACAGGAATGGGCATGACTGATCAGTGGAGGCAGGGAAGGCTAGTTACAACAGATATTGCTAGGGCTGGGTGTTGGAGGATGAATAGCTGATCCCAGGTAAGTGGAGACAGGTGCAAGGCAATGGAAAGGATTAATATTCCAGAGAAAATATATTGACCAAAGCAGAGACAGAAAACAAAGCCTGGTGTGGTTGAATGTCAGAAGATAGTAAATAGGGTCTTATCCCAAACTAAAAAGGGGGTCAGATGAATTAATATTCAAGTTTTCTCAGTTTCTTCTTGAGCAAACAAGTCCAACCCCAAGCCCATTCCACTTCCGAGAAATGAGCTAGTCTTCATGCTTCTGTGAATAGAATACTTAAAATATGGAGTCAGGGGAAAGCATTGTGGGGCTCACAGGACAGAAATGATGCAGGGCTTGGTCCAACCCGCACTCCCAAACCCAAAGGAAGTTGACAAGTCATCCAATTTTCTGAAAGGAACACTTTTTAGGGCTTCCGTGCGGGTCACTTTGATGGCCAGTCTTTAATACACCCTCAGACACCTCCTTCCTGATGGCCTGTTTGTCTTCCCAGCCTGGCTCACTGTGGAGAACTAAACATGCCGCTAATATTTACCTGTGCTGGGAAAGCTGCTTCCACGTACATCCCTTTGAGGGAAATAGCCAAGATCGATGCAGGATGACATATACTAAATGAAGAAACAAACAAAAATATTTATTTCTCTGTCCACAGACCATAGTGCCTCCTGAGGGTGAGGACAAATTGGCAGCAGCGATAGAGTATTCCAAGCAGACACCGGCTGTCTCTATGAAGGCCAGTGAAGTGAGGATGTTTTTTTCTTTTTATATGAGAGAAGTCTATGCACAAATGTAGTAAAAAGAAAAATATTTATAACTTCAATCCAGTTTCTTTATGACAATTCTGGGAGTAGATATATCAAAATTTATTTTGTTTGGGGTTATAATAAGTAGTACCACTGAATACCAGGTACTTTAAATACTTTATCCCACTAAATTCAGATTCTTCCAATTTCGGTGTCACTATTGACATTCCACACATTACGAAACGAGGAGGTGTGGGAGGCGTAACTTGCCCACCAGCCTCAGAAACAGCGGTTGGGTCTGCAATTAAGGAAGATTCATCAGCTCCTAATACTAGGCTTTCTTTCAGGAGCATCCCTCTGCGTGAGATCTGGATGTATAAATTTGTAACATTCAGACATGCTCACTGCCGTCTAAGGTGATTTTTCCCAGAAGCAAATCCCAAGAAAAGGATAATGAGCAAATTACTTGTTAAGGAGAAACTAATGAGAGAGACACACAGACAGAAAAGGAGAACCGAGAAAGGTGCAGTTTCATACAAACATCATCTGCAGAAAGCTTCAGGCAATGCTGCAGGGGGCGGCGTCAGGAGGGTAATTTATGTTTGGAGCCCTCTTGCCCAAGTAAGGAAGCCGGGCCCCCAGGATCCTGCACCTGGAAGTCACCAGGAAGGGCTGCCCTGGAATGATATAAACTCTCAGGCACTCTGGCTGACTGCAGGAATCACTCTATTGGCCTGAAACAGTACCTGAAATAAGGCAAGAAATCCCCAAATTGGTGCAGAATTGCATACGAACATTGAAATGATTCTCAGAAAATTCACACAGAGCACCAAAGTTCTGCTCTGATATTTCAAAGCAAATTCTCACAACCAGAAATATGAGCACAGGTCCATTTTCCAAACAGCATCAGTACCAGCCCCCTCCCCGCTAACCTGCAGGCAGAGGTACCTTCCTGCACTCTCTCCCTGGCCCCTGCATCAGTTCTGACAAAGGCAGCATGGAGCTGGGATTTGGTGCCACCAGTTGTGGGAGGGTGGAATCAGGTGTCTGCTCAGGGTGCCTGGAGTGGAGCTCCTGGGTGCCCTGTACTCTCCATGCCTCAGCTATTTGTCACCAGGCATGCCCTGTCTTCACAGGTCTGGAATCTTTGTTTGGTTCTTGCAATTTCCATCTGAGAAGCATGATCTACCTGCTGGAGGCCATGATGAAGAGCTCTATATGATAAGGTTATCAAGATTATAAAGAGACTGGTTCATACCTGCTTCTGCTGCAACTAGCCCTGGATTTGGGGTGAGTGACAGAACTCCTCTCAGTTTCCTTGTCTGTTAAGGGGAGAACAAGAAGGCTGGCTCAGGGTTCTTGTGAGGATGAATGTGGGCTCAAGCCGAAACCGGTTTGGCTCAGTGGTAGAGCGTCGGTCTGCAGACTGAAAGGTCCCAGGTTCGATTCCAGTCAAGGGCATGTACATTGGTTGTGGGCACATCCCTAGTGGTCAGCAAACCACAGCTCACAAGCCACATGTGGCTCTTTGGCCCCTTGAGTGTGGCTCTTCCACAAAATATCACGTGTGGGCACCTACGTACAGTGCAATTGAAACTTCGTGGCCCATGCGCAGAAGTTGGCTTTTGGCTCTCAAAAGAATTTCAATCATTGTACTGTTGATATTTGGCTCTGTTGACTAATGAGTTTGCTGACCTCTGTGTAAGCGAAATAAACCAATCAGAGAAAGATAAATGTCACATGACCTCATTTATATTTAGAATCTAATGAACAAAATAAAGTGACAAATAAAATAAAATGGAAACATGGAACAGACTAATGAATCTGTAGAAACAGAATAATCAAATAACTTATATGTATATACACACAGACAATTGGGGACAAAGGACTGAATGAAGCAGGCAGCAATGAGGGAGAAAATGAGACTTCTGTAACACTGTCAGCAATAAAAACTGAAAAGAAGATATTCAACAGAGAACAGAGAAGCTTGGGAGTATCCACACTAGGGCTCCTCATTTAATGATGTCAGTGGTACCGCTACTCCAAGATTCCATAATGCTCACACTCCCAGAATTTACGCTACTGAACCACATTGTCTGCTTTTATATTTATCTTCCCACTGAATCATGGTAGCAGGGAAATAAGTTTAATCTTTTCTAATCTCTGTCTCCTAGCAGTATCTGGCTCATAAAAAGTATCCATACAGAGGAAATGAATAAACAAATAGACCAACTGATGAAGCAGTTTCAGAAATTATAGCACGATGGGCTTAGGTGGTTTATCCAACATGGAAAATATCTACTGCCAAAGTGAGTCAACTTATCAGTTCTTTAGAATACTTTAATATTAGAAAATATCATAATTTGTATTTATTTACTCAGTCAGAAGCATATACATTTTATTTTGACATTTCAAAAATAATTTAAGTACAATTTTACACCATTCAAATTAGTATTCAAACAATGTAACACAAAAGAAAACAATTTTCTTATCTAGAGAAATGTTTATAGCTGAGCTATATTGGGTTGTACTGGAAGAAACCTCAAGATGCAATAATTTATATGCTAAGTAAATCCTGTAGAACAATGATTGAAAAATCAATTGCCTATAAGACTTATCTGAGTAATTTAAATAAACAGTCTAGGCTGAGGTAGACTTTGACAGGCTGAAGGCTGAATGCAGGCCTTGTCTGCATGGGATAGCAGCAGCTAAGCTCCAGCCTATTATTGGGCCATTTTTTTCAAAAGAAACCAGAACTATGGATGTACATGTCCAATCTCCCAACATTGTGTACAGCAAACAAATATGCTTGGTTCCTGGATTTAGCCTACGATCTTAAGTGTCTAAATGACCATATGGTAAAAAGCAACATTTGAGAAGTACGGTATGCAGCATCTACACATTAATCAAAGTGAGTCAACTAGAAGATTTATGTTTCTAATTTTTTTGTGTGTGTGTGTGGTAGTTCTTTGTTACGCCCCCAGGCAATTAGTTTACATTTATGAAAATAATGTGTGTTCCAAATGCTGTTTTACTAGAAGATTACATTTTTTTAAAAAAAGAAAAAGGGATCAAAGAGTGGAGGGGCCCAGATCATAACATCACCTCCACAAAGGAATGCTGGCATCCCAGCAAAGGGCCAGCCTATGGTATTTGCACTTGCTTTTAACTTCCTTTTCCCTTTTTTTTTTAAAGTATATTTTATTTATTTCAGAGAGGTAGGGAGATGGGGAGAGTGATAGAAAATCAATAATGAGAGAGATCATTGATCAGTTGCCTCCTGCACACCTCCTATTGGGATTTGAGCCCACAATCCAGGCATGTGCCTTGACGAGGAATTGACCCAGGACCTCCTGGTACATAGATCAATGCTCAATCACTGAACCATGCCATACTAAAGATTACAATTTAGAACAAGCAAGTTATCTCTAATAATAAAAGTGTAATATGCTAATTAGACTGGACAGCCGAACGACCTTCTAGACATCTTTCTGGATAACTTTCTGGACAAAACAGTGGCTTCGAGGACCACAGCAGCTGTCACAGCTGAGAGAGCCAAGCCCCTTGCACAAATTTCATGCATCAGGCCTCTAGTAAATAAATAAGCAACATAGGAAAATTGACTATTTCTATTTTTGTGCTCAAATTGCACACATTTTTCTATCACAACTCCATATAGCTCTTTGCTTTCAGCTCATGAAATTAATAACTTTAACTTTAGAAATTTCAATTAAATCTTATTAGACCCAAAGGTCAATGATATGTAGAAAATTGTCTTTTTGCTGAGATAATTGTGAAATACAAATGTGATGAGATCAACATAACTAATGAGACAGCATTGTCCATCGTCCCACAGCCCATCTCAAAGCATATTCATCTTCTTTTATTCTCCAATTATAATGCATAATATATTTTATAGAGTTTAAAATTTTGTTTTTGTTTAAAGCTACCACTAGCTCTTATTACATTTAGACAGGATTCCAACTTTTAAGTCTAGTAACAAACAAGAAAGTGAGGCCTCCACCTCAAGTCAGACTCAGCAGCCTGTCCAAGTGGAAGGGTAGCACCTTGAAGCATGTCTTCACTGGGCTTCAGGAGCATACTTTCTCGTGGCACTGCTTGTGTCTCACTAATCACCACTCCCACTCCCTTCTCCAGGTTCCTCTTCACCTTACCAACATCCACATTTCAGAGTGGTGTAGAGTTCAATCCTCACACCTCTCTCTAATGCCCACTCCCCATGGGATCTAAGTTGCAAATAACTCCCACACTTGGGACTCTCAAATCCTCATCACCAGCCCAGACTTCTCGGACTCCAACCCAACCTTCAGACACATGTATCCAGCTGCCCATTCACCATATCCACTTATTTCCTATTCCAAAATGCATCAAGCCCAAAGCTTCTCCTCATTCCTCCTAACCTTACCCCAAAAGTACTCATCTCAGTAAACCTCCACTTTTAGCTACCAGACATTTAGGACAAAAGTCTAGATGCATTCTTGGTTGTTTTGTTTTGTTTTTTGTTTTTTGTTTTTTGTTTTTTCTCATACCACATCACAGTCTAACATCAAATATTGTTGGCTTTTCCTTTGACATATATCTAGAGTTTGCCCTTCGCACCATCTCCAATCAAGACCAATCTAACAACATCTTCCACCAAAACCATTTCCAATTCATTATCTGCTCTTCCTGGTTCACCCTTGCCACCTTCCTGGCTATTCCCAACATACCAGGTAGAATTATTTGATAAAATAAAAATGTAGGAGGGGAAAAAATCTTACTTACTTTTTACTTCTATACTCTTGGGTTCTTCGGCTATGGTCCTGAAAATTAGACAGCTCAAAGACAGATTAATAAAATAAAAACAAACTTATTAATGTGTGCATTGCATAGATACATGGAACATTCACGGGGATGGTTACAATTTGTACTTATATACCAGTAGCAATATAAAAAAGCATAGTAACTTTATAGAGAAGTGACAAAACAAAGGAAAGAGACTTTGAGCTGGCAAGGGCAGTAAGTCATGAAAGAGTAAATAACAGGGAAACTAATGGAGGGATGAGGACAATTTGGGGCAAGATTTGCAATATAGATTCCTCAAGTGCCAACCATGGGCTGAGAAGCATCTGGAGTTTTTAAGGAAAGTCCTGCCCTTCCTGGTAGAAAGGGAGAGGGCAAAGACTTTTTCTTCTCTGATTGATCTTAATTATCTTTAAATCAAATAACCCACATGCCAGTTGGGCAGATTTTAGGGTGGCATACTCTCAACTTCTTCAAAAGCCAGAACATTATTTTTCTGTTCAAAACCCATATAAGCTGCCTGCATCTTTCCTCATATTGGTTGGCCATAAATTTTGTAAATCCACAGTTATTTTATTGTACTGTGGCATTATCTATACTAATAAAAAGGTAATATGCTAATTAGACCAGGTTAACCAGACATCTTCCTGTCATCTGGTCCTCCTTCCAGACAAAGCCACAGTGGTGGGGGCCGAGGCAGAGGCAGTTAGTGGTGATCAGGCCAGCAGGGGTGGTCAGTTAGTGGTGATCAGGCCAGCAGGGGTGGTCGGTTAGTGGTGATCAGGCCAGCAGGGGTGGTCGGTTAGTGGTGATCAGGCCAGCAGGCAGAAGCAGTTAGGGGCAATCAGGCAGGCAGGAAGTGGTTAGGGGAAATTAGACAGGCAGGCAGGTGAGTGGTTAGGAGCCAGCAGTTCCAAATTGCGAGAGGGATGTTCAACTACTGGTTTAGGCAGGATTGGGCCTATACCAGCAGTCAGATGTCCCCAGAGGAGTCCCAGATTAGAGAGGGTACAGGCCGGGCTGAGGGAGACCCTGACTCCTGTGCACGAATTTTGTGCACCAGGCCTCTAGTATTAAATGACATTTATATACATCTGTTTCTAGGCTTGTTAGACATTTATAAAATCCAAAATCCTAACCAGGACCTATGAAACCGTGCATCTATACAAAAGACAGCTTCCTTTCTCTTCTGCATCACTTACTTCCCCCTCCTCCTCTGCAGCCAAGCCAACTTCTTGGCTTTGCTTTGAGCTTGCCCAGCTCACTGCTGCCCTTACACTTGCAGATGCCACATATATAGGGCTCACTCTTCTCTGTTCAAATGTCCCCGTATCAAAGAGGCCTTCCCTGAGCACCCATCTCTATCCCCTTACCTGTCTTTATTCCTCACTGCTTTTATCACCATCTGACGTAAATAAAAGTTTTTATGAGTTCCTGACACTTAGTGCATGCTCAATATATATTTTTGAATTAATTAATAGCTTAATAAATGACTCTTTAAGTATTATAATGGACCTAAATAAGATTCATTTTTCAGTTTTAATTTATTGAATGTTATGGGCAACAAAATGCTATGGAATCAGTCTTAGAAGCTTCAGTATGGCTTCTCTTGTGAATCCTTTCATCTATCCTACTATACTAGGAACTCCTTGAAGAGAACAACTAGGTCTTAACTGTCTGACTAGCACACAAGAAATGCCAAATAAAATATCACAGAATGATTAAATAGACAATCAACTAATATTTGAATCAATTGAAATAAAAGCAAAAGGAACATAAGAAATTATTACACATCCCACTTGACACTTTTCAAAAGAAAAATTCTAAATTTAAAAAAAATCTTCCTAAGATACACAATTGTGTTTGAACTTGGCATTCAAAATTGGCATTTTTGTCTCCCTCAATGGAATGCATGTCTATCTACCCACTCTTCAGAGGAAAGACAAGAAGGAAGTCATAACATAGAAAAGCAAATGGAGTGTTTATGTTCTGGGACCCGTGGGATAAACCCAGGTGCTCACATTCCTGCTGACGTGTGATAATCAGACATTACATGATAAGACGGAAGGATGCTTCTGGTCTGCCCCCAAGTGTGCGCAACTCCTTCCAGGCATACGAGTTTCTCTCCATTTGAAAACTAAAATTCATCAACTATGCTTTCTCTGACATTGCCTCCCAAATTGTGTGACCAACACAGACTGAGGAGAGGGACAGCCAAGGGTGTTCAAATGTGTCTGATCACAGAGTTTCACTCACTAGTTTTCCTGCCATTTCCATTCAGTAGAACTGAGACTTCAGGGTAAATTACTGCTCCTGATGTAAGCCTCTCAAACAGCTATAATTCTGTGTCTCCTTGCAGATTCCATTGCCATAGTTCTCCTATCAACCATGTTTGCTGATTTGCCACCCACCACCCATGCCTTCCTCCTGCCAGGTGATTAATTGTGGATCTTAAAAAGAATATCCAGCTTGGAATTTAGAGCAGCTGAGTGAAATGAGATTTGTTTGTTTGGCATTAATGGAGAAGAAAATGCAATAAGCATACATTTTATTTCTTTTTTTATTATTATTGATTTCAGAGAGGAAGGGAGAGAGAGAAATAAAAGCATCAATGATGAGAGAAAATAATTGATCAGCTGCCTCTTGCATGTCCCCTACTGGGGATCGAGCCCACAATTGGGGCATATTGGACACCCCCAGGCAGCAGCTGACATCGTTTTGTGGTTACCTCACTATCTCCTATTTATATAAATACTATAAACAGGAGATGGCAAGGTAACCACAAAACTATGTAAGTCAAGTCCAAGTCACCTGAGAACTGCCTGTATTGAGGAAACCCTTGCCCCACCCTCTGTAGTTTCTGATGCTCATTAATAACTGAGAACAACAATTAGCCTTTAGGCAGAAGCAATTGCCCAACCCTGTTGGGAAACCTCTCACCCCACCTATGGATTGCTTGAGGCTGCTCAAGAAGGAATCCAACCCATCTGCAGGCAGAGGTAGGTCTCTGGAGGCTTTGAGTCTTTACCTAATTCAATTAATCAGTAACAGCTATTGGGTCCCCACCATAGACACCACCCCAGACTGCCAGGGAGACAAAAGCCAACGGGACCCCAAGTGCTTGCAGATGACACCTGCAGGACCAGCTCTGTTGGGGGAAGGCATCATAGGTAAGAACAGGGACAATCAACGAGTGAAACTCAAGGCAGACCCAGCCTCTAGGCTAAGGAATCATCAACCACTGGACTACTAGGGAGTTTAATCTCTCAGAACTCAGTCAGGTTGCCCACGGCCAGAATGGGACAGTGACTCACATTCTTCTGCACTAGAGAAGCTCCCATGAGGCCTAGGATAGACACACCATGGATCCAGATTCAACATCAGAGCAAAAGCCAGTGAGCCCACAAATAGTGGACCCAAAGCACCTGTGTAACCACTGGCGTGACAACATTGGGGTTGAACCTCACTGGCAGGAAGTCAGAGGGGAGATCTTTCCCAGAAACAGGACACCAGGGCTGGGTGACAGCCCAGCAGAGCAATGCACAACAGACCGCTGTCACCTGGAGGAGGGTGGGCACCCAAGACAGATGGGTGCACCCCCCTGAGAACTGCCCACTGGGTGGCCGTGCCAGTCTCTGCGCTTGCACACGGGGTCAAGGTGGGAGCCAATGTGCCCCAGGAAGTGGCTGGTGGTGCGGAATGACCGCCGGTATCCAGGGCCGGCCGGGGACCTGCAGGGAACTGGAAAGGATCCGCTGGGATTTTCCCGCTGGCTCTTAGGAGCCTTTGTGGAACTACTCCCTGTCATTACCACTGCTTCTCTTACTTATCCATTCCACAGACATTCGTTCCAGTAAATATCACTACGTTCCGAATGGACAGATTCTTTTTAAACTATGACATCTTATGTAACACTAGTAACACAATGAATGTTCCTAGAACAGAGAAATGTGTTACAATAGAATAAAATTTGGACAAGAAACCAGTTTCAAATGACAGGGGGGCTGGAGCTAGCCACTGCCCAGGTATCCATGTTCCCTGTGTGTTGATGGATGACTGGGAATTAAAAGGCTTAGTCACATGATCCTGGTGCCAGGCCCATCTTGTAATGCATCCACTCACTCATCTGAAACTGGGTCAAACAGGGGCTAAATCAAGCATTTATCCTTCCTTTCAGGATAAGAAAATAATTGAAGAAAAAATTCTTACTCTAGAAAAATGCTAATAAGTTTAGCAGGATAATAGTTAGAGAAATCACCATTTTTCTACACCTAGCGACATGACCAGCCTGCACAATGATCAGCAATGGCTTCAAAAGGATGAGTGGAAAGTTTGTGGGGATTTTACAGAGTACAGCTCAGATTGACTGCACCTGGGCCCGGGGATCACTGGGACAGCTATAGAAAGAAGACACCAGGCGTCATGCGTGTTCTGACATGGTGCAGTGGAAGCAATACACTGTACCAGCAAGTAGGGAACATTGTTGCCGAAAGAAAACATGCTGATGCCACTCCTTGGCTTGGCAGTGATAGAGGTCATGGTCATGGAGGACCATGCCAAACACAACCAAGAGAGAGATCAGCTCAACACAGAACATGGGAACTTTTACGGAAGAAACAACCCATCATGTTTGACAAGTAGTTGATATGAAAAAAGGGGGAGGAAAAGGGAAATTCTTAATGAAACGCAGCTTATGGGTGGACATATTTGAGATCTTAATTGTTAAATAAAAAGTAACTCCAAAAAGGTATTTTGCCACAATCAGGAGAAAATGAGCACATATTGAGTATTAGATGATATTAAACAATTACTTATAAAATTTGTGATGTTTGTTGTAATAATGATATTGTGTTTGCATACTTTTACACTCATGTCAATTGCATATACATACTGCCTTGTATACAGGTGAAGTGATATATTTTATGCCTGGCATTTACTTAAAATACTCCCATGACCAAAACAAGGAAATGTGGGAACATATCGATGGATGGAAGAAGAATGGCAGGTTTTGATCATTGATGTTGATGGGTGATAGATGCTACGTAAGTGCACGTTTGAAAATGTTCATAATAAGAGGTGTTGAAATAGTATAAATAGAAAAATTAGAATCCTCAGATTAGTACAACATTATTTAGCCAGTGTTTATTGTGCACAGAGGAACTGGAGCTTTCAAATTCAAAACTAATATGAAGCTCAGGAGCATGATGTCATAGCATGGCTGGTGAGGTGAAAATTAGGACATTGTCTAACTTTGATGACTGGTTATTACAATGGAGGTTTCTGCAGGGGACTAGTTAGAAGTAATTGTTTAATACAGTTTAGGAAAGTGACTTAAGTTTCTTTTATGATTAAGTTTATCTAAGTTTAGTTTCATTTCCATTTATGAAATGTTAGATTTAATTTTATTTATGTGGCTTAAATGGTTTTGTCTGCTCAGGAAATTTTCAAGTTTAGTTTTTTTGTTTTACTTTAATAAAGGTAAAAGAAAAACACCTTTGCAAATTAATTATTAGCTGTGTAATATTGAACAAGTTCTTAACCTTCTGAGTTCTTATTTTCTTATGACTATACTAGGGATGATTGTGTTTTCAATCTCTCCATCACTTTGAAGATTTAATGACTGTCATGGGCCTGCATAACAGTAAGTACTTAATAACACAAAAATTCTTTCGGATGCAATAAAAATTCCAAAGGAAACCCTTAAATTCTCAGTAATACTAGTGCTTTTCAGTGGGCGGGTTCCAGATCAGCAAGTCTTCCAACAGTCTTCCTTTTGAGTCCAGAATTGAACATGTGACCTCGTGGATGTTCCTGAGGGCACAGTTCTGTCTCATCACTTCCACGTTCCCAGTACAAACACAGCGCTGGCCCTGAGCGGGGATACCGGGAGTGCTGATTGGCTGACTGGCTGACCAAATAAACGAATGACTGAATGATGCCCAATAATCTAGTACATTAAGGTATAATCAAGGTCAAGTGGGTAAAAATATAAAATACAGAAAATTAGAGCTGTGGGAGAGAAAGTTTGTGAGAAGGATGCATATAATCTCAGGATGAAAAAGAATGCATGTAAGGAAAGGGCAAGGAAAGGCAGGCCAAGAGTCTTTGGAAACGTACAAAGTTTCCAAATATATATATATATATATATATATATATATATATATATATATATAGAGAGAGAGAGAGAGAGAGAGAGAGAGAGAGAGAGAGAGAGAGAGAGAGCAAATGCAATCTTGCTCAAAGAGAATGAAACCACTTTTCAACATTCTTGAGACCAGCCGAGTATTCCTTCAGGTTGAAACTTTACAAGTTGCAGAAAGAGATGTAGTTCAAGATTTAAAAAAGTTTCCTTGAAAATTTACTCTATATCAGTTTTACAATAGTCACTTTTAGAAATACCTGAAATCAGAAGTGCATCTTTAAGAGCAGACAATGATAAGCTCAACTAAGTGAGGCACTAACATGGAAGGGAAGAGCTTAATAAAAAGGCGTGAAGGTGAGATCTGGGGAGAGAATATTTAGGATCAGCCAGAAATGTAAGGAAATGGGTGAGATGTGAGAAAACCCATTAAGTATGTCACTTTGGGGTTTTGAGGAACTGGAACCAACACAAAAGGGATTGTTAAAGCAACAGCTCAGCAAAAGAATTTCATTTTGCTACAAGCGAAAATGGATACTTCAAGTTGAGCTCCATTAAAGGAAAATGGCAGTGTAATAGGAAATGTTGCAGACATTGTATCTCTTTATAGAAGAGAAAATCTTTTTGAAAGCAATATCAAAATCAGAAGTGAAATAAGAAATTAAAGGAATTGTAACATATTCTACTGTATGTTGTTATTTTTTAAATGCTGTATTTTAAGGCTTCTGTTCATCAATTGTATATATATATATATATATATATATATAGAGAGAGAGAGAGAGAGAGAGAGAGAATATGCAATTTAGCTGGGATGCTGCAATAGTCACAGCAGGCTCAGGATGAGGCTGTGTGCACAGATGGGCTGGAGGGGACAGTGTGTGTGGTGAGGCAAGCCAAAGATGGCACAGGCCCGGAGACAGGGGGCCTGCCCAAGCTGCAGCAGTGTGGCTGGAGCAGGCCCGGACTGGACACACACAGGAGGGCCTGCCAGCCATGACACGCCAGCAGTCTCGCCTCTGTGCACAAGCTGCAGAGGAAACACATTTTCTGACCGCTCATTCGCTAAGTTCCCCATACGTCACTTGCCATGTTCTTGGTAACTTGGGTAACAAGAATTCAAGAAAGTCATCTAGGGTTTTTTCACCACACTCCTGGAGGAAAAAATGAAGGTCCGCTGCTGGAGGGATAAGAAATGTTATATTCTACCCTAGCCAGTTTTGCTCAGTGGATAGAGCTTTGGCCTATGGACCATAAGGCCCGGGTTTAATTCTGATCAAGGGCATGTACCTAGGTTGCAGGCTCCTCCCTGGCTGGGGCTCTGGTCAGGGCTCATGAAGAAGGCAACCAATCAAAGTGTCCCTCTCACATTGATGTTTCTCTCTGTCTTTCCCTCTCACTTCCACGCTCTCTAAAAATCAATGGAAAAATATCCTCAGGTGAGAAGGAGGGAAGGAAGGAAGGAAGGAAGGAAGGAAGGAAGGAAGGAAGGAAGGAAGGAAGGAAGGAAGGAAGGAAGGAAGGAAGGGAAGGAAGGAAGGAAGGAAGGAAGGAAGGAAGGAAGGAAGGAAGGAAGGAAGGAAGGAAGGAAGGAAAAAAAGAAAGAAGAGAAAGAAAGAAAGAAAGAAAGAAAGAAAGAAAGAAAGAAAGAAAGGAAGGAAGGAAGGAAGGAAGGAAGGAAGGAAGGAAGGAAGGAAGGAAGAAAGGAAGGAAGGAAGGAAGGAAAGAAGAGAAAGAAAGAAATAAAGAAAGGAAGGAAGGAAGGAAGGAAGGAAGGAAGGAAGGAAGGAAGGAAGGAAGGAAAGAAGAGAAAGAAAGAAAGAAAGAAAGAAAGAAAGAAAGAAAGAAAGGAAGGAAGGAAGGAAGGAAGGAAGGAAGGAAGGAAGGAAGGAAGGAAAAAAAGAAAGAAGAGAAAGAAAGAAAGAAAGAAAGAAAGAAAGAAAGAAAGAAAGAAAGAAAGAAAGAAAAGAAGGAAGGAAGGAAGGAAGGAAGGAAGGAAGGAAGGAAGGAAGGAAGGAAGGAAGGAAGGAAGGAAAGAAGAGAAAGAAAGAAAGAAAGAAAGAAAGAAAGAAAGAAAGAAAGAAAGAAAGAAAGGAAGGAAGGAAGGAAGGAAGGAAGGAAGGAAGGTCATGTCCTATGAAAGAGATATCTTGAAGATGCCTAAAAAAAGTTGTCATTTTTTCGTGGTGAAGGGACTGGAGTTCATGTTGATTGAAAACACCTTGGCAGCTTCCTCTGATCAGCCCAGTCGAGGGAGGCCAGACTTCGATTTAGACCCCTTAGGGCTCCTGGACTGTGAGAGGGGGCAGGCTGGGCTGAGGGACTCCCCCCGAAGTGCACAAATTTCATGCACCAGATCTCTAGTAGATTAATAATAGATTAGTAATAGAATCAAGTTTAAGGCAATCAGTTCATCTTAAATAATATAAACAATATGTAATTCAGTAAATGCCCCCATGCCTCAAGAATCATGCTGCTGTATAGATAGGAATGAATGAGGTGATTTCTCTTTGCAAACCATGTAAAAAAGACTGTGGATAACTGTGATTGCAATTTTGAACTGTCTGCTGTTTTCAGAATTTGGAAGCCTTTTAAGAGATCTGCTTAACATGTCAAACATGATGAATGAGTTCAATTTTCCAAAGAATAATTAGTCAATGGAGTAAATTAACATGAGATATAGTCAAATGCAAAATCATGCTCATATCAACTGCTATTGTTGAACTTGCCTTTTTGTTCTGTTAAGGGTTTCTGTGACATGATTCCTTCATTGGCCCAAATGCTTAGAATAAGCTGCCTTTGTTTTTCACCCAGCCCCCTGCAAAGGTCTCCTGATTTGTCTTTTATTAGCCACACTCACCCACCTCCTGCCTGCTCTTTAATCTATCTAATAAAGAGGGAGTATGCTAATGGGAGTATGCTAAGGAGTACCCTCACAAAGATGGCGGCACCCACAGCCAATAGAAGGATATATGCTAATTGAGTGTCACACCCTCAAAGATGGCAGCACCCACAGCCACAAGATGGTGGCACCCAGTCCCCTCAGCCCTGCCAGAGCAGACAATGTGTGGCACAGCTGGGCCTGCCCCTTGGCAGGTTCGGCCGCTCCATGCATCTACCTCCGGAGTCCCCATGTCCCCTCAGCCCCCCAGCCCACTAGGGCTGGCCTGAAGCACAGGCAAGCCTCAGATGTCAGCTTCCCAGCTGCCCAGGGTTGCCCAAGGCTCAGGTAACCAGGGCCAGCTGAGGCTTTCACTGCCAGCAGTGGCAGCAGCAGAGGTATGATGGTGCATTGCCTTCCCCTGATTGCCAGGTCGCCTCCTGCCCCTGAGGGCTCCCCGATTGTGAGAAGGGGCAGGCCAGGCTGAGGGGCCCCCCCCTCAAGTGCATGAAAATTCATGCACTGGGCCTCTAGTGTATTATAATATCTATATATTTTGAAACCACCAAACTCCCTTTTGAAAAATTTTCAATAACATCCTTTTGCACTTGGAATAGAAAATAGATTGGCATGTCTCACAAAACCAGGGTTGGTGAGTTCCTCTCAGGCTCCGTCTCATTCCACTTTCCAACACTGTAGGGCCTCCTCTTCCATCTTCTTGAATGTCTTCCCTCCCTGACCTCCAACACAGTCAACTCCTTCTCACTCTTGAGACTTCAAGTCAAATCTCAGAACCACATTTACTCGAGGCCGCCTTGACTTCCTTAGCCAGCATGGCCCTCTGTAATGTGCTCTCACCACCAGTCCCTCCTCCTCATGATTATCCTTCAAGCTATTCTATCTCCTGCCAAAGAAACCACTCTGCCAAAATTACTCTTTCCAACATCACCAAGGTTCTCCTGTTGTCCCATGAAATGACATCTTTGCCACTTGACAGCTTATCAGCATTGGCAACTGTCCTTCTTCTTCAACATTCCTTCCTGGTGGTGTGTGAAGGACATCACAACCATCCAGTTTTTCGTACATCAGCCACCTGCTCCCAGTATTACATTTTTATATATTTTCTTGACTAGAGCCAAGTACTAGGCTCTCTATTCTTCTTTATCTGCCTCTCTCTGGGTGTGACCTCAGGCAGTCTGTGGCTTTAAGTAACTTACACTTAAGCCCAGACATCTTTCCTGGACTAAGTCTACTCAGCCATCTACTTTCATCTTCTCTTGAACAGTGATAATCACCCTGAATTTATCTCAGTCAAAACCAGATTCTCTATTAATGCCCCTTCACCTGCACAATAACACACATAAAACCATCTAATTTCAACAAATGATCATCCCATCCATTCAGTTGGTCAAGCCAAAGCCTCATAGTCATCCTTGATTCATCTCTTCCATTTTGCTAAACTCCAAACACACAAGTAACTTTGGAATATTGTTGGTTCTCTCTTGAAGGACATGTCCCAGATCTGACCATTTTGCTTCAACTCCATGTGGCAACCACATGGGTTACAGCTGCCATCATGCTTCCCAGGATTACTGCAAATTTCCTCATGGGTCTCCCTGATTTCTCTTGTCTTTCAGCTTGTCAGAGTGGTTTTTCAATATGATGTATCATCTTGACTCTCCTGGTTCAACTTTTCTGATAGCTTCCAATCACATTCAGAATAAAATCTCAAATCCTCTCAGTACCCACAAAGTCCCAAATGCCTACCCTTGTGGCCTTAACCTTTATGTTTTTACTAAGCTCCTGGAACAACAGCTGCAAGAAAAACTCTAGTTAAATGCCAGTAGGAAGACCACAGAGAAAAATAGAGAGCAGAATGGAAACTAAAACTAAATCCTTATATTATTCAATAGAAATTTAACCGATTATAACTACAACTGAAAAAAAAAATCAAGATATAACATTTAAATCTGTTATTTTGAAATATAGATGAAAATATTGAAATAACTAGCTGAAATCTATAGAAAATGGTTGTCTGTGGCACCAAGAAGGAAGGGTAATAGGTATGCTTTGCCCGTGATTTCCAGCTGGCAACAGTACTCTTCTGTACAGGAGTAAATTCACCCTGCTGATCCAATTTCAAGTGTTTGTGTCATTCCTGCAACATTGTTGAGAGCATTTCTTACAATATGGTGGCTCATTTTTGGGACTTAGCCGCTTGAGAGGGTCATTTGGACCCCCTCCCTAGAGGAGGCATGCCCTCCTGTCTCATTATGGTGGCCTCTACTCCGAACTGGCAACAGACTCCAGATCTAAAGCTGATCAGCAATGCAGGGGAGGGGCCCAAGAAACCAGGTGACCAAGCGACTCTATGCAGAGACCAAGTTTTGTAAAACTTTGGAGGGACATTACAAGTCCTAATCGTACTCCACCCCAGACACCATCACCACCTCCTTCAGTGGCCATGTCTCATCACTCCCCTTACAGAGAACAAGGATCTCTTGCCCCTGAGTGAAAAATAGACACTTTCAGCAGGAAGCAGCCACAGAAAAGACTTTTGCCCTGTCCTCTGAAAGGATTAAGAGCTGAGATCCACAGGGGAGAATACAGTGAGCAGTGAGACAGACAAGATCAGAGCAGGATGATAGTACAGAAGGTTGCCAACATGGAAAGCTTGCATCTAGCAACAGGTCTGATAAAGAAGAAATGAATAAAAGAGGCACATAGGCAGATGGGAAATGAAGACTGGTGACTCTGATAATGAATGAAGAGGCGCAGGAGCTATTGATTTTTTAAGACCAATTGTTATTTCCTCATAGGAGCCCCAGGTACAATTGACAAAAGGGAACAATTTGATTGATTTTTCATTTGATGATGGAGCCACCTATTTGATTTTAAGCACAAGAATAACTAAAAGCAGTCGGGAAACCATCTTGGTAGTGGGATTGCCAGACAGATGCAACAAAAGGCCCTTCTCCCACCCAGAGTGTGAATTAGGAGATTTAAGTTGCTCATACCTAAAGCATTAATCATTAGTCAATGAAACTGCTTCTTTACTTGCCAATCTGCAAAAACCATTAGGTTATCCAGCTAAACTTCTCTTAGAAAACCAAACTGCCTTAGTCTACAGGTTGGCAAGACAAGGAGATGTATAACATCAACACCACAGCTCAAATAAAGACAAGCGCCCCTGAGATCAGAGAGCGCACTACTGGCTTCAGCAACCATTGACCATCACATGCCACTCTTTGGAGGAACCTGAGATTGGTGTGCGAGTCTGCTCTCACGGACATGTCAAGGACTCAGGTCCATATTAGGAGGAATTTCAATGTAGGTTTAACGATTCTCCTTTTTTACATATATATACTAGGGGCCCAGTGCACAGATCCATGCACAATAAAAGGACATTAATTAGAAGGTGGCCAGCAAGACAGGACTGGGGGAGACAGGCCAGACACGTCCTGGAGCCCACCTCCAGTGGTCCCTCCCAGGCCAGTCCCACCTGAGGTGGCGCAGGGGCTAGAAGGGTATCTGTGGAGTGAGCAGGGTCCCTCTGGCAGGTGAGGTCCCTCAGCCTGGCCTGCAGGGATCCGGCCGAAGCTGGCAGTCCGACATCCCCTGAGGGGTCCTGGAGTGCAAGAGGGCACTCTACAAAGTCGCTGTTGCTCAGCAGCTCCTGTATTGAGCATCTTCCCCCTGGTTGTCAGTGCACATAAAAATAATAATAATAATAATTATATATATATATATATATATATATATATATATATATATATATATATAGTTGTTGTTATTGTTGATTTTGGAGAGGGAGGGAGAGGGAGAGAGACATAAAAATCAATGAGAGAGAATCAATGGTTGGCTGCCTCCTGCACAGCCCTCACTGGGGATCAAGACTGCAACCAGGGCATGTGCCCTTGACCAGAATCAAACCCGGGTCCTTCAGTCCACAGGCTGACGCTCTACCCACTGAGCAAAACTGACTCGGGCCCATTCTCTTTATAATGTTCATCTATATTGTTCTAAACCTTCTTATAATTTGTTTTTTTACATTCAGGAAAAAATGACAGGCACTGCTAAGATATATATCTGCTTTTAACTCACAAGATTTTACTTAACACCAGGCTGGAGTTTCTCATTCCCCCAGAAGATTCAGAAGACATCAGAAGCTCCACAGATGTGGAGAAAGAATTGACAGTGGTGTATTGTAACAGGGGATAAAAATTTTATACTACTCTATGAAATGGAATTGGAATAAAATGTACTAATCTATACTAATAATAGCCTAGGGCTGTCACAACCATCAACGACCAGACAGAAAACCATCACCATGAGGGGACCCCGCCTGGATCGGGGTGCTGCTGGCCTGCAGGCGGCCCCTCGACCAGGCTGGGGACGCTGGGCCCGGTGTGTGCAGTCAGTCTTTTATCCCTAAGGAAAGGGCCGCTTCTCAAGTGCAATCACCAGGCGCAGCTCTGCACAGACACGCTGGCACACAGGCACGCTGGCACGCAGACACCCTGGCACATAGGCACCCATGCACAGAAGCACCCTGGCACAGACACCCTGGCACACAGACACCCATGTACACAGGCACCCATGCACACAGGCACCCTGGCACAGACACCCTGACACACAGGCACCCATGCACACAGGCACCCTGGCACACAGGCACACTGGCACACAGGCACACAGGCACCCCTCCACACAGGCACCCATCCACACCGGCACCCTGGCACACAGGCACCCTGGCACACAGGCACACAGGCACCCTGGCACATAGACACCCATGCACACAGGCACACTGGCACACAGGCACCCATGCACACAGGCACTCTGGCACACAGGCACCCTCGCACACAGGCACCCTGGCACACAGGCACCCTGGCACACAGGCACTCATGCACACAGGCCCTCATGCACACAGGCACGCTGGCACACAGGCACCCTGGCACACAGACACCCTGGCACACAGGCACTCAAGCACACAGGCACCCATGCACAAGGGCACCCATGCACACAGGCACCCTGGCACACGGGCACCCATGCACACAGGGAGTCATGCACACTTTCGGGCACAGGGCGTGGAGTCCTGAACGCGTGGTGGGGCGCTGTGGGCGGAGCAGAGGAAAGGACGCCCTGGCCAGCGGGGGCGGGGGACGGAGGGCCCAGAGGTCAGTGCTGTGGGGCAGCGGCCTCGGGGCCAGCGAGGCGGGGTGCCAGGTGGGCCCAGGTTCTGGGCGCCCAGGGGAGCGGGGCCATCCAGAGGGGAGCCCTTCCTCCGGAGGACGCGGATGGTGTGAAGGTGATGGAGAAGCTGAGGCACCTGCACAGCCATGTCAGCTCCCCAGCTGCAGGCTTCCACTGGGGCTTGGGCCTGAAGCGGGCCGGACTCGCTCCGGCGTCCCCTCAGCGTCAGGGCGTCAGGGCGTCAGGACGTCATGGCGTCACGACGTCACCCGCTAGGGGCATCCAGCTGGTCTGGGGCCGTGCTGTGTCCCTTGGGCAGGATGCAGGGTGATGGCGCTGTGCTCCCTAAGAGAGAGGCGGGCTTGGAGCATCCTTCCTCCTTCCTCTGCAGGCACCGTACGGGCGGCTCAGGGCCCGCAGCCCGAGGGTGCCAGCCGGGCCGCCCATAGCAGCGCCACGGAGCACAGAGCCACAGCCCCACGGAGCACAGAGCCACAGCCCCACGGAGCACAGAGCCACAGCCCCACGGAGCACAGAGAGCCCGCCCCACGGAGCACAGAGCCACAGCCCCACGGAGCACAGAGCCACAGCCCCACGGAGCACAGAGCCACAGCCCCACGGAGCACAGAGCCACAGCCCCACGGAGCACAGAGCCACAGCCCCACGGAGCACAGAGCCACAGCCCCACGGAGCACAGAGCCACAGCCCCACGGAGCACAGAGCCACAGCCCCACGGAGCACAGAGCCACAGCCCCACGGAGCACAGAGCCACAGCCCCACGGAGCACAGAGAGCCCGCCCCCACGGAGCACAGAGCCACAGCCCCACGGAGCACAGAGCCACAGCCCCACAGAGCACAGAGCCACAGCCCCACGGAGCACAGAGAGCCACAGCCCCACGGAGCACAGAGCCACAGCCCCACGGAGCACAGAGCCACAGCCCCACGGAGCACAGAGCCACAGCCCCACGGAGCACAGAGAGCCACAGCCCCACGGAGCACAGAGCCACAGCCCCACGGAGCACAGAGCCACAGCCCCACGGAGCACAGAGAGCCACAGCCCCACGGAGCACAGAGCCACAGCCCCACGGAGCACAGAGCCACAGCCCCACGGAGCACAGAGAGCCCGCCCCACGGAGCACAGAGCCACAGCCCTGGAGCTGCCGCCAGACACACCCAGTCCGCGTGCTGGAGCGAAGAGGGGAAAACAGGCCCCGTGAGCCTCAGCTGGGCCTGAGCCCGCCCTGCCTGCAGGCCCTGCACCTCGTGTGGCCCGGGCTCAGGACGCCACCAGCCTAGGCTCTGGAGCTAGGGGTCCCAGCAGGCAGGCAGGCCGGCCACACAGTGGGGTGGAGACAGCAAGGTCAGACCGGGTGGAGTGTGCATTCATACACACACATGCCATCTCCCCAGCTTTCTGAGTGTGTGAGAGCATGCTCTACCCAGGGCAGGATGCCCGGACACCCCCTGTGCACTTCCCAAAAGCAGACACTCCTACCTAACAATTCTCCAAGGACCACTGGGGAAATCTCTGCTCAAACCGTATGAGGTTCAATCCACAGACCCCGTTTGAATTCTGACAACTGTGCCAACCGTGTTCCCTGCTCCCCACCCCAGAACCCCATCCACCTAGGACGGGTCCTCTGTCAGTCCTGTCCCTGGCAGTTTTTCAGTTTGAATTAAAAATCATAGACTTTTGCCCTAAAAAATTAAATAAATAAAAATAAAGACAAACCCGCTGGCTAAGAGGCGCCTCCAGCACTGGCCGCCTCGCCCCCAAGCCCACCTCGTGGAGGCCCGTGGCAGCCGGTTCACTTTGCTGAGGACCCCGAATTGGACTGAATGCACTGCAGCTGGCGGTGCTGCCAGGTGCAGCTCCAGGGAGGCGTTCTGTAAGTGGAGTGGGCAAGCCTGTTCCCGCAGAGTTCTGACCGCTGGGAATGATGGAAGGGAGGCCTCCAGGGGTCTCTCATGTTAGATGACGAGCAGGAGAAGAGCCCACAGCTGCATCTCTGCTCCTCATAAATCCATGCGGGCTCGGACCCAGCGCCTCCCTCGACTGGCTGGCGCGCATGCTCCAAGGAGGAGAGGACCCACATGTGTGGCAAGGAGGCTGGTGAGGTTGCCAGGGTAGACAGGTCTGGCAGACCCACCCGCATTCCCACCCACAGTGGCCGCCTCCCAGGGCTGTCACTTCATAGGCATGCCTGAAAGTGAGGTGCTTCTGCCAGTGTGTGGTCTGTTTTTGCCAGAGCCCCAAAGTCTACTGGGAGTACAGCACCTACAACAACGTCAAATCTGCCTGCGGAACCACCAGGGGCTGTGCCAGCCCCCTTCCCCCTTCCTGCCCCCCCACCTGAGGAACAGCCCCCTCCTGCTCATGAAGGCCCTGGGCTGTGGCAAGGGCTGCAATTGCAACCCATGCACCTGAGCCTGTGGACCAGGAACACCTGCCCCGAGAACGGAGAGGAGTGGATTTCCTCACGCAGAGGCGATGCTGACTCTTAGAGAATGTTACTTTCTTTTCTTTCTTCTTCTTCTTTTTTTTTTTTTTTTTAATAGGAATGACCAGAAGAGAATAAATGGGTTGTGAAGATGGTTTCCTGGTAAAAGTTAAAATAGCCCAACTTTTTGTGACAGAAATTTGAGTTTCTTAAGTCAGCTGTGTCAGCTAAGTGTGTAATGCTGGATTGTGTTCATTTGCACTCTGCAGTGGTTCTGTGTATGGAAGTGTCTGGCAGCTTTGAATTAATTCAATGAATTAATGTTATAAGGAATTATTTTGTCATAGTATTTAAATCATAATGTTATTTCAAAATTCAGTTCTGAGGATTTTTTTCCCTTTAAAAAGCTATATTCTGGGTAGATTTTAATTGGTAAAAAATGTAATTGTTCTGGAGTATTTTTTATATGTAAAGGTTCTGGAGTATTTTTTTATATGTAAATGTCTTATGAGCCAATAAAATTGTTTCAAAGTTAAAAAAAAAAAAACTTCGCTGGGGAGGCCAGCAGGACTCCGGCGTGTGCGGGGGCAGCCTGTGCCCTGGGACCCAGGTGATGGCCACACACATGCTGTGGGCATGTGCTGGGAGCCTGGCACAGCATCACATGGACATATGTGCGTGAAAAGGTGTGCATATACCTTTGTGTGCATAAATACATCTGTTTCTAGAAGCGTACCTGGAAAGGTGCTTTATCTGTAATAGTCAGTTTTCAAAATGTAATCCAGAGCAAGGGATCTTAGTGAAAACACGCAAGGGAGAAAATGTTTTGGTACAAAACACAAAGCTGTAATGTAAGTGTTTATGCCCAAATGTACTGTGAATCAAACATATGGCGATATTTATCGTCTGGTGGGTCTGCTTGAAAGGTTTGGTCGATCAGTTTCAGTTCTCATTTCACAAAAATAAAATAATGTGACTACCGTATTTTCCGGTGTATAAGACAACTTTTGAAACGAAAAAAAGTCAACTGAAAAAAGACTCCCAGATATATAAGATGACCCCCTAATTTTACAATTAAAACATAGGTTTAGGCCTTTATTCGCCTATTTTCGGGATATACTCGGCGTATAAGACGACCTCCGATTTTCAGTTGACTTTTTTTCGTTTCAAAAGTCGTCTTATACGCCGGAAAATACGGTAAGTGATTACTAAATATATACTTCTAGGGCAGAGTAGTTTACCCACTTTGTGTACTTTTTGCACGTGTGCAGCACATCAAGGCTGTTTATAAAGTATAACACAATTGGATGATGTGACAATATGGTTGAGTAAAGAGGTGTGGCCAGTTGTTTATAAAAATTAGGCACCTCACAGTTTTTAAGACAAACGTGTTAACCTAAAATCTTCAAAAGGCAGGGTCAGTGGACTGTTAAGACCTTTGTACAGGCCTCAGACATAAAAAAAAAAGCAGCTACCTCTTTAGGATGTGGCCTGAAAGAAACCTGTTATTTTCAGTTATTACTGTCTTCAAAGTAAATTAACATTTTTGCAGCCTTTTTATGTGAGGGGTGTTTTTGTTTGTTTGTTTTTATTTATTTATTTATTTATTTTTATTTATTTATTTATTTATTTTTTAATATATTTTATTGATTTTTTTTTTTACCCCCTCCCTCCCTCCCACACATCCCCTCCCTCCCCAGAGTTTTGTGTCCATTGGTTGCACTTATATGCATGTATACAAGTCCTTCGGTTGATCTATTATCTCCCCCAGATCTTCCTCCCGTCCCCACTGTAACTTGACAGTCTACTTGTTGATATACTGTCTCTATATCTATCTTATGGTTCACCAGTTTATAATGTTCTTTATTATCCACAAATGAGTGAGGTCATGTGGTGTTTCTCTTTCATTGATTGGCTTATTTCACTCAGCATGATGTTCTCCAATTCCATCCAGGATGCTGCAAATGATGAGAAATCCTTCTTTTTTATGGCAGCATAGTATTCCATTGTGTAGATGTACCATAGTTTTTGGATCCAATCATCTGCTGACGGACACTTAGGCTGTTTCCAAATTCTGGCTATTGTAGATTGTGCTGCTATGAACATAGGGGTGCATATATCCTTTCTGATTGGTGTTTCAAGTTTCTTGGGATATATTCCTAGAAGTGGGATTACTGGGTCAAGTGGGAGTTCCATTTTCAGTTTTTTGAGGAAACTCCACACTGTTCTCCACAGTGGTTGCACCAGTCTACATTCCCACCAGCAGTGCGCGAGGGTTCCTTTTTCTCCGCAACCTCGCCAACACTTGTCGTTTGTTGATTTGTTGATGTTGGCCATTCTGACAGGTGTGAGATGGTACCGCATTGTTGTTTTGATTTGCATCTCTCGGATAATTAGTGACTTTGAGCATGTTTTCATGTGCTTTTTGGCCTTCCTTCTGTCATCTTTTGAAAATATTCTATTTAGGTCCATTGCCCATTTTTTAATTGGATCATTCATCTTCCTTTTATTTAGTTGTATAAGCTGTTTGTAGATGTTGGAGATTAAACCTTTATCAGTGGTAACATTTGCAAATATGTTCTCCCACACAGTGGGCTTTCTTGTTGTTTTGTTGATGGTTTCTTTTGCTGTAAAAAAGCTTTTTATTTTGATGTAGTCCCATTTGTTTATTTTCTCTTTAGCTTCCATTGCACTAGGGGTAGTATCAGTGAAGAAGTTTTTTTGGCATACGTCTGAGATTTTGTTGCCTGTGGATGCTTCAAGTATTTTTATGGTTTCCCGTCTGATGTTTAAGTCCTGTATCCATTTTGAGTTTATTTTTGTGTATGGTGTAAGTTGGTGATCTAGTTTCATTCTTTTGCATGTATCTGTCCAATTTTCCCAACACCATTTATTGAAGAGACTGTCTTGACTCCATTGTATATTAGTGCCTCCTTTGTCAAATATTAATTGAGCATAGTGATTTGGGTTGATATCTGGGTTCTCGATTCGATTCCATTGATCTATATGTCTGTTTTTGTGCCAGTACCAGGCTGTTTTGAGAACAGTGGCTTTGTAATACAGTTTGAAGTCTGGTATTGAGATACCTCCTACTTTACTCTTCTTTCTCAGGATTGCTGTGGCTATTCGGGGTCTTTTATTGTTCCAAATGAACTTTTGGAGAGTTCTTTCTAGGTCAGTGAAATATGCCGTTGGTATTTTAATGGGGAGTGCATTGAACTTATAGATTGCTTTAGGAAGTATGGACATTTTGATGATGTTGATTCTACCAATCCATGAACATGGTATGTTCTTCCATCTGTTTACATCTTCCTCTATTTCTTTTTTCAGTGTCGTGTAGTTTTCCGCAAATAGATCCTTTACTTCCTTAGTTAAGTTTATTCCTAGGTATCTTAATTTTTTTGGTGCGATCGTAAATGGAATTGCTTTTTTAGTCTCTGTTTCTATAAACTCACTGTTGGTGTATAGAAATGCCATAGATTTCTTGGTGTTAATTTTGTATCCTGCTACATTGCCAAATTCATTTATTAAGCCAATTAGTTTTTTAATGGAGTCTTTTGGGTTTTTTATATACAATATCATGTCGTCTGCAAATAAGGATAACTTTACTTCTTCTTTTCCAATTTGGATGCCTTTTATTTCCTCCTCTTGTCTAATTGCAATGGCTAGTACTTCCAGTACTATGTCAAAGAGGAGTGGCGATAGTGGGCATCCCTGTCTTGTTCCTGTTCTTAGAGGGAATGGTTTTAGTTTTTGCCCATTGAGTATGATGTTTGCTGTGGGTTTATCATATATAGCTTTTATTACGTTGAGGTATGATCCTTGTACTCCCACCTTGTTAAGAGTTTTTATCAGGAAAGGGTGTTGGATTTTATCAAATGCTTTTTCTGCATCAATTGATATGACTATATGATTTTTATCTTTCAACTTGTTTATGTGATGTATCACGTTTATTGATTTGCGGATATTGTACCAACCTTGCATTCCTGGTATAAATCCTACTTGGTCATGGTGTATGATCTTTGTGATGCTCTGCTGGAGCCGATTTGCTAGAATTTTGTTGAGGATTTTGGCATCTATGTTTATGAGGGATATTGGCCTGTAATTCTCTTTCATTGAGTTGTCTTTATCGGGTTTTGGTATTAGGGTGATGCTGGCTTCATAGAAGGAGTTTGGAAGTGTTCCTTCCTCTTGAATTTTTTGGAATAGTCTGAGGAGGATAGGTTTTAGTTCTTCCTTGAATGTTTGGTAAAACTCTCCTGTGAAGCCATCTGGCCCTGGGCTTTTGTTTGCTGGAAGCTTTTTGATGACTGTTTCAATTTCTTCCCAAGTCACTGGTCTATTGAGATTTTTAGATTCTTCCTGATTGAGTTTTGGAAGTTTGTATTTTTCTAGGAATATGTCCATTTCCTCCAGGTTGTTCAGTTTGTTGGAATAGAGTTGTTCGTAGTATTTTGTAACAATCCGTTGTATTTCGGTGGGGTCTGTTGTTATTTCACCTCTTTCATTTCTGATTTTGTTTATTTGGGTCCTCTCTCTTTGTTTCTTGGTTAGCCTGGCTAGAGGTCCATCTATCTGGTTTATTCTTTCAAAGAACCAGCTCTTGGTTTTATTGATCTTATGTATTGTTTTTTTGGTCTCTATGTCGTTTATCTCTGCTCTGATTTTTGTTATTTCCTTCCTTCTGCTTACACTGGGTTTTTCTTGTTGCTCCTTTTCTAACTCTTTGAGTTGTAGAGTTAGATCATCTGTTACTATTTTTTCTAGTTTTTTGCAATAGGCTTGTAAGGATATGAACTTCCCTCTCAAAACTGCTTTTGCTGTGTCCCAAAGATTTTGGATTGTTGTGCTTTCATTGTCATTTGTTTCCAGGATGTTTTTAATTTCTTCCTTGATTTCTCTGGTAACCCAGTCCTTGTTTAATAGCAAGCTGTTTAGTCTCCATGTGTTTGATTTCTTTGGATTATTTTTATTGTAGTTAATTTCCAGTTTTATGCCATTATGGTCTGAGAAGATACTTGATATGATTTCTATCTTCTTGAATTTGAAGAGACTTTGCCTATGTCCCAAAATGTGGTCTATCTTTGAGAATGTCCCATGTGCACTTGAGAAGAATGTATATTCTGTGGCTTTGGGGTGGAGTGTCCTGAAGATGTCAATTAATTCCATCTGGTCTAGTGAGTCATTTAGGATTGATATTTCTTTGCTGATTTTTTGTTTAGATGATTTGTCGAAGGGTGACAGTGGGGTATTAAAATCTCCTACTATGATTGTATTGCTATTAATCTCTCCCTTAATGTCCTCTAGCAGTTTTTTAATGTATTTGGTTGCTCCTGTATTGGGTGCATATATATTTACCAGGGTTATTTCTTCTTGTTGGATTGTTCCCTTTAGTATTATGAAGTGGCCTTCATTATCTCTTGTTATGTCCTTCACTCTGAGATCTAATTTGTCAGATATAAGTATTGCTACCCCAGCTTTTTTTTCATTTCCATTTGCCTGGAAAACTTTTTTCCATCCCTTCACCCTCAGTCTGTGTGCATCTCTTTTTCTGAGGTGGGTTTCTTGTAGACAACAGATGTATGGGTCTTGTTTTCTTATCCAATCTGTTACCCTATGTCTTTTGATTGGAGCATTTAATCCATTTACATTTAAGGTTATTATTGATAGGTACTCATTTGACGCCATTTTTATTCTATACCCGTGTTCCTTCTTCACTTCTTATTTCTTTATTTTTACAGTAGACCCTTTAGCATTTCTTGCATTGCTGGTTTGGTGGAGATAAATTCCTTCAGTCTTTTTTTGTCTGTGAAGCTCCTGATTTCCCCTTCAATTTTGATAGATAGCCTTGCTGGGTACAGTATTCTTGGATTCAGACCCTTCCTTTGCATGACTTTGTATATTTCATCCCATTCCCTTCTGGCCTGATAAGTTTCTGTTGAGAAATCAGTTGCTAGTCTGATGGGGGTTCCTTTGTATGTAACTTTCTGTCTCTCTCTGGCTGCTTTTAAGATTCTTACTTTGTCGTTGTTGTTTGCCAATTTAATTATAATGTGCCTTGGAGTCTGTCTTCTGGGATTCATTTTGCTTGGGACTCTGCGGGCATCTTGGATTTGTGTGGGTTTTTTCTTTTCTATTTCAGGAAAGTTTTCTGTCATTATTTCTTGAAATACTTTTTCCATGTCTACCTCAGTTTCCTTTCCTTCTGGAACCCCTATTATTCGAATATTATTTTGTTTTGTTTTGTCCCAAAGCTCCCGTAGGCTCTCCTCCTGCTTTTTAATCTTTTTTTCTAGAAGTTGCTCTACTTGGGTATTTTTTTCCATCTTATCTTCTAGCTCACTGATGCGGTCCTCTGCTTCATCTAGTCTACTCTTGATGCTTTCTATTGAGTTCTTCATGGTAGCGATGTCACTTTTCATTTCTTCTTGGTTCTTCTTCAGTTCCTCATGGCTCTCCTTCATTTCCTCATGGTTCTTTCTCATTTCTTCTTGGCTTTTGTCAAATTTCTCTTCCATTCTTTTTAGCCATGCTATGATCATTACTCTGAATTCTTGCTCTGGCAGGCTGCTTACCTCTGGCTCGTTTACTTCCTTTTCTGGTGATGCCTGCTTTTCTTTCAAGTGCGGACTATGTTTTTGTCTCCCCATGGCCTCTCTTTTCAGGATGTCTGGTTATGTGGTATTCCTTCTCCTGCGTTGATTTTGAGGTACAAAATACAACACTACCAGGTACAACACAAGCAGCACTTAACAGGAATGTATTTACAATATTAATAACCTCTAATAAAGGTGACCACTAGAGAAAGGCAACTTAGGGGATAGGAGAGAAGGAATAAAGGTAAAAATAAAATAAAGAAAAATTAAAAAAAAATAAAATTAAAATTAAAAAAAAAATTAAGTAAATTAAAAAAAAAAAGAGGGATAAAGAGATAGAAAAAGAAGAAGAAGAAAAAAGTAATGACAAAATGAAGTTGGAAAACAGGGAAAAAAAGAAGAGGGAGAGAGAGAGAGAGAAAGAGAGAGAAGAAGCAAACTAAAAGAGAAATGGGAAACAAACTATATATATATGGAGAAAATTGCCATAGAAAAACCTCTGGACCCAGCCAATGCCAGTAACAATACTTGGAGATTAATACAAACTACAATATCCACTATTATTAAGTAAGGCTATGATATACAGAAGTAAAATAAACAAACAAAAACAGAGGATTTAAAAAAAAAATACAAAGCAACAATAACAATACAGGAATAAGCATAACAATTTCACTAAAAGGCATAAAAATTCACAATAATCAACCTTCACACATACAATGCGAAAAGGATAGAGGGGAGAATGGATTTTTTTTTTTTTTTAACTAGTTAATATAGTGCAGAGATTGGTATTTATACACTTGGATCAGGGGTTGGAACTTAGGTCTATAAGTATAGTGAGAGCTTTAGCAGGGGGTATAGAGAGAGAATAGAGGAAAAACTAAAGCCGGAAAGGGATAGGATAAACTGTAGACTAAAGGGTAAAGTTTAGTAAGAGAGTGATAGTGTAAAGGTTGAGTTGAGATAGGGTTGAATGATGCTATAGTAGAGATTAAAATAGAATGAAGGTTACTCCCAATGTAAAATAAAGAAAAAATAAAATGGTACTAGAGAGAGAAAAAAAAGAAAAGAAAGAAAGAAAAAAAATAAATAAATAAAATTTTTTTTAAAAAAAATTGCAAAATAGCAGTATTAATAGTGATAGAGATTGAAAAATGTAGTAATTGAAAAGGTAAAATCAAGTAAGGAAAAAAGAAAAAAAATTGTTTCTTAAGTAAAAGATATGAAAAATGAAAATTAAATAAAAGATGTAAAAAATGAAAATAAAATAAAGTATAGCAAAATTAGCATAAAAATGACCAGTACTGGTCACTCACTTCCTCAGTTAATGTATTTGGCACTTCTGATTCTCGGACCAGACAGTCTTGCAGTTCCCAGCTTTCCACTGCACCTCAGTTTTGTAAGGTAATCCTTAATTTTTAGTAGACTATATCTTAGATATTTGTGTCCATTTATTTTTGATTAATTAAAAGACAAAAGAAAAGAAAGGAAAAAAAAAAAAAAAAAAAAAAAAAGAAGGGCAGTTTGTAATTCAGCTCTTAGGTGTTAGTGTTTCCGGTTTGACCTCCCAGTCTTTTTGGTTGCTCCGGCCTTCTTTCTCTATGGCTCTAGCTGGCAGGGTGCCAGCTGGCTCCCAGACTATCTCTTCTGGCTCCGATCCCTTGTTTCCAGGGAGGCACTTTCTCCCTGCAAATTCCCCAGATATGCCCAACTAGGCTGATCTTCCCTAGTATTCCGAAGCTAGGGGGTGAAGGGGATCAGGCGCCGAGGTGTCCAGATGTTCCGCCCTTGGCGGGACAGCCGCGATTCTTAACACTCTGTCCCGTGTCCCCTGGCTTTAAAAAAAAAAAAAATTCCCGCTTCTGGGGAAGCTTATGCCAAACCCAGCACTAGATGTCGCTGCAGCCTTCTTAGGGCTCAGCTTTGCGGGCGCTGCATGGAGGCAGGGCCGGAACTCCCCGGCTACTGTGGCTGCCGGCACCGCGGGACCGCGATCTCTCAGGCTTTCCCCGCAAATTCTGACCTTTCCGTGGGTGACCGAAGAACTCCTTTGAATCCACACACCAGCGCCAACTCGGGCGTCTCAGCTACTGGATGGAGCTCTCCGCAGTGGGCTTTCCAGGCCTCAGAGAAGCCACTCCTTTCTCACAGCGCCGCCGCCGCTGCTTCTGCCGCCGCCGCAGCCGCCGCGGCCGCCGCTGTGGCTGTGTTGGCCACCGGCTGGAAATCCTGTCCAGCGGATCGCTGCCTAGCTTCCTTGAAACCTCTGCTGCCCCTCAGCTGCCAATCAACCCTCCCTGAGCGACTCAGATGTTACTTTTATCTGTTCTGGGACCAGAGTCAGAACAAGTCCGACTGTTCGGTCGCCATCTTCAAGCTCCGCCCCCTCTGTTTTTATTTTTTATACTTTCATTACAATATTTGAAATAGGTGTTGTCATTATTTTAAAGCAATAGTTTTTCCTCTCAATCTCAGAGCCCTAGATTTTCACACAAACCCCAAAAATGTTTATTTGAAGTAATTTATGCATCTAGATTCCAGATGGCCTAATTCAACATTACACACTTAGCTGAAGTAGCTATGCCTCCACTTAAGAAACTCTCTAGGTACCAGCAGGAGAGGCAGTTGGGGGGGGGGGGGGCGGTTCAGGCCAGAAGGGGAACAGTTAGGCAGGCAGGCAAGCAGTTAGGGGCAATCAGGCAGGCAAGCGGTTGGGAGCCAGCAGTCCTGGATTGTGAGAGAGATGTCCAACTGCTGGTTTAGGCCCAATCTATGTGGAATCAGGCCTAATCCAGCAGTTAGACATCCCCCAAGTGGTCCCTGATTGGAGAGGGTGCAGGCCGGGCTGAGGGACACCTCCCCTGTGCATAAATTTCATGCACTGGGCCACTAGTTATACTAATAAAATGGTAATATTCTAATTAGACCAGGTGACCAGACATCTTCCAGATGTCCCACTTCCTTTCGGACAATTAGGGGGTGATCAGGCCAGCAGGAGGACAGTTGGGAGGCAGCCAAGCCAGCAGGGGACAGTTGGGTGGCCAGGCTGGCACAAGGGCAGTTGGGGGACAGCCAGGCAGGGGGCAGTTGGGGGGTGACCAGGCAGACCTGCAAAGGGGCAATTGGGGGAGGGGGTGGCCAGGCACATCAGCAGTGGAGCAATTGGGGGCAACCAGATTGGGAGGGGCAGTTAGTGATGACTAGGGTAGCAGGGTGGTAGTTGGGGAGTGACCAGGCTGGCAGAGGAGGGCAGTTGGGGGTGATCAGGCCAGCAGGAGAGAGCATGTGGAGGAAATCAGGCCAGCAGGGGAGCAGTTAGGAGCAATCAGACAGGCAGGCAGGTGAGTGGTTAGGAGCCAGCAGTCCCGGATTATGAGAGGGATGTCTGACTGCTGGTTTAGACTGGATCCTGCAGCCAGAAATCCCTCGAGGGGTCCCAGATTGGAGAGGGTGCAGGCCGGGCTGAGGAACACCCTCCAATGCACAAACTTGGAATAAGATGCAACAGGGTGATGAAATAAACCACAGGCATCAAAGCCTACCCCTCATTCCATCACATGGAAGTTTTACTCAACTGGCCCAAATACCCCCCAGATGTCTCATTTTATTAGCACAAAGCTAGAATAATTAAAATCAGGGGTCAGCACCTGCTCTGGCTAAGCTCTCCCCAAACTTGAATAAGCACCTAAATTTTCTGAAAGAACTTCTTAAAATGCACATTTCTAATTCAATACACTTGGGAATCTGGTTTTCTCCGAAGCTTCCAAGTGGCTCTGGTACGTGTGGTCCCTGGAGTCTGATTTAAATCTCCACTGGCTCATTGTTTCCTACACAGGAAATACAAATAACCCAGGAGTAAGGAGGCACATGACTGCACTCTGTTTAGATAGGCACTCTCATCAATCAGCCTCTTTTAAACTAAAAATAACCTCAGAGCGCCACTTTTGGAAAAGGGGAAGGAGTTAGACATAAATCAGATCCCGCTGTGTGACAGCCACTGTGCACAGTGCTGTCCATCTAACATACACTGAGACTCAGATATGAACTTTCCCAAAGTCGTCTGGGCAACAAATGGCCATAGTATGTTTTGATGAATTGAACTCAGTTCTCTCTGACCCCAATACTTTTAGGTTCTCCGTTATTTCTACTTCTCTGAATATTAGTTAATAATACTTTCAATTCAGTTCAATAGATACATAGATAGAGATCATTTATGTATGTGTGTGTGTGGTGGGGGAATCAAAAAACACAGAGGAGGAACACACTGATGAATAAAACAAGTACACGCCTGCCACGAGTTCAAGCAGCAGGAAAGACACACGAAGAGCTCACCCTGGGGTCTGTGCCAAGCCTGTGATGGAGGCACTGTCTGAGCAGTACTCTTAGCTCAGAAGGAAGAGTGATACCTCAGCTACTTTTGAAGGGAAAGGAGTTTATTTGCCTAAAGGTCTACTATGCATTGCCAGGTGGAGGAGATAGCTGAAGAAAAGTTATAGAACTATTACATAGACAGTATGTAATTTAAAGATAATTTTTGGTTAATAATCAATGCAGATTCCTTCTCTTATCAATTCCAAAGATAACTAACAGTTAATTTTTATAAGTTCTGAGCTTTAAGACATAGACATATCAGTAAATGGATCCATTGGCTGATATGCCTTAAAGCTCAGAACTTATAAAAATTAACTATTTTTATAAGAGGTCATTCATTTATGCAGTACACACAATTAAGAAAAAAAACCATGCTTTACTCATAATAATTTCTTAGGCTTCAGCTGATAAAGCAAGCAAAAAAGAAACTAATCCACACTTAAATTCCATGGACTTAACTCAGGCACTGCCTTCTGTCCTATGCCTAAGATTATTGACAATGATGGCAGCCAATTATAGCTTTATTTTTCTTATCTTGGGCACTGAGAGGTGGGCTTTCTCTACTCTCTGTCAGAGAACTATGTCAAAGCAGCAGGCACATAGAATTCTAATGACATCCTACAAGATAAAATGTCTGGATAATATCAAGCTCACGATAATAGTAAAGTACCATATATACATAAGCTGGTCCCATGAACACATTTCTGAGTCCTGCAAAATTAGTTCACCAAACAAAAATATACCCATGGACCGTTGTCCTCTGGTACATTTGAGTGAAGAGCTAATACTTTCTGGGGCAGCTGGGCAGTGCTATGCTAAACACAAGTATGCTGAGCAATCTTCCAGCTACCACCTTCCAGCTGCCACCTTCAAGCTATCACATTTCAGCTACCCCCTTCCAGCTGCCACCTTCCAGCTACCACCTTCCAACTGTCACCTTACAGCTGTCACCTTCCAGCTACCACCTTCCAACTGTCACCTTACAGCTGTCACCTTCCAGCTACCACCTTCCAACTGCCACCTTCCAACTGTCACCTTCCAGCTACCACCTTCCAACTGTCACCTTAAAGCTGTCACCTTCCAGCTACCACCTTCCAACTGCCACCTTCCAACTGTCACCTTCCAGCTACCACCTTCCAACTGTCACCTTCCAACTGTCACCTTCCAGCTACCACCTTCCAACTGTCACCTTACAGCTGTCACCTTCCAGCTACCACCTTCCAGCTGTCACCTTAAAGCTGTCACCTTCCAGCTACCACCTTCCAACTGTCACCTTCCAACTGTCACCTTCCAGCTACCACCTTCCAACTGCCACCTTCCAACTGTCACCTTCCAACTGTCACCTTCCAGCTACCACCTTCCAGCTGTCACCTTCCAACTGTCACCTTCCAGCTACCACCTTCCAACTGTCACCTTACAGCTGTCACCTTCCAGCTACCACCTTCCAGCTGTCACCTTACAGCTGTCACCTTCCAGCTACCACCTGCCAACTGCCACCTTCCAACTGTCACCTTCCAGCTACCACCTTCCAACTGTCACCTTACAGCTGTCACCTTCCAGCTGCCACCTTCCAACTGTCACCTTCCAGCTGTCACCTTCCAGCTGTCACCTTCCAACTGTCACCTTCCAGCTGTCACCTTCCAGCTGTCACCTTACAGCTGTCACCTTCCAGCTACCACCTTCCAACTGTCACCTTCCAACTGTCACCTTCCAGCTACCACCTTCCAACTGTCACCTTCCAGCTGCCACCTTCCAACTGTCACCTTCCAGCTACCACCTTCCAACTGTCACCTTACAGCTGTCACCTTCCAGCTACCACCTTCCAACTGTCACCTTACAGCTGTCACCTTCCATCTGCCACCTTACAGCTGTCATCTTCCAGCTACCACCTTCCAACTGTCACCTTCCAGCTGTCACCTTCCATCTGCCACCTTCCAACTGCCACCTTCCAGCTGCCACCTTCCAACTGTCACCTTCCAACTGTCACCTTCCAGCTACCACCTTCCAACTGTCACCTTACAGCTGTCACCTTCCAGCTACCACCTTCCAACTGTCACCTTACAGATGTCACCTTCCATCTGCCACCTTACAGCTGTCACCTTCCAGCTGCCACCTTCCAGCTACCACCTTCCAGCTGTTACCTTACAGCTGTCACCTTCCAACTGTCACCTTCCAGCTACCACCTTCCAACTGTCACGTTACAGCTGTCACCTTACAGCTGTCACCTTCCAACTGTCACCTTCCAACTGTCACCTTCCATCTGCCACCTTCCAACTGTCACCTTCCAGCTGTCACCTTCCAGCTGTCACCTTCCAGCTACCACCTTCCAGCTGTCACCTTCCAGCTGTCACCTTCCAGCTACCACCTTCCAGCTGTCACCTTCCAGCTGCCACCTTCCAACTGTCACCTTCCAGCTGTCACCTTCCATCTGCCACCTTACAGCTGTCACCTTACAGCTGCCACCTTACAGCTGTCACCTTACAGCTGTCACCTTACAGCTGCCACCTTACAGCTGTCACCTTCCAGCTACCACCTTCCAACTGTCACCTTCCAACTGTCACCTTCCAGCTACCACCTTCCAGCTGTCACCTTCCAACTGTCACCTTCCAGCTACCACCTTCCAGCTGTCACCTTCCAACTGTCACCTTCCAGCTACCACCTTCCAACTGTCACCTTCCAGCTGTCACCTTCCAGCTACCACCTTCCAGCTGTCACCTTACAGCTGTCACCTTCCAGCTACCACCTTCCAGCTGCCACCTTCCAACTGTCACCTTCCAGCTATAACCTTCCAGCTGTCACCTTCCAACTGTCACCTTCCAGCTGCCACCTTACAGCTGTCACCTTACAGCTGTCACCTTCCAGCTGCCACCTTCCAACTGTCACCTTCCAGCTGTCACCTTCCATCTGCCACCTTACAGCTGTCACCTTACAGCTGTCACCTTCCATCTGCCACCTTCCAGCTGTCACCTTCCAGCTGTCACCTTCCAGCTGTCACCTTCCAGCTACCACCTTCCAGCTGTCACCTTCCAGCTGTCACCTTCCAGCTACCACCTTCCAGCTACCGCCTTCCAGCTGTCGCCTTCCAGCTGTCACCTTCCAGCTGCCGCCTTCCAACTGCCACCTTACAGCTGTCACCTTCCATCTGCCACCTTCCAGCTACCACCTTCCAGCTGTCACATTCCAGCTGTCACCTTCCAGCTGCCACCTTCCAGCTGTCACCTTTCAGCTACCACCTTCCAGCTGTCACCTTCCAGCTGTCACCTTCCAGCTGCCACCTTTCAGCTGTCACCTTCCATCTGCCACCTTACAGCTGTCACCTTCCAGCTGCCACCTTCCATCTGCCACCTTACAGCTGTCACCTTCCATCTGCCACCTTCCAGCTACCACCTTCCAGCTGTCACCTTCCAGCTGTCACCTTCCAGCTGCCACCTTCCAGCTGTCACCTTCCATCTGCCACCTTCCAGCTACCTCCTTCCAGCTGTCACCTTCCAGCTGTCACCTTCCAGCTACCACCTTTCAGCTGTCACCTTCCAGCTGCCACCTTTCAGCTGTCACCTTCCAGCTGCCACCTTCCAACTGTCACCTTCCAGCTGTCACATTCCAGCTGTCATCTTCCATCTGCCACCTTACAGCTGTCACCTTCCAGCTGCCACCTTCCAGCTGCCACCTTCCAGCTGCCACCTTCCAGCTGTCACCTTCCAGCTGCCACCTTCCAGCTGCCACCTTCCAGCTGTCACCTTCCATCTGCCACCTTCCAACTGTCACCTTCCAGCTGTCACCTTCCAGCTGCCACCTTCCAGCTGTCTCCTTCCAGCTGTCACCTTCCAGCTGTCACCTTCCAGCTGCCACCTTCCAACTGTCACCTTCCAACTGTCACCTTCCAGCTACCACCTTCCAGCTACCACCTTACAGCTGTCACCTTCCAGCTGCCACCTTCCAGCTGCCACCTTCCATCTGCCACCTTCCAGCTGCCACCTTCCAGCTGCCACCTTCCAACTGTCACCTTCCAGCTGTCACCTTCCAGCTGCCACCTTCCAGCTGTCACCTTCCATCTGCCACCTTCCATCTGCCACCTTCCAGCTGTCACCTTCCAGCTGTCACCTTCCAGCTGTCACCTTCCAGCTGCCACCTTCCAGCTGTCTCCTTCCAGCTGTCACCTTCCAGCTGCCACCTTCCAGCTGCCACCTTCCAGCTGTCACCTTTCATCTGCCACCTTCCAGCTGTCACCTTCCATCTGCCACCTTCCATCTGCCACCTTCCAACTGTCACCTTCCAGCTACCACCTTCCAACTGTCACCTTCCAGCTGTCACCTTACAGCTGTCACCTTACAGCTGCCACCTTACAGCTGCCACCTTCCATCTGCCACCTTCCAACTGTCACCTTCCAGCTGCCACCTTCCAACTGTCACCTTCCAGCTGCCACCTTCCAGCTGCCACCTTCCAGCTGTCACCTTCCAGCTGCCACCTTCCAGCTGTCACCTTCCAGCTGTCACCTTCCAGCTGCCACCTTCCATCTGCCACCTTCCAACTGTCACCTTCCAACTGTCACCTTCCAGCTACCACCTTCCAACTGTCACCTTACAGCTGTCACCTTCCAGCTGCCACCTTCCAGCTGCCACCTTCCAGCTGCCACCTTCCAACTGTCACCTTCCAGCTGCCACCTTCCAACTGTCACCTTCCAACTGTCACCTTCCAACTGTCACCTTCCAGATGTCACCTTCCAGCTGTCACCTTCCAGCTGTCACCTTCCATCTGCCACCTTCCAACTGTCACCTTCCAGCTGTCACCTTCCAGCTGTCACCTTCCAGCTGCCACCTTCCAGCTGTCTCCTTCCAGCTGCCACCTTCTAGGCCAAGACAGTAGGAATACTATTTCATGGCTCATTCTGACACAAGTTAAATGCTATGAGGCCTGAATTTCACAAAGTCTTAAAGATTTCAATCATGTCTAAATTACTCATGGTCATAATGCAAATGATAAGCCCCACTAGCCATTACTCATCTTGCTTTGTTCTTATTTACTTACTACAGGCCTGGTGCAGCCCGCTGACTGTGAGCTGGCTGATGAGCCTGGCTTCTGGCTGAGCATCTGCCCCCTAGTGGTCAATGTATATCATAGTGGTTGGTTGTTCTGCCATTTGGTCCATTTGCCTATTAGCATTTTATTATATAGGATTATATAGAATTGCTCTGAATATTCTGGAATATTTGTGTTTTCTTATGGAAATGAAAATAAAACTGGTTACCTTAATTAGTCTATAAGTAATAACCAATTTCAGTCAGATTAAATACTTAAAAGAAAAAAAGTTGAAAACAGTAAAGATTGTTTTATGATTTCATATAGGGAATATCTAAATATGATATGACAAGTCAAATTTAAAAAAATTAATAAATTCAACCACATACTAATTTTAAAACTTCTCTTTATCCAAAGGAATATCAGAAGTGCAAAAATAATTTCTTAGAAAACTAGACAACAATATTTGGACCCTCAAAATATTACACTCTAAGATACATAAGGAAACGTAATTTAGTAAGAAAAAGACATGGACAAGAAGGTTTGCAGGGGCTGCTTCTAATTACCGGTAGCTGGAAATGGTCTAAATGCACCTCAAGAGGAACATGGATGGGTAAATTTAGGTGTATTCAGACCTTGTAATACTAAACAATAGCTTGAAGGAATGAATTAGAACTATAGGTGTAACATGACTGAATTTATAAACATAATTCTAATTTTTTTAAAAAAACAAGGATGTGAACGATGTATGAATTATAAAACTGTATAATATTTAAAAAGAAAGTGATGTCATACATGTAGTAAATGTAGAGACATTTATAGGAATAATAAAACACCAAATGCAAAATTATGATACCCTCTGGTTAGAGAGAAGGGTTTTTCTGAGAAAGGGAAACCAGAAACTTCAAATATTTTGGTACTACTTGATTCCTTAATCAAGATTTTATGTACATAAATATTTATTTTATACTATGTACCCATTAATATGCTGTAAAAATGTTAAGATAATTATGTTTTTGAAAGAGTAAAAACAAGTGAGCTGATAGGTTCATCTGACAAATAATTCAAGATAAACTACCACAAAAAGATAAAATACAAAGTTAAAAGAAAATAAGTTGAGATACACATATTCTAAAAAGTTCTAACAGCATTAAGTGAATAAAGACAATAAAATCATTTTCTCAGATTGTAAAGGAAAATATTTTGGTCAAGAATGTTCTACTCAGGAAATATGTTATTCAAGGATAAAGGCAGCCAGTTAAGATGGTAAAATAAGTAACTTTCTGTGCTTCCTTCCATTACCACATCAAAAATATAACTAAATTACAGAACAACCGTCATTGAGATCCTCCTGGAGACCAGCTGCACAGAAGTCTGTAGCTAAGGATACCAAGAGGAAGCTACTTCCAGACCAGCAGAAGGGGCAGAAACACGAACCAGGCTGGCCCCACACTCATGGCATGGTGTTAAAAAATTGGAGGATATCTCAGCTGCAGAAATCTCCCCTGAGTAATGGGGGTCCCAGTCCACTCCAGGCTCCCCAACCCAGGGCTCTAGCACAAGAGAGGGAAGTCCCCATAGTGCAGGCTGTAAAAATCTGCAAAATTGCATCCTAGTGAGATGAAGGGATACTGGAGACTTAGGAACTGCAGGCCTTACAGGAAGGGCCCACATACAGATTCACCCAGAAACTCACTCATTCTGAGCTGCGGTTCCAGGGAAGCAGCTCCAGAGTGTCAGGAACGTTCGGGGCAGAGCTGAATTGCCGAGCTCCAGGAGAGGGCCAAGTGGGCAGGGCAGGCAGATCTCTCCAGGAACACATCACTGTCAGATGCCATTGTTTCTTTGTTGAGCTCTCCCAATCAAGCCAGAAAGGGAAGATGGCCACCACATCTGAACTCTCCGTTACCTTGGCTAACACTTTAGTACCAAACTAGTGATTCTCTAACACCCCACATGATCCAACTTATGTGTGTGGCCCAAACGACTGGGGGTGGCCTTCCCGCAGAAGCAGCCTGAGGAAGCAGCATTGAGGAAATGACATGCTATGAATTTTCTAAAAACTCTCAAAGGTCCGCCAACCCTAAACAGGCAGCAATGGCCTCAGTGAGCCTGGTGCCCATCGCTAAGTGGCCAAGCCCAGCACTAGTAGCAGCTCTCCTCATTTTGCTTCACAGCCTCTCTCAGGCACCTCCAAGCCCAGCACAGGCAAACAGATAAATTTGTTGCTTACACCAGGTGGCTTGAGGCCAGCCCCAGGCAGCAACTGACTGTGGCCTGGCCTAGGGTTTCTCAAAGAGGCCCCAGAACCAATGCTCTGTGTGGCCAGTTTAAGAAACATCATTGCATCACTCAAGCAGCTCCACAAAGAACAAACCCATAGGGCAGAATGAGCAGGCATACGAGTCCTGTTTAAGTGAGCCATTTGCCATAAGGTCACTCCCAGAAAACAACCTGTCAAGTATTGTCATGACTATTCCTCACAATCAGCCAGCCTGGGGGTCAATTTCATCCACGACATGCCTATAAGGCTCAACCTCAACAGGAGGGAACACACAACCCTTTCAGGAAACACCGCTGGAGCACCCAGTTGAGACAACCCGGGAGACTGTACCTCTGTTCCTTGAAAGGGCGCCCACTACAAAAAGCCACTTTTCCAAGAATGGAATACACAGTACATTTATTTGCCTAATACACAGAAATAAGCACAACCATAATGAGGAGAACAGGAATCATGTCCCAAATGAAAGAAGAGGACAAAACTCCATAAAAAAAGAAGGAAACAAAATAAGCACAAGCAATATAATAGATGCAGAGTTAAAACACTGGCATAAGAATGTTCAGTGCACCTAAGGGAAGAACAGATGAACTCAGTGAGAAATTACACAAAGAGTTGAAAACATAGAAATGGAAATAGAAAGCAGTAAAAAGCATTAGTCAGAAAGGGAAAATACTCTAGAAGAAATCAACAGGAGGCTAGATGAAGCAGAATATTGAATCACTGATCTGGAAAAATATGGTACAGAAAACCCCAATCAGAAGAGTGAAATAAAAAAAGAATTTTAAAAAACGAGGATAGTTTAAAGGACATCTGGGACAATGTTAACCATACCAATATTTGCAGTGGTACCAAAAGGAGAAGAGAGAGAAAGCAAGAAACCGAGAACCTTTAAGAAGAAATATTGACTGAAAACGTCCCTAATCTGGTGAAGGAAATAGACATAAAATTCAGAAAGGACGAAAGTCCCAAACAGGATGAACCCAAAGAGGCCCACATGAAGACACACCATCATTAAAATTCAAAACGTTAAAGACCAAAAGAGAATCTTAAAAGTAGCAAGATAAAAACAGTTACATACAAGGGAGCTCCCATAAATAAGACTGTCAGCTGAATTTGCAATAGAAACTTAGCAGTTTAAAAAGAATTGGCATAATATATTCAAAGCAATAATAAAAGGAACTACAACCAAGATTACTCTAAGCATCCAGGCTATCATTTAGAATCACAGGAGATATAAAGAGTTTTGCATAGAAGAAAAAATCTAAAGAAGTTCTTCATCACTAAACCAGTATAATAAGAAATATTAAAGGACTTTTCTTAAGAAGAAAAGAAAAAATATTAATAAGAACATGTAGGAAGCAAAATAAATTCTCCATGATGAAGGAAAACACATAATAAAAGCAGTGGATCAATCAATTATATTTAAAGCTGGTACAAAGATTAAGTGAAAAAATAAGGAGATTATTTTATATTACAACAATGAATCATACATGTGCTGCCTACAAGAGGCCCACTTAAGATCAAAAGACAGAGAGAGAGAGAGAGAGAGAGAGACAGAGAGAGAGAGAGAGAGAAAGAGAGAGAGAAAGAGAGACTAAAGATTGGAAAAAGATACTTCATGCAAATAGAAACAAAAAAAATAGAGTATCAATAATTATATGGGACAAAATACTTTAAGATGAAGGCTGTAAGAAAAGAAAGAGAACCAAGATGGCAGCATAGGTAAATGTCTCTATTCACCCTTCCACAACCACATCAAAATTACAACCAAAAAACAGAACAATCATAATTGTCTGAAACCTAGCTGAATGGAAGTCCTACAACAAGAGAAGAAAGAAAGAAAACACATTGAGATTGGTAGGAGGGACAGAGGCACAGGCTGGTCTGACATCCACGTGTACTGTTCTTTATAATCAGAAGGGATACGGTCTCTGCAGAGGCTGCCTGTGAGGAGCAAGGGGTGCCAGCCCACAACAGATCCACAGTCCAGGGTTCCAGAACTTGGAAGAGAAGTCACCATAACTATGGGCTGTAAAAACCAACTGGAGATCCAGGTGTTCCATTTAAAGGGCCAGCACATGTACTTACTTGGACTCCCAGCACAGAAGTGGCTCTGGGGGACCCAAACACTTATGGGGAGGAACTGGATTGACTGTCATCAGGGCTGGAACTCGGGAGCAGCTTTCTCCCAGATGGGGAGCTAGCAGTAGTCATTGTTCCTGTGCTGGGGCCTTCCCTCTTGCAGGGTTGACTGGCAGCCATATCTGAGTGTCCATCATACTGTTTGGAACACACTGTTTGCTCCACCCTGGGGATTCCTTGAGACTCTGCTCCATTCAATTTGCAGCTCCACACAATCTCTTTACAGCAGCTTTTCCATATGAATGACCTGTCCTGGCTCAGGTTTCAGACTTTCTTAAAATATCTCAAACAAGCTGCAGCTGGTGTCAGCATGCCCCAAGACTCAGCACTAGCACCAGCCTGCCTTGTTCCACAGCTGGGCCTCACCTGGTCAGCTCCAAGGCCAATAAAAATAATTAAGTAAATAGCAGCCATCTTCAAATCTTTTTTTAGCTTCTGTTGCATGGTCCCAGGATATGACTGACATTGCACCTCCCTGTGTACCCAGTGGATAGCTTCAAATCATAGCAGATTATACTCTATACATCCACAATGACACACTCCAGAGGCAGACTCAGTGAGCACCAAAGACCCACTGAAGCAAGTCCTGCTCCATAGGGCATCTCCTGCACAGCAGCTCTTCCCCTGTAGTCACAGCAGGTCCTCACAGCCAGTTGGCCTGGAGGTCAACTCCTCCCAGTGATGCCAAGAGTATTCGAGGCTCAACTATAAGACTGTGCACACATCCCACATGGGTGCACCTAGAGTGCCCAGCTCACATGACTGAGGAGGCTGAGCCACTGAGCCCTACAGGGTACCTACTATACAAGGCCACTCTACCAAATTTCAGGAGACATAGCAGCTCTACCTAATATATGGAAACAAACAGAAGGAAGCAATCAAAATGTGGAGACAAAGAAACATGTCACAAATGGAAGAAATGGAAGCAAGCAAACTACTGATTACAGAGTTTAAAATCATGGTAATAAGGTTACCCAAGGATCTTCATGAGACTTTCAAGGATCTTAGTGAGAATGTTAAAGACATGCAAAAGGGTCAGTCAGAAATTAAGCATACACTAGCTGAATTGAAGAATAATGTACAGGGATTCAATAGTAGAGTAGAGGCTTTCAATAATCAAGTCAACAATTAGGAGTATGAGAAAGCAAAAAACACCCCAAAAGAAAAAAGAATCCAAAAATATGAAGATAGTGTAATGAGCCTCTGGGACAACTTCAAGCATACCAAAATTCACATTGTGGGGGTGCCAGAAGAAGAAGAGAGAGAGCAAGATATTGAAAACCTATTTGAAGAAATAATGACAGAATACTTCCCCCTACCTGGTGAAAGAAATAGACACCTACCTGTCCAGGAAGCAGTCTCAAACAAGAGGAAAATAAAGAGGTTCTAAACATATCATAATTAAAATGCCAAGGGTTAAAGACAAAGATAGAATCTTAAAAGCAGCAAGAGAAAAGCAATTAGTTACCTACAAGGGAGCATCCATAGGACAGAAACTTTGAGGCCAGAAGGGAGTGGCAAGAAATATTCAAAGTAATGGATAGTAAGGACCTACAGCCAAGATTACTCTACTCAGAAAAGCTCTCATTTAAAATTGGAGACCAAATAAAGAACTCCAGAAACAAGAAAAAGCTAAAGGAGTTCATCACTACCAAACCAGTATTACATCAAATTTTGAAGGGTATTCTTTTAAAAAACAAACAAACATACACACACACACACACACACACACACACACATATATATATATATATATATATATATATATATATATATATATATATATATATATATATTATTGATTTCGGAGAGGAAGAGAGAAGGAGAGAGAGATAGAAACATCAATGATGAGAATCACTGATCGACTGCCTCTTGCACACCTCCTACTGGGGATTGAGCTTGCAATCTGTGCACATGCTCCCAACCAGAATCAAATCCTGGACCCTTCAGTTCACAGGTGGACACTCTATCCACTGAGCAAAACCAGCGATGGCAAAGGATATTCTTTAAGAACAGGAAAAAGAAGAAGAAAGAGGAGGAGGAGGAGGAGGAGGAGGAGGAGGAGGAGGAGGAGGAGGAGAAAGAGAAGGAGGAGGAGGAGGAGGAGTAGAAATGAATAATGAAATGGCAACAACTACATATCTATCAACAATTGAATCTAAAAATCAAAATAAATAAACAAGAAACCTAATAAACAAAATAAATTGGCAAATAAAGTAGAATCAGAGGCATGGAAGCATAGAACACACTGATGAATCTCAGGGAAAGAAATGGGGACGAGAAGAGATTAACCGAAGGTCTTTCCTGTGGACACAGACAGCAGGGTGGTAAAGACCTGGGGTGGGGCAGGAAGCAGGTGGAGGCGGGGGGGTGTGGGGGAGGCAAATGGAATAAAACAGGGACATATGTAATATTCTCAACAATGAAGATTTTTTTTAAAAAAAAATAGTAAAATAATAATTTAAAAAAGAAAAAAAAATGAAGGGTATTTCATAATGATAAGACAATCAATCTAATAAGAGGACATATCTCTCTTAAGCATCCACACATCTAATGTAGGAATAATATAAAGGAGAGATTGACAATTATAAGAGAAGAGATAGGCAGTCATAGTAGGGGACTTCAACACCCATTGACATCCATGGACAAATATTCAAAACACAGAATCAAGAAAACATCTATGGCCTTAAATGACACATTGGACCAAATGAACTTAATTGATATTGTTAGGACATGTCACCCACAAGTAGTGGTATATACATTTTTCTCAAATGCACATAGAACATTTTTCTGGGACAGACCACTTGTTGAGCCACAAAACAAGTCTCATTCATTTTAAAAAGATTGAGCCCTGGCTAGTTTGGCTTAATGGATAGAGTGTCGCCCTGCTGACTGAAGGGTCCCAAGTTCAATTTTGGTCAAGGGCATGTACCTTGGTTGCGGGCACATCCCCAGTAGGAGGTGTGCAGGAGGCAGCTGATTAATGCTTCTCTCTCATTGATATTTCTAATTCTCTATCCCTCTCCCTTCCTCTCTGTAAAAAATCAATAAAATATGTTTTTTTAAAAAGACTGAAATGCTATCAAGCATCTTTAAGATCACAGTGATATTAAACTAGAAATCAATTACAAGAAAAAACAAACAGAAAAGCACACAAACACAAGGGAAGCCAAGTGACATGCTACCAAAGAATCAATGGGTTAATAACAGGATAAAAGAGACTTTGACACAAATGAAAGTAAAAACACAATGATCAAAAATTGATGGAACAAAAACACAGTAGTTCTGAAAGGAAAGTTTATAGCAATGCAGGCCTCCCTCAAGAAAAACCTCAAATAAACAATTTAACCTTATGCCTAAATTAACTAGATAAATAAATATTTTAAAAGTCCAAAGTGGATAGATAAAATAAATAATGAAGAGCAAAGTGGAAATAAATAAATAGGGCTTAAAAATAAAATAGAAAATATTAATGAGACCAAGATCTGGCTCTTTGAAAAGATTAACAAGGGTCCAAGATGCTGGCACATAGGTGGAAGTTACACTCCCCTCCTCATAGGACCAACCCAGACTTACAACTAAGCTATAGACAATCAACTTGAAAAGCCAATTGTAGACTAGCTGGACAGAAGTGTTATAACTAAGAACATAGAGAAGCATTCGCTTAGAGACTGCTAGGAAGTACAGAGACGGGAAAAGGACTGGCCACACACCCATGTGTGGAGGTTGAAAATTCAAAGGAATATCTCAGCTACAAAGGTCCCCTGAGGACTGAGGGGTCTCAACCCCACTCTGAGCTCCCAGCCCAGAGCATCAATGCCAGGAATAGAAGCCCACATAACATCTGACTGTGAAAATCAGCAAGTAAGCCAAGGTGGTAAAAAACATACAAATGTCACTGAAATGAAACTGAAGAAGATCCAAAAAAATGGATCATAAACAGGAAGAATTAACACCATTAAAATATACAGACTATGTAATACTTTAAACAATAAAGAATTAAAATTAAATATATATAGTATATACAGATTATGCAAAGCAATCTGTAAATTCAATGCAATTTCTTTAAAGTTGCCAATTGCATTTTTCACAGAATTAGAACAAATCATCCAAAAATTAACATGGAACAGAAAACAGCCCTGAATAGCCACAGCAATCTAAAGAAAGAAGAACAGGTAGGTAAATGGCACAGAAGAGAGCCCAGAAATAAACCCACACTTTTATAGCCAACTGGAATTGGACAGAGCAGGCAAGAGCATACAACAAGGTAAAGACAGTCTATTCAGTAGGCGGTGCTGGGAAACTTGGACAGACACAGGGATGAGCAAGTGATAAGAGCATGGTTTCTGCATCGTTCCATAGTGTCTGGAAACCGGGGAGGGATAGAAACTTGTCTAAAAAATTTTAAATTATCAAAATTGACTAATAAAATGTAGAAGACACAACAGTTCAATAACTGCAATTATAATTGATAAGTTAGGAATTGGAGCAGGTGTTTTTTCTGAGGAGTTCTAATAAACCTTCAAGGCTTGATTCCTTAATTTCTCCCAGAACACAGGGAAAACATGAAAGTCCCACTCATTTTATCCTTCAAACAGAATCACACCCTCAACTGTCCAAAAAAGCAAATGAACAGTAGAAAACTATTAGCAAGTTGAATAAAGCTGAGTGGAAGGATGAACCTACAAAGACAATCTTACGACCACAGAATCTGTATCAGAAATGTGCTCATGCTCAACATCAAAGACTCACTCCTCCACCTGCTGCACTATTACATGAAATTACATGATACTTATGAGATACGATAAGAAATAAAAATCATCTTACTTCAATAGATTCTGAAACTTTTTTAAATAAAATCTGAACCCTCATTCCTGCATTAAAAAAGTTATCTAGGTTTAAATGAAAACCTTTATTTTTAAATTGAAATTTTTATCTCCCAAAATGTGTAGTCAACTTTATACTGAATGAGGTAAAACTAAAATCAACGGCTAGTAGTCATGACTTGTCATCAATGTGCCATGGACAGGGTCAATGCTATAAGGAAGGAAATGGTATTTTTGCCAATCTTGAATATCAATATCTAACTATAGAATTTCTTGGCCTATTATAAAAATTATTTGAACTCAACAAGGCAGTTACAATCATTAACAACTTAGAAAAAGCAACAAAGTCTCATGCACCCTGATCTCAGGTTTACGTGAAAGTAAATATAAAACATACCAAAAAGTCATCTGAGACAGTTTTTCTGTTAATAGGATACTTTTGCTATTGGGTTCCCTACGTGTCCGTTTACGTAAACACTGCATTTCCTTTGTTTGGCACATGTTTGCTTCTTGATGTCACAGTGGTACCAGTGCTGAGGAATAAACCCGAGATCTGTAAGTGTGCTGAGCAAACTCAGAAAAAGCAGGACCTGAGGAAGAGCCGCATGGACTGGTCAGCGAGATCATCCTCAAAAAAAGGCAGAATATCGCTCGACTATTTCATCAACACAGTGATCGAATACAACAACCAAATACAGAGATGGTTCGACAATGTTCTGAAATGGTAAACCAGTCCATTTTCCCAGGAAAGAGAGCAGATGAGGCAGGCACAGGAGAAAACAGCCTAGCTGGATTGACCAATCGCAGCAGAAGAATCGTAAGGAACACACAAGTTCTAAAATGCCAATAAACCAGATTGATCTATTGTCATGCTGGAATAACGGGATAAATAACAATGGCCAGGTGAGATTAAAAAGCAAAAACTTTGGAAGAGAAGCAATAAGCAGCAGGAAAAGGCCAAGAGCGGGGAGGAAAGGTGCAGAGGTGCGCCTGAAACATCTCTGCTGCTGGGAGAAGGCCCCTGTGGAGACAGCCGTGGCAGTGATGAGGTGGGTCGGGTTAGATCTGCTCAGGGAAAGGGCCAGCGGTGCTCCAGCGGTGCTCAGACTGAAAATCGGCTGTTGGTAGCGCACACCCTATGATTGCCGTCAGCCGGAAGCCACTCTTTTCCTCTGAAAGAGCACTGACACTGTAGGAGGGATTGATTTTGTCCCACAGTTGTCAGGAGCCACATCCTATATAATAAAACGCTAACATGCAAAGTGTCCCCTCAGGAGTTCAACTGCCCGCTATGATGTGCGCTGACCACCAGGGGGCAGCACAGAATGAGGAAGGCCCCGATCCACCCTGATTGCGGGCCAGGCCTAGGGACCCTACCAGTGCATGAATTCCAAACCTCTAGCTAAATAATAACACAGCCGTTGGTCAGCCCCACATGTGTTCCCAACAGCTTTCTGGGGTGCACTCACGTTTTTGAGCACACCCATCTCTCCGATGTTTCTGGAACTAAGCCGGGCACTTGAGCTTGCCCTCCGGTAGAGGAGCGGGGCTAATGCTCCCTCTGACTCCTTGTTCTTCATGAGAAATTTCCAAAGAAGGACAATGACTGCAGTGAGTGCACCAAGCTCCACATCAAACAGCTCTGCGTTATCTCAGACCCAGTTCTTCCTCTCATCTGCCTAATTACTTCTCACAACAGGGCTCTTTACTATTATCATTACTGTTGTTATTGTTGTTATTTTTAAAATATATTTTATTGATTTTTTTACAGACAGGAAGGGAGAAGAGAGGGATAGAGAGCTAGAAACATTGAAGAGAGAGAGACATCCACCAGCTGCCTCCTGCACACCCCACACCAGGGATGTGTCTGCAACCAATGTACATGCCCTTGACCGGAATCGAACCTGGGACCTTTCAGTCCGCAGACCCACACTCTATCCACTGAGCTAAACCGGTTTCAGCTATTGTTGTTATTATTATTATTATTATTATTATTATTATTATTACTAGAGGCCCAATGTACAAAATTCATACAAGAGTGGGCCTTCCTTTCCCCGGCTGCGGGCACAGCTTCCCTCTGGCACCCGGGACCCAGGCTGCCCTCGCAGCCCCGCTTCCTCCAGAAGGTCATCTTGAAGGACATCCGGTCTAATTAGCATATTATCTTTTATTATTATTGATTCCTGATTTTCAACAACTGAAACAATGCACAGATCATTGAGTTATGGACAAGAAGAGCTGTGTTTACCTCCCCTCACCACCGAAGGCCAGAGACTCCGAAGATCATTCCTCCCAGGTGGTGTCCAGCGTCCACAGCCAGCCTCACATGTCCTATTGCTTCATTCTAGCAGGCCAGGGGTGAGAATAGAGGCTTTTCTCTGCCTGAAACCCCTTTGCCGTCTTCTACTTCCCCTGTATCTTCTTACCCAGACTTAGCTCAGGAGGGCACCCCTTGGGAAATCTCGGAGATCCTCAGGAGCCCAGGGCACCTGGCACCACGATATTCCGCAACTCCCACACTGGACGGGCACCAAGCTCCCCCTCCTCCCACCCTGGATGGGCACCACGTTCCCAAACCTCCCACCCTGGATGGGCACCACCCTACTGCCACCTCCCACCCTGGAGGGGCACCACGCTCCCCCTCCTCCAACCCTGGACGGGCAACACCCTACCCCCATCTGCCACCATGGACTGGCATCACTCTATCCCCATCTCCCACCCTGGACGGGCACCACGCTCCCCCTCCTCCCATCCTGGACGGGCACCATGCTCCCCCTCCTCCCACCCTGGACGGGCACCTACCTACCCCTCCTCCCATCCTGGATGGGCACCACCCTACCCCCACGTCCCACCCTGGACGGGCACCATGCTCCCCCTCCTCCCACCCTGGACGGGCACCACATTCCCCCTCCTCTGCCCTGGACGGGCACCACATTCCCCCTCCTCTGCCCTGGATGGGCACCACCCTACCCCCACCTACAACCCTGGACGGGCACCACGTTCCCCCTTATCCAACCCTGGACGGGCTCCACGCTCTCCCTCCTCCCACAATGGACGGACACCACCCTACCCCCTCCTCCCACCCTGGACGGGCACCACGCTCCCCCTCATCACACACTGGATGGGCACCACCCTCCCCCCACCTCCCACCCTGGACGGGCACCACACTCTCCCTCCTCTCACCCTGAATGGGCACCACCCTCCCCCCACCTCCCACCCTGGAAGGGCACCACGTTGTCCCTCCTCCCACCCTGGACGGGAAGCACCCTACCCCCACATCCCACCCTGGACGGGCACCACGCTCCCCCTCCTCCAACCCTGGACGGGAAGCACCCTACCCCCACATCCCACCCTGGACGGGCACCACGCTCCCCCTCCACCCCCCCCTGGATGGGCACTAGGCTCCCCCTCCTCCCACCCTGGACGGGCACCACCCTACCCCCACCTCCCACCCTGGAAGGACACCACGCTCCCAGTCCTCCCACCTTAAACAGGCACCACCCTACCCCCACCTCCCACCCTTGTCGGGCACCAAGATCCCCCTCCTCCCACCCTGGACGGGCACCAGCTGCCTCCTCCACATGAGGACGTGGTGACTAAGAGACCTTGTGAGGCAGAGGCTGGGTAGATTCTATACTTAATCCACATCTCCCTGATGGACCAAAGGACTCAGTGGTGACTTTTTTTTTTTTTAATTTATTGGAGAGAGAGAGAGAGAGAGAGAGAGAGAGAGAGAGAGAGAGAGAGAGAGAGAGAGATTTAGCACTATTCGTGTTCTTGTCACTTTTCTAAAGTTTAACTTATTTTGTCCTCACTGAGGATGTTTTTGTGTTTTATATAGACAGGGAAACGTCATGTGAGAAAGAAATACGTATCAGTTGGTTGCCACCTTCACTCGCCCCAAGCAGATATCAAATCTGAACCCTGGGCATGTGCCCTGATGTGGACCCAGGCCCACACGGCCGGTGTGTGGGAGACAGTCCAACCACCTCACCCCTGACCAGGCTAACTTATTCTTAACTAAGGTAAAATCAGGGGAGTCTGTGAGGAGGTTTCTTTGGCCCGAGACCGTATTCACAAATCAATACTTTTGAAGACTGATAATAGCTACCACTTGCTGTGGAACTGCTAGGAATTTTACACGCTTTTTATTTCATATTCATAACAACCATATAACACAGGCTTGTGTTTTCTGCATTCTTTTTATTACCTTTGTATGATGTTTCCAATGTCTATAAGAACTACAGTTATTGTAGCTTTGCATTAAAACTTGATTCTAATTACAGATATGTAAATATGCCCCAATCTATTAATAAATACAAGTACTGCAACTCAGTGCTGATTCTCTATAAGCCCCAATAACAATATAGCGAGGCAGCTCTAAGCCTGTGTCAGGCCTGTATCCCTCAGCGCTTCTGTTCTAACTGTTCACACTGGAAACAGAGATAACTATGCTTTCTGTTCCTGGCTTTCTCTTAATCTCCAGAAATTTCTTAGAACCTGTCCCCTTCATTCAATCTTTCTATTATTTGCAAATATTCCCTTTCACAAAATCCGAAGTTGCATTCCACCTCCTTGCCAATTGCAAAGGAAGCTGGCCATTTAAAAAGCTCGGCAGGAAAGACCCACGAATTAATGTGCCTCAGGTGAGGGAAAGCAGGACCCAGAAAAAAACAAGTGAACACTGTACCATCTACTTTCTTGTTTCTCCACAAGACTCAACTTCATAATGTAAAAAAACAAAAACAAAAACAAAAAAAAACTCTGAGACGGGTCATTTTCTTCTTGCACAGTTTTTTTTTGTTGTTGTTGTTGTTTTTTGTTTTTTGTTTTTCTAGCCAGGCATTAATTGTTCTCAGTTAAAAAATTAATTTAGCTCTAAGAAGACCTCCTTGGTTTAGGATGGTAAGTCAATTCCCTCCACTTTAAAATAGCTTTTAAATAACTGATTATGTAATGTATTATTTATGTAGCTGATAACATTATTCATTATTCGCCGAAACCGGTTTGGCTCAGTGGTAGAGTGTCGGTCTATGGACTGAAAGGTCCCAGGTTCGATTCCGGTCAGGGGCATGTACATTGGTTGCGGGCACATCCCCAGTAGGGGGTGTGCAGGAGGCAGCTGGTCAATGTTTCTCTCTCATCAATGTTTCTAGCTCTCTATTCCTCTACCTTCCTCTCTGTAAAAATCAATAAAAAATATATTTAAAAAATATTATTCATTATTCAATCACATAGCTATCACTCAATGATCAGTGATGACTATAGGAATGAAATATCTAGTTTTGAAAGCATTTCATTATATAAGCCATAAGGAAAATGAGTCATTATCTGTCCATGAGAAGAAGCTTCAGGTAAAGTACGTTGTGAAACAGTGAGCATTAGCATGGGCTTTGCAGCCATCTTCCTGGAGGAGAGTCAGACTCAGAGCCAGGACCAGGCTGGCGGCCGGGCTGAGGCCGGAGGAGGACGCGGTGCCGGTCCCGGCGGCCGGGCCGGTTCCCGCCGGTGACCTCTCCTCCCTTCCCGCCGCCAGGAGTGGGCCGTCCACAGAACACCGCTGTCTGTCACCGAAACTGCGTTTTCCCTGCTGCGTATTCCTTCATTCCAGTGTGTTCCGGCTTTCTGCTGCAGACACACTGCGCGCTGTAAGGCTGTGCGGCCGTGCTTTCCGCCTGCAGAGCTCCGGGCAGGGCGATCCCGTGGCGGGACCCAAACCACGGGGACCTCCTCCGTCCGCGTGCTGGCGTCAATGGGGAAGGTGGTGACAGGTACCTGAATGGAGGGACAGGTGCCTGAATGGAGGGACAGGTGCCTGAATGGAGGGACAGGTGTCTGAATGGAGGGACAGGTGCCTGAATGGAGGGACAGGTGCCTGAATGGAGGGACAGGAGCCTGAATGGAGGGACAGGTGTCTGAATGGAGGGACAGGTGCCTGAATGGACAGACAGGTGGCTGAATGGACAGACAGGTGGCTGAATGGACGGACAGGTGCCTGAATGGACGGACAGGTGGCTGAATGGAGGATGGGTGTCTGAATGGGGGGACAGGTGCCTCAATGGAGGGACAGGTGCCTGAATGGACGGACAGGTGGCTGAATGGACGGACAGGTGGCTGAATGGAGGACGGGTGCCTGAATGGAGGGACAGGTGGCTGAATAGACGGACAGGTGCCTGAATGGACGGACAGGTGCCTGAATGGAGGGGGACTGCCAACAAAGCCCAGCCACCAGCACCTGCTCCTTACCTTCCGGACTCAGGCCGCCCTGCCGCGCCGTCACTGTCAGGGCTGTGGGCTCCTGTGGACCAGGGGTCAGGTGCTCCCCGGGGGCTGCGGGGCCCCCTGAGGACAGCCTGGAGGGTGTGTGCACCACCTGAGTGTGTGTGCGCCCTCCGAGGACGTGTGTGCACCCCCCAAGGATGTGTGTGCGCCCCCCGAGGACGTGTGTGTGCGCCCCCCGAGGACGTGTGTGTGCGCCCCCCGAGGACGTGTGTGCGCCCCCGAGGACGTGTGTGCGCGCCCCCCGAGGACGTGTGCGCGCCCCCCGAGGACGTGTGCGCGCCCCCCGAGGACGTGTGTGCGCCCCCCGAGGACGTGTGTGCGCCCCCCGAGGACGTGTGTGCGCCCCCCGAGGACGTGTGTGTGCACTGCCTGAGAGCAGTCTGCGCTGCCCAAGAGCTGTGTGCACCCCCGAGAACGTGTGTGCGCCCCCCGAGGACATGCCGGAAGACGGACGGCCACCCCGGGAGGCACCGAGCCCTGGAAGAGCTGCCCCCGCTTCCCAGCGGGCAGCCCCCATCCCACCTGCCGCCCGGCTCAGCCTCCTGCAGGCACCGCTGCCTGGACCCGCTCCTGTCTCCCAAGGCTGTGCTGTGGCCGCCACCTGGCCAGGCCTCTCAACTGTGCATGGAAGACTGAAATGGCATTTTATCTCCTCCCCCCTTCCTGAAGGCCATGTGGCAACCCTCTCCCTTACCTGGTCACGCCGAGAGCTAAGGCTCACCCCTCAAGCCCAGCAGTCTCCTGAGCCGGACCGCACTCCCACTGTCCTAACCTCCCGCCCGAAGCAGACCTGAGCTCAGAGGGCAGAGTCCTCCCCACCGTGGGTCACGCTGTCCGCACCCGCACCTCCCTAACTGGAGCTGGCCCCTGGGGCACGGTTCCTCTGGCACCTCCCGCTGACTGTTCTCTCACACGCTGGGCAGGCAGCCTCTTTCTTCTCATAACTGCCTGCACGCCATGCTGCTCTCTTCCCCCGAAAGCCTGCCCCTCCACACCTTCTACCGGCCGCCAGCCGCTGTTCCTCCTGTTGCAGTCGTCTGTTTTCCTTCTGGCCACGTCCCCTCCTTTCCTGAAGATTCTATCCACGGACCACCATCTTTCTCTTCAGCATCAGTCCCATCGCGGTGCTTGGCGATTTCAAAATACTAAAGAACCTACCCAGCACTCTGGCTTCTCGGCATTTTTACCTTCTCCCTGCCAATGAGCTTGTCCTCTGCCTACCCCTTATTGGCCACTCATCCCCAGTGATTTTCAGCAAAGTGACAATTTATTAGTGAGTAATGAAATCATTTTTAGTTTACATAAAATAGACATCAGAGTACACTACCCTATAAGAAGGGTACAAATTGTTTCATAAAACTTTGTTCTGCCGATACCAGTTTGGCTCAGTGGATAGATCATCAGCCTGCGGACTGAAGGGTCCCAGGTTCGATTCTGGTCAAGGGCATGTACCTTAGTTGCAGACACATCCCCAGTAGGGAGTGTACAAGAAGCAGCTGATCAATGATTCTCATCGATGTTTCTAACTCTCTCTCCCTCTCTCTTCCTCTCTGTAAAAAGTCAATAAAATATATATTTTTTAAAACCACTTTGTTTCAATTATATAAATGTGTTTTGGATAGAAATAAAATATATCTTTCTAACATTGAGTCATGGTCCAAAAAGGTTGAAAAACAGTGTTCTAATATTACCAATTATTGCAGCCTGTCCTGTATTTCTGTATTAAGCATCTACCCATCACCTCTCTCTTCTTGCTCACTCTCTGCCATATTCCAGCTCTGACTACTCTTCAACCACAGCACCCCAGTAACTCTGCCCTCCCTCGCCCTGGGCCAGCTCACTCCTACTCCCCCGCTTGCCAGCCTGGTTGTCCACAGCCAGCCAGCAAGGCGTCTCCAGATGTGGACATTCTCAAGGACAGAGACCAAATCCTGTCCAGGTCTGCGTCCCTGGCCCCAGCGCTGTGCTGGCACAACATAGGCGTTCAGAGCATCTTCGTTAAGTTAACACGGCCGTTAAGTTAATGAGTCAGAGTTCTGTTGAGCGGGCTGATAAAAGCCTCTATCATTTCTGTTTAATTTTGTTTATCTCTGGGCCCACACGCCAGTTCATCTTCTCCACCATTACTCCTCTAATTTCTGCTTTACAGAGTTTTATTCCCACAGTTTAATTCAATAATGTCAAAATGGCAGAGAGAAATATCCTCAACATTCTCCTATGCCATGATAAAAATTTCAGTGAGTAATATCAGCCATAACTCTTTGATCATATACCTACTAAGACAAAGAAAACCCTCAATGACTGTCAAAAGATTAATAGATTTTTATATACAGTTCAAAGCTGTCAGGTATAGTTCATTAGAATAATATATCTATTAAATTTTGCAAGGATTAACATCTCATTATCCCATCCTTGCTATAAAAATGAAGGTTTTATCGTTGCAATAACTTAAATAATTCTAACCGTGTGATGCATCGTCTCCAGTCCATCTCCCACCACTGCAGTTCAGGCTTTGATATGACTTTTTCATTAAGTTTAACATTATTTTTAAGGAGAGCATCAGAGTGTCAATCCTGGCTATGAGAGGCTGATGGGAGCTTGCATTTTATAGATTCTTGTTTAATTCATTTGAGGTTTTACCTATTTTTCCTTTTTTTAAATATTTATTTTTATTGATTTCAGAGAGGAAGGGAGAGGGACAGAGAGAGAAACATCAATGATGAGAGAGAACCATTGATCAACTGCCTCCTGCACACCCCCTACTGGGGATTGAGCCCACAGCCCAGCATGTGCTCTTGACCAGAATCAAACCCAGGATCCTTCAGTCCACAAGTCGACGGTCTATACTGAGCCAAACCGTCTAGGGCTTCATGTTTTTCCTTAATACCTGTACTATCAGATTTAGCATTTAATCTTTATAGTGCAAACCAAGATGCAGAGCACAGCACTGAGAAAGAAAACCCAGTAGGAGTCCCGAGGCCCTGAGTGAGGTCGGGTCTCCCCCAGCACCGGCTCAGTGAGGACGCCTGGCTACTTCTCTCCTGCAGCACTTCTCTGCCCCTCCAAGCTTCGTGCCTCCGCGCCCCCGGGTCTCCGCTGGTCTCACAGAACGTGAACTCTGCGGTTCTCAACCTGTGGGTCTCGAGCCCTTTGGGGGTCAAATGACCCTTTCACAGGGGTCACCTAAGACCATCAGCAAACACAGATATTTATATTATGATTCATAACAGTAGCAAAATTACAGTTTTGAAGTAGCAACAAAAATAATTTTATGGTTGGGGGTCACCACAACATGAGGAACCCTATTAAAGGGTCACGGCATTAGGAAGGTTGAGAACCACTGCCCTAGAGTCATCTCTTTCCTGGTATTTATTTCATTTTCCTGCAATCATTTGTTTGCATTAGTTTTAGGTGCCAGCACATAATAGAATCTCAATAAGTATGTGTTGAATGAATAAAAATAAATGTGTCCCACATGAATCTATAATAGTACATATTGGGTAGTCAATATATGGTTTGGAATATAATTTTTATTTCTATCCTCGAAGAGAAATCTAGTTAAGTCAGAATGGTCCCAAACTCATTCCAAACCATAAAAATAATAAGTTCTAAAGTTCTTGATTTAAAGTGAGTCTACCCTGGCCCGTGTTGTTCAGTGGTTAGAGTTTCCACCTGCACACAAAGGGTCCTGAGTTCAGGGGTTCAATTCCCTTGTCAAGGGCACATATCTGGGTTGCAGGTTTGATCCACACATGATGGAGGCAAACAATTGATATGTCTATCTCATATTGATATCTCTCTCTTTCTCATCCCTCTCTCTCGCTCTCTCTAAAAAACAATGGAAAAAGTATCCTTGGTTGAGGGTTAACGAATAAATAAGGTGGACCTGCCTGGCTCTGAGCTTCACCACATTTCACAGGCCAGCCCCGCCTGGTGGCATCAGACAGGGCAAATGCCATGACCCCTCCGGGTCCTCCAGGAGCGACTCTGTGGCAGGTAAGTTGCTAGAGCTACTCCTGACTACAGACTGCAAGCCTTCCCCACGCGTCTCAGCATGTCCTCAGAGAGAAGCACACCGCTTCTCTTGGGGAAAGCTCGCAGCATCAAATGGAGCCACTGAAAGAAAGGCAGAGCCATGTCACCCCTGGTGACATCTCCCAGCGCTCCAAGAGGAGAACTAACGGCATTTCTGATAGTTTTCTGAATCACAGAGATGAGCTGAGACCAGCATGGCCATCCCACGGTTATTGAAGAGATAACATCGATTTATTTACTGCCACGGAGGTGTCGCAGCAGAAGCCAACAGCGAGGAGAGAGAAGAAAAGGGCCATGTCCCTTCACTGTCACATCCTCGTGATGCGGCCAGTCTCCACACGGATTGCAGCCCCGCTCCGAAAGCCCGGTGTGCCTGGTTTGCTTAGTTTCTCTCATTTCACTCCAGCTTCATACTGAGCGCCCCGTTGAGTCCGCCTTCTAGATGGGCGGCAGCCCAGCAGGGCCTGGAGGTGTGGGTGGGAGGCTGTGCGGCCTTCCTTAAGCTGCCCTCTGAAGCCCAAGTGGGTATTCTCCTTGGACTTCGCCTGGGGACCCCCTGAGTGTGTGCTCTGAGCATCCATGCTGGTTCCCTCTTCTTCACGGACAGCCCTGGCTGGGCCGCCCTCAGCCCACCTCCTGGGTCCACATGGCTCCTTCATTTGCAAATGACACCTGGCCAGCCCCGCCTCTGCAGCTAGGCCTGTCTCTCAGGAATCCTGTGCCCTGGCAGACTTTAGAGAAATCAGATAAGACCTTCAGGCAGTCCACAAACTTGACCTTAGCCAGGGTGTTCTCTCTTTATGTTCACCAGAAAGGCTTTACACCAAGCAGTTTCATTTCAATCTGGGTGTGTTTAAAATAGTCAGGTTGGCGCTTCCTGCTGAAGGTGAGGCATAAAACATTTTTACGCCAATTACCTCCCTGCGAGCAACAACAAATAATAAAAATCAAAGAAATATTATATCTCTGTCAATACACGTAGAAAGAAGTTAACTGCAATGTGCGCACCCAGCTGTTAAACAATTATTACTTTTTAATTTTTTCTAAGTTAAAAGCCCACTCAGTGAAGAGGTAAAAATTAACAGTCTATCTTGTTTTCTTCAGACTTCCCCCACAGCCAGCCCCAGGTTCCAGAGGTTTGCTAGCGCTGGAGATGTGTCAGGCTCGGGTTTTCTCCGGGAAGCAGGGAGGCATGGAGAAGTGAGTGGGCACAGTGATGCCCAGGCCTCAGAGACCTCCGGGTCCGCACACATAGGGGGCCTGCGCCCCTGCACCCACTGGCTCTCTCCGCGCCCTCAGGTGCTCCCTGAGGGGGTGGCCGGGAACTGCTCTCTGCGGCCCCTCCAGGCCTCCCGTGGTGGTGAGACCAGCCTCTGCGGAGGTGGCCTTAAGCACGCCCGCCTGGCCATGGCCCCGGTCCTCCACGCTCCCGGGAAACTGCGCACCCCTCTGCCTTACTGCCCCCAAGCCCGGGCTCTGCTGTGTGCCCGGGTGAGGAGCAAGCAGATCGGAGCACAGGGCCCTCTCCCAGCTGCAGAGTCCACCTCCACTCCGTTTGGCCTCAGCAGCCCCAGCTCTGGGAGATGCTTCTAGCCCAGAGGTAGGTGGTGGAGTGAGGGACATATTTTCTGCCTTTCTTAATCATTCCCTTTAATGTTTTACATTTTGGAACAACTGAAACCAATTTTTTTCAGATGGATATATACGACTTCTATTAATATATAAACCACTTGTCATATCACAATAAATAACGTTTTTCAAAGTTCATTCGTGTTATAACATGCATCCTACTTTATTTCCTTTGTGTCTGCATAATATTTCATTGTGTGGATGCATCACATTTCATTTTTCCATGTATCTTATGGGAATGTGTGTTGATTTCACCTTTTGGATAGTGTCTGAACCCCTGTCTTCACTTACTTTGTGAACATACTAGGGATGGCCCAACACAAAAGGTCATAGAGAGTAGGATTCCATTTACCTGAAATACCCAGAACAGGCCAACCAATAGAACAAAAAGCAGATGAGTGGTTGCCAGGAGCCAGAGGTACGATGAGGAGTGACCGTTAGTAGGTAGAAAATGTAGAGTGATCACATGTTTCAGATGAAGACAATGGTGAGGATTGCACAACATATGTGTCTATTAAATGCCATTACTCTAAATGGTAAATTTTACGTTATGTAGGCCTGGAGCAGCCGGGTCTGGTGTGGCCAGGCCCAGAGCAGTGGCTGCCAGGCTGGGAGCGGCCAGGCCCGGAGCAGCAGCTGCCGGGCTGGGAGCGGCCAGGCCCGGAGCAGCTGGGTTGGGTGCGGCCAGGCCCGGAGCAGCGGCTGCCAGGCTGGGAGCGGCCAGGCCCGGAGCAGCAGCTGCCAGGCTGGGAGCGGCCAGGCCCGGAGCAGCCGGGTCTGGTGCGGCCAGGCCCGGAGCAGCCGGGTCTGGTGCGGCCAGGCCCGGAGCAGCGGCTGACAGGCTGGGAGCAGCCAGGCCCGGAGCGGCTGGGACCGGAGCAACCGGGCCCAGAGCAGCCGGGTCGGGTGCGGCCAGGCCTGTAGCAGCAACAGCCAAGTCCAGAGCAACTAGGTCGGGAGCGGCAGTGACCAGACCCGGAGCAGCTGGTTGTGGAACGAACCAGAGCAACAGAGGCCAGGCCCGGAGCAGCCAGGCCCGAAACAGCTCGCTCCTCGCCTGTACCTGCCCACGGCTGCCTCTCAGACATGGCTGGAAACTTTTGCGGGAACTTGAGGGTCTGCTGAATCAAGTGATGAAGGCTTAGATCTTGATGTGTTGAGTTAGTATAGCGCTGGGGTGTTGATCTGTGAGTGCCTTGGGTGGGGCCTGGATGAGGCTGGTTGACCTATTTGAAAATGTCTTTTGTGTGCAGTGTATCATTGGGCATGTGGAGGTATTATTGATATGAGAAAATGCTAAGTAACAGATTTACTATCTGAAAAGGGATTTACTATCAGGGAAAGGGAGGGAGGAAGAGACTGAACATAAACTGTGCACCTATGGATGAGGACAATGGGGGATGGGGAGGGGGCAGAGGGTGGGGTGGGAACCTGGTGGAGGGGGGAAGAAATGAGGAACCTTTGTAATAATATGAACAATAAAGATTGATTTAAAAAAAAAAAATTTACGTTATGTGTAGTTTACTACACTCTAAAAATCTAGATAATATCTTATATAATACATAGTCTTAAATAAAATAAAAGTTTCTATATAATATAAAATGTATAACATTTATATAAAATAAAACAATGTAAAGCTTTATCCTCATATAAATTTATAATTTGATATTAATATAAACATAACATGCATAATTTACTTACGCACAAAAATAGTGTCTCCACAACAAAAAGCTATAATCCCACTCCTGCAGTACATGAAAAGTACAAAAGGCGAGACCATTTGATGAAAGTTGGCTGAAATTACAAAAGAACATTAAAAGTACAGAGTCTACTGGGCCCCCCTCCCGATGGGGTCCGGCTGGACTATGCACCCAGGAGGGCAAAGGCCTGAGACTCCTTCCGACCAAGTGCCCTGCGCTGCCCGGCCCCGAGAATCCATGTGGGGCACAGCCCGCCTGCGGGAGCCCTGTGGCCTCAGAGCGCCTTCTTGCTCGGTGGGCTCCCCCTACCTTTGTGAAAGGGGGAGCACCCTGTACCCATCCCCCTCCTCACCCCCCCGCCCCGCCTCTGCTCCCAGGCTCACCCTCTTTCCTAGGCCCAGCAAAGGGAGCAGAGGGAGCCCTGGCCAGTGTTTCTCAATGGGTAGAGCCTGAGGACTGAAGGGTCCTGGGTTACAGTCCAGTCAAGGACACATGCTTGGGTTGCGGTCTCAATCCCCAGTGTTGGGCGTGCAGGGGGCAGCAGATCCATGATTCTCTCTCATCATTGATTCTTTCTCTCTCCCTCTCCCTCTCCCTTCCTCTCTGAAGTTAATAAAGATACGTTTTGGGTTTTTTTTTAAAGAATACAGGTTATAGTGCAAAAAAAAAAAAAAAAAAAAAAAAAAAAGTACATAGACTAGTACTGAGGTGACTTTCAGAAAAAGTAAGAGGATGGTTAGTTGTTAATTAGCTAATTTCTCATACCAGAGACTCAGTGGACACTGTATAATACTGAAAATCAAGAAATAAAAGTTTAAGCCCATTTTTTAAGCTCTAAAGGAAATCACACAGGGCTGTAGAGCAGGTCACAGTACATGGAGTACATGCAAAGAAGCAGAGGGTGAGAGGTTGGAAGACTCCCCTCAAAAGTAGAAAAGAAACAAGTTAAAAGTGAGCATTCAGTGAAGCAAAGGCAGTAAAAGGAATTATATCTGCACTAATTATCTCATCTTTAATAGTAGGACGCCAATAAATGCTGTCAGAGTCTCATAAATCAGGGAATGCATGGTTAAACACGTTATTAAAAGTGATCAGAAAAACAATAATATCAATACACAAAATAAAAACACTGTTAGCAACAAAACTGAAAACAAAGCAACTTTCCAGGCTCTCAAAAAAAATCCACACAAAGCAAAGCAATAAAAAAGCAAAATATGAACCAAACTATAAAAAAAACAAGCAAAAAATATGTTAACTAAAATGTACACATCAATATAACTCATTTTTAAAATGGTAATAAGATGATCCTACCTTTTATTTTTCTAGTTATTTGAGAGAAAGAGAGAGAGAGAAGCATGCATTTGTTGTTCTGCTCCTAATGCATTCCTGGTTGATGCTTGTATGTGCCCTGCCCAAGGATGGAAGCCACAAGCTTGGCTTATGGGGTGACACTCCCACCAGCTGAGCTACCTGGCCAGGACCTAAAATATTTCTCAAATTGCTTAAAACATAAAATCAACCACATGATTTAAACAAGAAACACAAAAAGACTTGGAAATTTTGAAAGAAAAGTGATGGGTAACAACATACAAGCAAAAATAAACAAAAAGAATTTAGGAATCCACTATTAATATTAGTCATAGTTGAATTCAAAGTGGAAAGCAGCCCTAATTGGTTTGGCTCAGTGGATGGAGCGTCGGCCTGAGGACTTACGGGTCCCAGGTTCGATTCCAGTAAAGGGCACGTACCTTGGTTTCAGGTACATCCCCAATAGGGGGTGTGCAGGAGGCAGCTGATCCATGTTTCTCTCTCATTGATGTTTCTACCTCTCTATCCCTCTCCCTTCCTCTCTGTAAAAAAACAACCCCGCAGGGCAGTCATAAATCTTCACACCAGAACACAGGCATTCATGAAGCAAGACCGATGAGAAAAACCTGGAAATATAAAACCAGTCCACGGCTTCATCGATATTCTCTAGGCCAGTGTTTCCCAACCTTCTCTCATGATGAGAATCACCTGGTGGAGTTGTTAAAACACAGATTCCTGAATCCCAACTAAGAAGTGCTAAACTAGAATTTTTAGGAACATATAGGTAAAATTGTATACTTAACTAGTGCTCTAAGACAGATTTTATATACAGAGCACTAAGTTAGGTATGCAATTTTACCTATATGTTCTTAAAAATTCTAGTTTAGCACTTCTTAGTTGGGATTCAGGAATCTGTGTTTTAACAACTCCACCAGGTGATTCTCATCATGAGAGAAGTTTGGGAAACACTGATAGACTAATGCAGCTCTAAAGTGCTGGTTAATATGTTGTATCCACTGGATATGTCAAGCTGCGATCGTTAAACTATCATGGGCCTTTCTTCAGGTGCTCAGAGACAGTTCTTGTCTTTGACCACATGCTTTGCCACAAAGATTTCAATATTCCCTACAAATTAGCCTGTCGTCTGAGCTCTCTGACAGCAATGTAAAAACTTAGAAGTAACAAGGCAAACAGATAGCAAAATTAATCTTGGTTCAAAGGGAAAATGAAAAGTCAAATTGCATACTATCTGAAAAGTATTAATATGGATGATGCCAAGTATCAGAATTTAATGCTATTAATATATATAATGAATGTAAATAATGTATAATAACACAATAAATGGCAATGTTTTTTAGTTTTATCCATGTTGTACCATGTATCTATATTTTATTTTAATTTAGAGACTCCAAAAGGTAGCTTTATAAGAACAGCATTATTCCTATAAACAATGATTGCGGAATTAGATAAATGTTAATCTAAGATACTAAAAATATCCAAAATATACTGATGAAAGAAAAAAAAATCTAATAGATCAATTGCTACAGAAAATTTTGAAAAAGCTGTCATAAAATTATAGCCTAACCAAAAGAAATAAAACTTTTAATGACAAATGAAAGTGTATATATAATCGCATTCCAAATTAAAAGAATAAAAATTAAGTTCAAAATGAAATGCAATTTCCAAATGTCGGAAGGCAAAGTTAAGCCATTTGCCAGTTCACAGCATGGAAGGCATTCCAGTGCCCTGTGCAGAGCAGGAAGGTGGATCCGCATCTGTAGAGTGTAAATGACAACACGTACTTAAAACGTTCACATCTGACACCAGAACTCTGCTTCTCACAAGTTATCTTACACATGCAACTTCCATGGTGCAAGAAAATGTCCCCAAAGATTTAAAACAAAACATTGTTTGTAGCAAGAAGAAAAACATATGTTTAACAAAATGTTTAACAAGGTAAGGTCATCCAAACAATGGGCTATTGCAAGCCAATGGGGAAAATCCCATCAGCATTGACAGGAAGTGTATATGAGGGTGCTGGCACTTTTCTGTTCCTTGATCTCGATACTGGTGACATGGGTGTGCTCCTTTTGTTAGAGTTTATCAAGCTGTATACTTCTGTGCTTGTATCTATATGTTTTCATGACATATCATTCATATCGTATCATATCATATTCCATGGATTGAAAACCAGTTTCTGAAAGGACCAGAGGGCAAATATTTAAGGCTTGAAGGCCAGAAAGTATCTGTAACAACTACTGCCTGCCTTGTAGTGGGAAGGCAACCCTACACAACATGCCAAAAAATTAACGTGGCTGTGGTCCAATAAGAGTTTTTCATAAAAATAGGCAGTGAGACTGGCACTATGATTTGCTACTTTCTGTTGTACAGTACATAGAATAAATATGTATATACTATACTATTCTATAATGCCTTATTAAAAGTATGAAGTGCATCTATATTTGCTAATAGGTTAAAATAATGTAGGTCAAAACAATTAATCTAGAACAAAGTATATATATCCTCAAAAAGAGGATATATAAAACATATATGTGCATGTTTGTGGATGCTGATTTGAGGAACATTCTATTCTAGAAGTGTTAATAAGACCTCACCCTAAGGGCTTGAAGAGAGAGAAAACTTTCATTGTAAATATGCAGGAATTATTTTCTTATGTAATTATTCTAAGCCTTAAAAGGAGGTTTGACCAATTTGATCATATATAGTAGATTTATCTACTTAGTATTATATTTCTTAAAAACAATCATTTTTCTCCATAAAAATGGTGACAAAATAAAGATGATAGCATTTTCTATCTATGTGTGCAAAAACTTGTCCATCATGTACCAGGAAATAAAACACTGAAACAAGTTACTAACATATTTTTGTTTCATAAACTAATTATCTCCTTTATTTATAACAACAAATTAAAATGTCATTATCTCTACAAAATACATTTTTTAAAATTTGCAATTTGTATTTCCATGGGAAGGTATAAAAATAAAATAAAAAGAGAAAAAAATAAAGTATAAAATAATATTAATAGCTATATTTTAGTAAGTCACAAATATGCACTATATATTTTATGGGTATTGTTTTCAATTTTAAAGCTATAAGAATTTAAAAAAAGTTATAACATAAAAACACACACCAAGATATCTCTTTATATATATATATGCCTAAGCAACTAGCGGACTGGTCAATGGACCCTCAGGTAGCTATGATGTGCACTGACCACCAGGGAAGACACTCAATGCAAGAGTGGAAACCACAGGCATGGAAACATGGAACAGACTGATGAATCTCAGAGGGAAGGGGGGAGGGAGAAGGGTGGGAGACATTAACCAAAGATCTTATATGCATACTAGAGGCCTGGTGCACAGAATCGTGCACCGTTGGGGTCCCTTAGCCTGGCCTGCGGCGATCAGGCAAAACTGGCTCTCTGACATCCCCCAAGGGGTCCTGGATTGCGAGAGGGTGCAGGCCAGGCCGAGGGGCGAATCTGTGCACCAGGCCTCTAGTTGACATATAATAAACTTCAATTATATATTTCTATAATCACTACAAAATGGAAAATCCTTGCAAAGTAGGCAGACTCCTTCAGTATCAGCTGCACTTGAGGAAGGGGTCTAAGCAAAGGGCATATGCAGAAAACAGACTGAATAATAAGGTATATAAGTCTAACATGTGAAAAATGAGAGGATTAAAATCTAAAACTATCTTGGGGGCCAGTATTTTCCGCTGATGGAAGGCTTGTTGGAAGATCAGGGTGCAGAGTGCACCTTCACTGGGATGAAGGAATGAGACAAAGGGTGGCGGTCGCAGGTAGAAACAAGAAGCTCCTAACAAGCAAGGCCTGGGGTGCTCCTTCGCCATGATGTGCGGTGTCGCTCTCTTCAATAGGTTTGCTTTCTTAGCATTCTCTAGTTTCTCAGGGATTCAGTGAAAATCCTAAAAGGCACACGTCATTAAAGCATGGGCACAGAGCCAATTTAAAAAGTGTTAGTGAAGTCACTATCTATTCTGTAGGCTTTTCCATTTTTTAATCTACCTCATGGGGCCCTTTGTCATAAAATGCTTGTGGTACTTCATGATATTCTTTGGCTCGGTGGCAGGAAATTTAATACAGAGTTATTAATTGCTGCCTGAGGTTGAATTGAAGTTATCCACAAACGTCTCCTTCGGTGAGCACTAATCTTTTAGCTTTAACTTTCACGAGGCACATGCTGTCTTCCTGTCAGGGGGCATACACTCACAGGCATGTGCAGCGGAGGACCCTGGCAGAGCTGGAGAAGCCAGGAATCCCAGCGAGACACTGGCCATCTCTGGCCTGATGGTCTCCCATCGGTCCTCTGCACCTTGAACCTCAGCCTTTGCTCATTGGGGTCCCGTTGGTGTGAAATAGATTTGAATATTTAGGTAACAAAAATGTCATGCTTCTACATAATAAGCTCCTGTATTCCTACCGTGTTTTCCCGAAAATAAGACCTAGCGCATGGAAAGATAAGACATCCCCTGAAAATAAGACCTAGCGCAACTTTGGGAGAAAAATTAATATAAGACACTGTCTTATTTTCGGGGAAACAGGGTATCAGTGCCAAACCAACCTTTATATCTGTGACCTGATAAATCATCCAAATATCTTTTCTAATGAGAAAGACACTGGATTTGGCCAAAACCAGTTTGGCTCAGTGGATAGAGCATCAGCTTGGGGACTGAAGGGACCCGGGTTTGATTCCAGTCAAGGGCATGTACCTTGGTTGCGGGCATATCCCCAGTAGGGGGTGTGCAAGAGGCAGCTGATCGATGACTCTCTCTCATCGATGTTTCTAACTCTCTATCTCTCTCCCTTCCTCTCTGTACAAAATCAATAAAATATATTAAAAAAAAAAAAAAGACACTGGATTTGGGGGTAAGAACTCAATTACCTTTGATATTTAAAGGGTTAAATGTAATAGTTGTCTATGTCTTTCATTGACCAGTTATCTCCTAAAATACCCTGAGTGGTGGTCCTGTATTATCAGGGTAGACTCTTCTTACTTTCTATTGTATAATTGCCAGAGACTCTCTAGCGCAAGCAGGGAACACTTGAAATAATGGGCATGCATTAAGCACATCCTAGCTCTGCACTCTCTGCACAGGTTGCATGTAACCCTAATTGTGCTCTTGGAAATAGTGCTGTTTCTCTCCCTCTCTCCGAGGGAGAACTGCCGTGTGGGAGGGAGCTCCATTCACGTGGCCAGGCAGCACCAGGGGGGACGCGAAGCCGGCACTGGGCTGCAGCCTCCACCACCTCTGCCCTAAGCAGGTGTGAGAGTGTCAGAATGACCAGGTAGTTCCCGGTGCACACAGGTGGGATCTGAGTAAGCTCTGCCTGGTGAAGTCATTTGTTGTGAGAAAAGGCTCTACTGTTTATGGGTATTAGCTAAGTAATCCAACCAATTTCACACAAACGATGTCACCAGGTATCGTGTGCAGTTTTAACTTTCCCCTGCCATTTAGTTGATAGCCTGCATTTACCAGATGAATGCTTTCTTAGTTATAATGGGATTTATGGGTCATCTACTGCCCACCCCATGCTTTGTACATTATCTCTATCACAGGGACATCATGCTCCGGTGAAAGACAGGAAAACGGGAGCTCTGAGAGGTGAGTGGCCGGCTCCCTCCCTCAGGCAGCGGGCTCTCAGCCACCCTGTCAGCCTCTAAGCCTGTCCTCACGGACTGTCCATGTGGACTCTTCAAAAACAAAACATCTCCCTTTCCTGAACGTTTGCCGTTCTCTATTATAGAAGTCTAACATCACAGGAGAATAGCATGTTCCTTTAAGTTATAAAACAGAATTGTAGCCACGATCATCTTTAAAGAAGGAGAATTATGTGGACATTGCCCCTCAGCCCACATTTTAAAAGACGTCAGTGTTGACTTCCAGACTGACTTTGCTTCGCTCCTATCTCTGGTGTCTCTGAGTCCGTCCAAGGTCAAGGTCGCTGGGACTGAGGGGGACTCAGGCCAACCTGGACTGGGTCACTGGAAATATCCCCTGCAGCAATCTCTGCACAAACCATACTTTGGTATTTTCCTAGGTTAGGATAACTCTCCGTCTTCATACAACAGCTTCATACAACAGCCTTCTGTTCTAATGGAGTTGATCAGTGTGTTCCCCAGACTTACAGGTTGTTTTGCTATTGCATGGAAAAACAAATTCCTGTTTGTGATGCTTAAAACCCACTAAATATTCACCATTATGTCATTCAGCTCATTTAAATGATCCCCTGCCACTCTGCCAGATTGTACTTGGGCTCATTTTGATCAGAAACTGCAAGAGTTCACAGGCCAAAAAGGTACTTTGGGCTCCTTATTTTGAGTCTTGCTCATAGCCTCAGCCATGCTCTCTGTAAATTCTTGTTCATTACTCACAACAGAAGCTTTCAATTGGCACATGCAGTGTAATAGTAAGATAGTATGACAGGCTTCATTTTTACATGGAAATTACTCAGTTTGAACCATTGGTACATTGCATTGCTCTGCCTGACTATGCCTACACAGGATCAAACATTAAACTTTCCCCATCAATTGTATCCATGCAGTGGAGAAGTCCTGGCAGAAGATAAATAATGGTTTATAATGAAGTAAATCACTCATGTGTTTTGATAACCCGAAGCTGTGAGACTGGTGTATGTGCTGATCTACATAGACAGATGGTGCAAATCCCATGTAATCCCAGGGATGGACCTCACCATGTAACCTAAAGCAAGGTAATTCTCATAGGCACTCTTTCTTTTCTCATCACTGCTTATTCTGAGAACGAGGCACAAGGTTCAAGAAGCAGATCAACAATCATCTTAAAGAAGACTTAAGAGCCAGGCCATTTATTCAGTCACCAGGAGAATGCACTGCTTCAGACGCAGTGAAACATTACCGTGTAAAGACCATTGAATCTGAATCTATGTGCTGGGATTTGGCGGCACCTGAAACTCCTTCCTGCGAAGCACTGCTGTGCTTTATGACGCAGCGATTCACTTGACAAGGAGGAAGCAGATCTCAAACTTGGAGAAAGGAAAAGAGATGAATGGGAAGAGAAGGAGAAAGGCTAACACAGGGAATAGCGGGAGGACATGAGGGAGAAGTAGACAGATGTGGGAATGGTGGGAGAGAAAGCCAGTGACAGTTACATATAGTGACCCACGTTTGGGCTCCAGTTTGTAGTGGACCCTTTTCATGTCCCACGTGGTTCAGGGTTCGGGCTCTGGAAGAGGCCACATGCAAATGAAAGAGACTAGAAAATATCAATTTGGAAATATTGGGGGCCAGGAGGGAACCCGACTCAAGGGGAAGGACTCCACCTCGTTCTGGCCTTGCTATCCCTTTTATTAATACTCTGGGATCCACCCATAGCCTTTAGGCAGGCAATTCCAATGACAGCCAATCAGCAAGGATTTACATAAGATTAAAAGGTGGAGGTTGCCTTAGCTACCATTATCTCAACTAAAGAGTGGGTGGTTGGCTCTGACCTTTCAGAGCTTCAAGGTTGACCAGCCTTCTGAGTTCCTTGTCCACATCTCTGCCAGTGAATGCAATGGCGGCTTCCATCTGTTACATAAGTGTAGTAAAATGTTGTTCATTTTAGGATCATTATTGAAAGTATTTTATCATTTTATCTATTTCTTTTCAGTATATTAATGCTTCTTTTCTAGGGGCTAACTGAAAAATAAGTTTGATTAGAGATCCAGTTAAGCAAAACAAAGTAAAGCCTAATAAGGAAGTTAAATTCAGATTTTGTCAGTTTGCACACCTAGTCCCAACTTTGCTTTTTGCCTGACATGCTAAATGAAAGTACTTGGTGTAAATAGTGTCTGCTCATATGCACAGTCTATGACACATGATAAGGACAAAGCCTTGTAAATTGTACATAAGCAACCAGTATTTGTTTGTGTTTTATTATTATTATCTGTTTTGAAAAAGAATTTCCAGAGGCCTTTGGTTACACTTCTGATTATTTTCTTAAAGAAGATTTAAGAACCAGACCACTTACCTGGTTTACAAGCACCAGAAGATTGTACTGTTATAAATACAGTTAAACAGTACTGTGTAAAGGTTTTATGGCCTATATACCATTAGCAGGCCTGTGGGAATTTTGTCTAACATATAAAAAGGCTGAGGATGCTACATAATAAATGGTAAAGCATTATTATTTTCTTTGGTGCTTACTGTAATGGGATAAACCATGATGAATCCTTTAACTCCTCATGCACAAACCCACAGCATTTACCTTGTAATTTTCCAGGAAGTAATGCACATCTTTACAACCTCCACTTTTCAGAGAAGAGCCAGAGGAGACGCATTTTAATTGGACAATAGTTCTCGGTCCACCTTGAGAGCACAGCCATCACTGGGTTTCTCCCTTCACGCGGGCTCCTGTCTTCTCTGCATTTCCATGGCATGTAAATTGTATTGGTTTGATACTCCTTCTAATTCCCCTTACCTAAGGCAGGCATTCTTCAATTCTATGTACTTTCTAGATATTGAGCCATCTTTGACTCCAACCACCTGCCAATATCAAGCTCCTACTCTGGAAACTGCTGATTATAGGCATGTAGCCTTTACAAAGAAGACAGCATTTTTGATTCAAGAACTTACTAACCACAGTAGAAGGAGAAGGGCTTCTGTTGACTGAGCACCCACTATGCATGGCCATGCCAGGAACACGATGGAAACCCGCTCACAGCCACGCCCTCTGCTCTGCCTCATTGCATGCCACCCTTACAAGAACTATGATATAATATAGATAGCATCATCATCCTTTATTGGAGAAAGAATGGAATCAGAACCATTAAGAAGTTGTCATGACTTAAAAGCTAGTGAGTGCCAGAGCTCGGATTTGAACCCAGGAGTGTCTGACACACAAGCCTACACACTACACCATGCCTTCCAAATGGCTTAGAACAAAGAATTCATAACACACACTATTAGGGTTTAGCCGGTGACACGGGCTGTGAAGAATTCACAACTGGGAGAAGAGATGCAGGGAGGAGATTCATTTTACTCCCAAGGGGAGGAAGGGCCAGGCCATACAGGGCTGGGAAGAAAGGGTGGCTTGCACTTTTAAAGAGCAAACAGTTCCTGTTGCTAAGCAACAAGGAAGGGAGGGGAATTATGTTGAATTTGCCTAGATACTAGGAGGTTTTCTTGAAAAGTTAAGGTTCCTTTACTTTCCAGGAGACTGTAGGTCTGGCAGATGTCCTAAGGAGGTGTTTTTATCAGCATCTTCTTCCAAGCTTATAAAACATGCTTAGAGCAAAAGTTACAAAGAGTTCTAAAGGGGAAGGCTTGGGTTTGAAGGGGAGAAGGAAGGGCACTTTCTGCTAGCTACAGACCCTTTGGTGGAATTATTCCTAAAAATTAAAAAGGCAGGGAGGAGGGAGTTGGGGGAGAATGGGAGCCTTGGGCAGAGCAGTCCTTATCTATCCCACTGTTCAAATAGAGGGGGTGTTTAAGTCAAAGAGTCAACAATCTCGAGGTTTAATTACCAGGTGCTTATAAACTGTGGAAGGCCACAGAAAAAAAAAAAGGGGGGGGGGGGGTAAGGCCTGTTTTCTATCCTTACCTAAACACATAACATAAATAATTGGAGAACCAAGGTAGAGTACAAAAAATTGACAAAACGTCCATGAGGGGTAAGAAATTATTGTGTTGAGTTAGCCTGGGAAGTCCAGGTGAGTATGCAATATATAAATAATTTCATTGCATTTAAGTTTAGTTGACCATATTTTAAATCAACATTATTCTGTCTTTTAAATACCTTTCTGGAAGTGCCCAACATTTTCAGAAGGTGAAACAAAACTTGCAAGAATGTAAGACTGAATTGAGTAAAATAAAAGAAAATTCAATGGTAGCACCCTATCTCATTTACAAAACTGAAAATTTCAGGGTTAGAAATTTAAGATGATTTTTGCCCTGAAATCTTTATTTTAATCTGAAATAATTAAAGCCCATAGAGTAAAACATATTTTATCCAAAGTCAAAATAGAGAAAAGAAGTCAAGTTTCTGATTCCCAACCAACTTTAACGCTACATTATAATGGAAAATTCCTAGTTTCTTAAAGTACTATTCTAATTATCAATTAGCCTTAGAATAAGAAACAGCAGTGAATCCAATGCCCCTGAAGGAGAATTAGCTCTTGATTCTGTGAAGGAAAAGAACCCCATGCCAACCTGACAAGCTCAGGGGAGGCCTGCATGGCGGTCTGGCAAACTCAGAGACCTACAATAACCACAAAAGATGGTGTGAAAACTAAATATCTAACTACAAACAGGTTATAGTGGGCAGTCACGTCCTAGACCGATATTTCACCTGACAAAGATCAGCTTAGATCTTCTTTACTGAGCCCATTTGCCTTCCAGCCTCTAAGATAGCATATCTATGAGAAGTCTGGGTAACTTGTAGCTTCCCTTTTTCTGAAGCCTCTGGGGCAGGACAGATGCCTCAAATTCCTTTGTTACCATGTTAATTGTTCCTGCACTCACCTAAGCAGTGTCCAGGGGTTTTTACTTTTTATCCAGTTCCAGGGGTTTCCCATCCTTTGCTTTCTTCTGCCTCCTTAATCCATCACCAATGAATTTCATGTAACCCACCTATGTCCCTCCTTTGATTGCAATGTATAAATAGAAATGTAACCCGCCATTCTTCGGAGCATTATCTCAATCCATTGAGGTTCTGCCTCCCAGCATATGTCGACAGTTTGGCTCAAATAAACTCACAAAAATTCTTTACAGGTTTCAATGGTTTGTTGTTGTTGTTGTTAACAATTCAATCACTCATCTTCTGCACGAAACAGAGCAGGCTGCCCTGCAGTCACATCTTCCCTTCGAAATAACTTACTTCCTTTTCCTCAGTCAAGTATGTTGGTGCATTTTTTGGTTCACAATTCCCACAGAGGGTATAACAATATGGACAGACACAGCCAATTTATTTTTAACAACAGACGTTTATTAAGTATCAACTATGTGTCAGGCTCAACCCTGGGTTCTAAGAAATCAACATCATCTAATGAGGAAAGAGATGTCAAAGCAGGTAATTAGATGATTTCAATATTTTACCCCACTAATTCAGTAAGTATTTATTGAGACAAGCATTTGGCTAAACCATGAACAAAAACAGATATAGTTCTCTCAATCCACTGATCAAATCATCATAAAATAAGTATAAAACTGCAACCAGGGCAAGTGATTCAACAAAGAGGCACCCGTGTCACACAAGTCAGTCATGAAGGCAGTCTACCAAAGGCTGGGAAGTTAAAGAAGGTGTCCCCTCTTTTAGAAAAAATGTTTGTGTGCACATGATAGCATAAACTAAACATTTTTAAGTTGATGAGAAAGTTATCACAAAGAAAAATGAGGGTAAGGATGGTTAGAGGAAAAATCATGGGAAAGGAAAGATTAGACAAAGTCCAGGTGAAGCCATTTCTCGGAGTAACAGTGAGCCAGCCAAATGAACTGTCACTGATGTTTTACCATTACTTAATTTATTAAAACTTACTTTGACTCCTCATAGGCATTTGCTATAGGAATAAATCATCTATCGTATAGGACCACAATAGTAGGACTTCAATTTGAAAATAACTTTTGAATAATTTCCTTGGAATAAAATACTCTAAATTATTTCTTTCCTCACAAACATACAAGGTATTTTTCTTGAGTCAAATTATCCTAATATTAGCTGGGAACTTCTTTAAATTTAGGAATCTTAGGATGATAGAACCTAGCCTTAGCACCAAGAGAAAAGTTAGGACAAGTATTAAACTACTTCCACTAAACACAGTTCTGCCCCAGGGCCAGCTGTCCAGATCAATAATATCCTGAATACAACAGAAGCTCTGAGGACGCTGCTGTGAGGGGCTTGATGATGGATGGCATATCCATCAGTCAGTCAGTAAGACTGAGGTCAATGACTAGTCTTTGGAATAACCTTAGAGTGGTGTTAGAATGAGCAGGTTTGAACCAAACAGTTATAATAAAGAAAAAACAAAAGAGCAAAAGGGCCAATATGAGTTGATAACAAGTAGAGGTTGATAGAGAAAATAAGAGAAATAATTATTATAAGAAAACAGACGAAAAACACTATGAATTAGACAAAGGTCTTGGTTCAAATTCTTGGATAAAGCTTTTCACTATCTGAAGTCATACTTGTTCAAAAGGTCTTGTGTAAGCTTTCTGCTCCCAAACAGCAGCTCCTTCCAGAACAAGCAGGTCAAATGCAAAAGCTACATGGGCTAAATAAACAAGGTTTAAGTTTATGTGGGCCACAAAAAAACAAAGCTTCAATTTTCATAGAAACATAGATGTATTTTTATAGAGACATGCTGAATACAAAGGGCTGAAATAAATGATAATCATTAACATAAAATAATAGAACATTTTAATAAAAATTAATTTTTTTCTTGAGCATTAACTTACCAGACACTGAATAACTGCACAAATCAATAAGCCTAACACAAATAGATCTATTTTTCTTGTTCTACAAAAGCAAAATATTTCCTGTTGGGCACACCAAACAAGTCAGTGCAAGACTAATGACATGGCCATTGCTGCTAAAATATTTGCTGCTGGTATTAGTGGAGAAAAATGGTGCTCCTGCACATAAGACACAAATGGGAAATGAATGTAACACGATTATAGTAATCAGTCATTAATGAACCTTGTAGAGCATTAATAGCTAGAGGCCTGGTGCATGAATTCATGTACATTGAAAGGAAATTAATTAGAAGAAATATTTTAATATCACTATTTGCCCTTTCTCTATAATAGAAGTATCAACCAAATTCATGATCGACAATGACAGATAGAAGCACATGCATGCTACTGGTACCAGCAAGAGCTTTATATATATAAACTAAAGGCCTGGTGCACAAAATTCATGCATGGGAGGGGGCTGCCCTCAGCCCAGCTTGCACATTCTCCAATCCAGGACTCTTCAGGGGATGTCTGACTGCCGGTTTAGGCTCAATCCCTGGATTTGCCTAAGACCATCAGCGATCCTGCTAGTGGTGACCCTCAGACCGTCGTGACCCACAGGTTGAGAACCGCTGCTATAGAGCCTAAGACCATCAGAAAACACAGATATTTACATTACAATTCATTAACAGTAGCAAAATTACAGTTATAAAGTAGCAACAAAAATAATTTTATGGTTGGAGGTCACCACAACATGAGGAACTGTATTAAAGGGTTGCAGCATTAGAAAGGTTGAAAACCACTGTGCTAGAGTATTTCCTTTAGCTTCCATATTATATCTCTTTTTGTAAGCCTCAACCTTTATCATAGCCACTTCCACTGGCACTTGGAGTGCATCTCAATGCTCCTCAGTATAACCAGAGGTGCCAGCAGAGGTGAGAAGCCCCCTTTGTTTCCAAAGCACCCCGAAGTTCTGCACTACTGCAGAAGCACAGCGTCTGTGGTGTTTGCTCTGCTTCTTCACCCTGGGTTGATTTTGCCTCGGGTAGAGAGCTATGTCTCACAGGATGGAATAAGTTGGTGCAGCATATTCTGCTTGATAACCTCCACTTTCAGGTTTGGTAAATGATCCACCAACACATACTGTTAGGTGATAGTTCCCAATGGGAGTCTCTGCTAAAGCTGCGTGAGGTACACGAAGGGCTCCGACTGAGGGAAGATAGCCGAGCTGCCCCTTGCTCTCCAAGGGCAGGAGACTCAGTGAATCCAGAACCGGGGCTGCAGCAGTAAGTGCTCATCCCAGGGACATTGAGATCATTTGGTCTAAAAGACCTGGGGGAGCAATAGGCGGGGGTTTCATTGAACCTCTGGGCATGACTGTCCAGGTATATTGTTCCCCTCCCCAACTCAAGGCAAAAGGCACAGTGAGAAAAGAGCAAAATTCACTAGAGAGAAGCAGGTGGCTCCAAAGGAATGATGACACCCTTGGTTTGGGGTTCTGTACTAGAGCAGAATGGAGGGTGCCGATTTCGTTGGTGGCCTTGGTGTCTTAAACAATCAATATCCTTGTCCATTACACTTCTTTCCTGGCAGGACCAGGGTGTTATAGGGCTGGTACAGAGTATGAGAATGGCTTTAAATAGAAGGCATTTTCTAAAGGTCTGAGCCCTTCCTTTGCTTCTAGGTTAATGAATATTGAGGAAATTTGTATAACAATTTAGTGGATCTATCTGAACTTTAATAGGTTCTACTCCAATTATTTTTCCTATTTCAGTGGAACTTTTAATCCCATAAAATATCAGTATGGTGTCAAGAGCTTTACTTGGGATATAAATCAAACATAATGAAGAAGGCAAAAGTATATCCAGAGCAGAAACCACCCAATTATAAGTAGAGGAGTCCTCTGGAATCTCAAGAAGTAGTCCATTTGCAAAATAAGTCTCTCCCTATTAAATGTGTAGGGATGATATTACAAAGCAGGAAGGAATGTTTGTCATTCAAGGGCTAAACATTACCAGTTAAAGCTGGGAGACTGGAAAAAGTTGTGGGTGATTTAAAATATCTACCAGCTATTGTAAGTTTATTCTGGGGAAATGTTTGAGTAAAGGTAGTAGGGGGGTTTAGCGTAGAAAGAGTAGCAGCCATATTCACTAGGAACTGATCAGGTTGGCCATTGATACTTATAGTTAATTCACGTTGAGTATTTAAGGTAAAACAAGAGAGTGGGTACTTTATCTTTCCTGGTTGGATCGGCTAAATCTGAATTAAATGATTTTTTGTCTTGTTTTTACATTGCACGGTTTACAATGTCTGTAAGTGTCCTTGTCAGAGGTGGTCACCGGGCACCGTGCCACCTAACTGACCTACAGGGCATGCATCTGCTTTAGGTCCTATTTCATTTTCACTTTAACTACTCTCCCAGGTATTGTATTTCAAATAAAGGAGTTAATTTCCACTCTAATTTCTGATTTTGGATTAGGTCTCAAATTTCAGATTTAATTTTATGACAAAATAAAATGAAGTGGCCACTGCTCCACTGATGCCTTCCTCAGCTCCTGGTGCTTTAGAAAATGTTTATTTGTCAATCCTGTAAACCTCCTAGAGTTTTTTTGTTTGTTTTTGTTTTTGTTTTCTCTCTGACTTTTATGTTACTGAACTGAACCAGAGTTTGTTTCCTGGCATGCACAAACAAAAAGCAGTGTGCCGGCAGTAGAGAACTATCCTGTGATATTAGGATTAATGCCAGTTCAGAGAACAGGGGAGCCTGTACTGCAGAATACCCGGCTCACAGAGGAGAGGCTCCATAGAGCCAAAATCATGTTGTCAGGAGTAAGGGGTGTGAAGTCGTAGGTGAGACTGATTGGTCATGAGTGAGGTAAGGGCAGTAGATCACGATTTCAGGTCTTGAGATCAGATTTCAAGTTCAGCAGTCTGGTGACATGGGGATGTGGCCAGAGGATTGTCTGCTTTAGGGCTCAGTAGCTGAAACACAAGTAAGGCGTTGTGCTATCTTTAGCTGAGTAAAGCCCATACGTTATGACCGATAGTCAGGGCCTGGCCATCATTTCTGGATGACTCCGGGATTCATTATTAGTAAGCGAAAGGCCAGACTCACTCATCAGTCTACAAAGAAACTGCACGGAGGGCTGAGGCTACAATGTCAAACCAGTCATAACTTAAATCAGGGCCTTGGTTTCATTCAAAAGGACAATGTAGTCCATGTTAGAGAGTAGAAATTTTTGAGCATGCTTCCTCCTAGTCGACTTGGCCTTGAATCCCAGCTGCACTTCAGAAAGTAAGACTACTCCCATTCCAGAGAGGCCATGGACTATGCCCCAGGTAGAGTTGTCAGTGCTAACATCAGGCCAGGCCTTGAGATACAGTTTCATGGCCCCTTCCCAGTAGGCCTTCTTTCACAGAACGCCATCAGCTTTCTAAAGAACTGGATGACCATGTAAATAACATGATCATCAATAACATGACCCTAACATTACTTAAGAAAAGCTATTTTGTCTTAAATTACTTACTCTGCAAAAACAAGATGCAATAAATGGGTTTAAAAGTGGTCCTGAACATCGCCGAAACTGGTTTGGCTCAGTGGATAGAGCATCGGTCTTCAGACTGAAGGGTCCCAGGTTCGATTCCCAGTCAAGGGCATGTACCTTGGTTGCGGGCATACCCCTATTGGGGGGTGTGTAAGAGGCAACTGATCAATGACTCTCTCATCGATGTTTCTAACACTCTCTCTTCGTTCCTCTCTGTAAAAAATCAATAAAATATATTTTTTTTTTAAAAAAAAGGGGGTCCTGCACAAAGGGTCAGTGCTGCACTCTGGACTCTCTGTGTGGAGATAGGCAGAGCAATCACCAGCTGGCTAATAAAGGCTCCCTAAATTTTAATTTGGTCTGAACTCCATTGGTCGTTCATTATCATTCACTCCACAACAGTTCAGTCAATTTTAATTGTTAATGTTTCAGATATGGCTTTTTGAGACTTAACTTTTCTAGATTTTTTTTTAACCTTCAAGTTTCTTATAGAAAGAGGAATTGGTAGGTCCCTTCCAAGTTCTGTCTAATCAACTTATGACTGCCAGGATTGAAAACCTAGGATCTTTGCCAATGTTATTTCTGATAAGGGCTTAATCTCTAAGATTTACAGGGAACTCATACAACTTAACAAAAGGAAGATAAACAACCCAATCACAAAATGGGCAAAAGACCTTAATAGATACTTTTAGAAAGAGGTCATTCTGAAGACCAAGAGACATATGAAAGCATGCTCAAAGTAGCTGTTGTGGCAGAATGCATGGGAGAATGACAGCCAGCACTCTGAGGGAGGAAAGTTTAACCTTTATTTCACAGATCTGCCAGCCCAGGGGAATTCCAGATAAAAAGCCTGAACTGAACTCATGGGGAGGCTCTGACCTATGTGTCTCCTCCTGTGGTGGCCCCTGAGGGTCCCTGTAGCTCCACCCAAGTCATCGATGGCAGGAGCCCTGGGGTTAGACTCTGCAGCTCCGCCCAAGTCAGGCCAAGTGGAAGTATGACTATAGTTTTAACCAGATACTGAACTAGGTTGCAAGCCACCCCCACCCCATTTTTCTTTTCATCACTAATCATCTGAGAGATGAAAATCAAAACAACAATCTTACACCTGTCAGATTGGCTATCATCAACAAATCAACAAATGACAGGTGCTGGCGAGAATGTAGATTAAAAGGAACCCTTATGCACTGCTGGTGGAATGCAGACTGATGCAACCGCGGTGGAAAACAGTATGGCGTTTCCTCAAAAAATTAAAAACAGAACTCGCATTTGACCCAATAATCCCACTTCCAGGAATATATCCGTAGAAACAAGAAACACTAGTCAGAAAGGATATATGCACACATATGTACATAGCAACACAATTCACCATAGCTAAGATTTGGAAACAGCCTAAATGCCCATAGGCAGATGAGTATATTAGAAAACTGTGCTATATCTACACAATGGAATACTGTTTTGCTCTAAAAAAGAAGGAATGCTTGCCATTTGCAACAGTGTGGATGGACCTGGAGAGCATTATACCAAGGGAAAGAAGTCTATCAAAAGGTTGGTGGATCTTGAGGCTTCAGGAGGGCTAAAGATACATGTTATTGCCTGCTGCCAGACAGCTGAGGGCATTTCCCCAACCTGAAAATCTACATGTTATTACCTGCAATTAGCCAAACCTAATACTTTACTGCTTATCAAACTTTGCCTTTGTTATGTATATCTGCTTTGCTATATGGCAAAATGTGTGAGAAAAGAGTCCTGTGTTCAGAGATTCAGGGAGAGCTTGGAAATTCAGTTAGTATCACTTACTTTCCACAGCCAAGGACAAGTAAAGTTAAAACATAAGCCTTATTTCAGACTAATTTAAATTGGCAAATTGAAATAAGTGAATATCCAGGGAACTTAGTTGTACTGTGCAGGAAACTATTCCTAGAGCATTAACTAATGTAAAAATATCTATGATGTTAGCAACTTCAGCAAATTTGACATATGAAGGTTTTTTTTTTTTTTTTAAATATATCTTTATTAATTTCAGAGAGGAAGGGAGAGGGAGAGAGAGATAGAAACATCAATAATGAGAGAGAATCATTGATTGGCTGCCTCCTGCACACCCCCACTGGGAATTTTGCCCATAGCCTGGGCACATCTCCTTATCTGGAATTGAACCTGGGTCCCTTCACTCCACAGGCTGATGCTCTAGCCACTGAGCCAAACTGGCTAGGACAACATATGAAGTTTAAAAGCTTGTTATCAATACAACAAAATAGCATATATATCAAATCACATATGTGTAACTCCATCTATTGAAAAAATCCGTATTAACTGGTACACCTAGCATATCTGCTTTGCTATATGGCAAAATGTGTGAATAAAGAGCCCTAGGTCCAGAGAGTCAGGGAGAACTTAGTTACTAAAGTTAAGCCTTTTCTGGCTTCCCCATGTATTCCAAATCTGTATTTCATATCTAGTCTCTTTATTAATTTACTCACAGCCCTTCTCCAGATTCCTGAACCCTTCTAGATGCTGAGAAACACCCCAGCACATTGTTATATTTAAAATATGTTTCTTGAAATATTAAAAAACTAGAGGCCCAGTGCATGAAATTCATGCATGGTGTAGGGGGTTGTCCCTCAGCCCAGCTTGCACCCTCTCCAATCTGGGACCCGTGGGATCGGGTATAAACTAGCAGTTGGACATCCCTCTCACAATTCGGGACTGCTGGCTCCCAACTGCTTGCCTGCCTGCCTTCCTGATTGTCCCTAACCTAAGGTGACCAGATCATCCCGCTTTTGGCAAGACAGTCCCGATTTCTAACAAATTTTCCCACATCCCACAGCATTTAAAAAAAAAAAAAAAGTCCCGATTTTTGGAAAGAATCTTTCCAATCTTTCCAATCTTCCCAAAAATCAGGACATTTTTAAAATGCCATGGGACATGGGAAAAATTGTTAGAAATTGGGACTGTCCCACCAAAAGTGGGACGATCTGGTCACCTTACCCTAACCTCTTCTGCCTGCCAGCCTGATCACCCCCTAAACACTTTCTAACCTGGTCCCTCTCAACTGCCCTCCCCTGCTGGCCATCTTGTGGTGGCCATGTTGTGTCCACATGGGGCCACCATCTTTGACCACATAGGGGCAGCCAGTTTGTGTGCTGGAGTGATGGTCAATCTGCATATCACTCTTTTAATAGATAGGATAGAGGCCTGGAGCACGGGTGGGGGCCAGCTGGTTTGCCCTGAAGGGTGTCCTATATCAGGGAGGGAGTTTCTTTTGGGCGTGGGGTGGCCTGGGTGAGGGGCTGTGACGGTTTGCAGGCCAGCCACGCCCCCTGGCAACCCAAGCGGAGGACCTGGTATCTGGAATTTATTTACCTTCTACAAGGTAAATAAATTCCAGATTAAAACTCTGTAGCCTGGAGCAGAGCCAAGCCCCCTGCTCTTGCTGTGGCCGTTAGCCATTTCTGTTGGGGTTCATGTATCTTCTATAATTGAAACTTTGTAGCCTGGAGTGGAGGCCTAGGCCAGTCAGGGTGTATGGAAAGCTTGGCTTCCATTGCCAGGGAAACCCAAGCCTCTCTAAACTGCTCTCTGTGGCTGCAGCCATCTTGGCTGGAGTTAATTTACATACTTGCTCTGATTGGCTGGTGGGCATGGCTGGTGGACATGGCTTGAGCGGAGTGATGGTTAATTTGCATATTACTCTTTTATAAGATAGGATAATAATAAAGAAAACCTGGGATCTAACCAACATGTGGATTAGGTAGACCTGGGCCACATGGACTCAAAGAAATTCTGAATTCTTCTAGGAATCTTTCATGTCTTGACTATGTTGACAGGAGTTCTTAATTTTTCTCAGGTCCACAGTTTAAATTCTACAGTCACCTGAACAGCTGAGTCATAGGAGGGATCCTTAGGGGGAACTGGCCCTAAGAGAAATTAGCAAAAAATAGGGGTCAGATGAAGGGGAAGGGGGGAAGGGACTGATAATGGTGAGAAAAGAGCAAGATGAACAGGAAAGAGAGTAAGATGCAGATGCAGAAGTAGCTGGGGACAAAAGGCTGCACCTTTTTTTTCTTTATTCCTCACCTGGGGATCTGTTTTTATTGTCTAAGAGAGAGAGGAAGGGAGAGAGAAACATGTGGGAGAGAAACACCCATTGGTTGCTCCCCTGCACGCCCTGTCTGAGGATTGGACCCGCAGCCTTTGGTGCAGGATGACTCGCCAACCAACCAGGCCACCAGCCAGGGCGTCCCCTGCACCTTTTACAGAGGCTCTCATTTCCTTCAGTTTCCTACAACCTGCTCCTCACTGCCATCTGAGACTTCAGCAGAAGCACTTTGGACAATCATATTTCAACAACAATCTTCTGAAGTCAATCTAGTCTCCTTTATCAAGCACCTCAAAACTCGGTTACCAAGTTCCAAAACTACTTCCATGTTGGAAATTTTTATGACAGCTGTGACTCATTTTATGGTATCGAAATCTGCGTTAATTTGCAAGAGTGCCTACCAAACTACCACAGATAAGAACTTCACTGCCTCAGTCTGGAGGCTGGAAGTCCAATGCTGAGATGACAGCAGGTGGCTCTCCCAGCCTGGGGCTCTGCTGGCCCTCTTCAGTTTCCTTGGTTTGTCCAAGTGTCAGCCAATCTGCCCTCGTCCTCCCGTGGCATCCTCTGGGGTCACCCCCCCCCCCACCTCCATCAAGCCCCCTTCCCCCCCTTCCTTTCTCTCCCCTCCCCCATCCCTAAGAAGGACACTAGTCATACAAGCTAGGAACACACACCACTGCAGGATGCCCTCATCTACCTAATTGCATCTGAAGGACCCTATTTCCAAGCAAGGTCACATTCTGGGTCCTAGGGGTTAGGACTTCCACAAGTGAATTTTGGGGACAGGATTCAAATAATAACAAACTGTTATTTATGTATGCTTTGTACTTTTAAAATATATCATTCTGTCCTTAAAATTAATAATTTCTAAAGTCTTTAATGGATAGAATCTAAATGCATGCAAGAAATTTCTACTAAATGACTATCATATATTTTCTAATAAAAGCTTAGTGTTAAATTAATATGCAAATGGGGAAAAAACAGAGACTTGATAATCTCTGAGACTTGAGCCAAAATTTAACTTGTGATTCCAAGGAAGTGCTAAAAAGCAATATAGCTGGAAATGTTGTTCATAGTTTCTATACTTATAACTGTAAGTGGTTACTGTGAGTCCAGTGGCACTCAGAGGAGAAGTGGGAAGCTGTCTGGACAATTCAGACATGCAGTGTGTCTCAGAGGGAGTCGCCAGAGACAGAGATCGCAGTGGTGGGGACAGGTTCGCTGGCCCTGAGGATAACTCAGGAAGGCCAAGGCAAGCACAGGGCTCCTCTTCAAATCCTCAGTGCTTTCTACCAGATAACGCTCCCAGTCTCTACGCATTCAAATGGGATTGAGAACCTCACAGGGGCCGTCTATCCTGCAAATGAAGCCTCCACTGGAATGGACTTCCTTCCTTCACAAAGACCACCATTCCCAAAGCAATCAGACAGGCTTCCCAAAAACGTGCATGAACAGAGTATTTTGACCTTTATCATCTTCCAAATAAAATGAAGTTTTAATTAAATATTTGCATAGTACTTTATAGTTTATTTTAGATTTGCATCTATGGTTATATTTGCATTTAAAAGTACTTCACATTCCTTGTGACATTCAGCAAGATTTCTTTCTCTGCGTTTGATGACTGAAAAATTGAGACAGAGAAATGAAATTCAACTTGCTAACTTCATATGGCTTGACTGGTACTAGCAAGCAGTGTAGCTAGCTATGGAGGTACCAGTCAATAAGAAATTAGCTGAGACCAAGTCCATTCAGAAAGTCAGCTGGCTGCTTTCCAGACAGTGCAGTCATTATGATTCCACAGTTTCTTACACCATTTCCTAGGTGCTTAGCTGCCTCTTGGTTTGCTCCTAAGTGTGAAAAAGTAAAATTGCTTGTTTTCAAACAAAGTATATTCCACAAAGCACTCTCCACTTAAATTTTTAAAAAGCAACAGCTGCCTTTTCCGAGAACACTTGTTACTTCTGTAATTAATGCAAGGTGGCCAGCTGGCCTCCACATGAAACCCCTTTATTTCACTCTACCTGGAAAGCCACTTAAACCAGGAATTAGAGAATATCCAAGGGATTCTTTATAAACTGGGAAGAAGGAAAAGAATTAAGGGTATTCATTGCACAACCTGAGCGGCATACAGGCAACTGGCGAACTACACAGCGATTTCTAATGGAGACCTTTGCAAAAATAAGATTACAAATTAGAAGAGAATAAGAGATGGCATTTATTAAGGGGTTGCTCTGTGCTGGGAACCAGTCCAAAAGCTTCTCCCATGGTACTCATCTGATCCTCACCACAGTCCAGGGACAAGCGCACTCATTATCACACATCTGCACCTGAGAACAGTGGGGCAGGGACTTGCCCAGAGTCAGAGCACCACTGCCAACAAAGTCAGCTCTCAGAAACACTAGGAGATAGCGTTACCTTTAGAAAACCACTGGTGAAACACTGAAATATGTTTAGATAAGTGAGTTAAAAAAGACAAAAATGGTGTTGACTTCTGTTTAAAGAATGCATCTATAGATGAATGGATATAAAGGCACAATCAAACAAGCATAGATTATGATTTTATTTTTATTTTTTTTACTAAAAAACTAGAGGCCCCGGTGTACCAGTGGGGTCCTTCGGCCTGGCCTTCAGGATAGGGTTAAAACCCCCGAGGGGTCCCAGATTGTGAGAGGGCACAGGTCAGACCTAGGGACCCCACCGGTACACAATCAGGGCCGAAGGAGGGCTCCAGGGCATGTCTGTCCCACCTCACTCAGTCCCAATCAGCTGGACCCTAGCAGCAAGTTAACCTACCAGTTGGAGTGTCTGCCCCCTGGTGGTCAGTGCACATCATAGTGAGTGATTGAGCGGACTTAGCATAGCATTAGCATATTATGTTTTGATTGTTTGAACAGACTACCAAACAACTGGACACTTAGCTTATTAGGCTTTTATTAAGTAAGATTTTATTGAGAGCCTATTTTATTGAGAGCCATACATTTTTAAAACAATATAGGATATACTGATAAATAACAATAAGTCCTTAACCTCATGAAATTTGCATTAAAAATAAGACAGACAATAAACAAATTAAAAAGTAAATGTGACTTCATAACTGCCCGCCTACTCAGCGGTTAATTCAAGCCACCTGGGATATTACATCATTCTCCTACCTGGGCTCCCTAGCTCTCAGGCGTGCTCCTTAGTCTGTTCTCCAGGTAGCTGCCAAAGTGATACTGCCAATAGTAATGAGATCGCATATCTTCTGCTAAAAACCTTCCAATACTTTTCATATGATTCACAATAAATGTCAAACTCTTTACAAATGGTCTACAATTGTGTGGTTTATAATTATTTATATTTTTTACATATAGATAATAATCTTGCGGTCAGAAGTATGATTTCAAGGCTTTTATATTTGTTGAGAAATATCTAATAGCCCAGAATATGGTCTATCTTAGTGAACATTCCAAGTCTAATTGAAAACCATGTGTGGTCTGCTGTTTTGGGTAAAGTATTTAGTCAAAGTCAATCAAGTCAGCTGATAATGTTTTTCAGGTTTTCTATTCTCTCTATCTTTGGTGTTCTGAAGTTTCATTATAAGGTCTTGAAAAAAATGAATCCTTTTTATTAAATCTACTTGGTATTCCTTAATCTTCACTCTATAGGTTTCTATTTCTCTCTAACATCACATGTGTCAAACACAAGGCCTGCGGGCCAAATCCAGCCCTCCAGGCCTTGCAATGTGGCCCGCACCGCGCTGTCATCACTGCACTCCGCTGTCAGTTTATGACATTGTCAGTTTATGACTGTTCAGTAAACCATTCGGCCCGCGATTTAGGCTGGATTTTAGATTTTGGCCCCTTCTCTGATTGAGTTCGACACCCCTACTCTAACATGATAGCCAGGCCCTCCAGGCCGCACCGTCACTTCCACCAGCTGGGCACACAGCCCCATGCAGAAGAGGCAAGGCATGTCCCGCCTGTGCCATGGAAACGGCCCCAGGCGTGTCTGCAGGAGAGCACAGTCCCAGCGCCCAGGGTGGGGGCGATGCTATGCTGGCTGGGCATGAGCCGGGCATGGGAGGGCGCTGCTCGCTGCCTTCTTCTCACTGTGCTGGAGAGACGAGCCGTCACATGAGACCGAAATACTTTTCTAGCAGAGGTAGCAAGATGAAAAAAATACCCAGTTGAATTTTAGAAAAATTATAAAAGGCAAAATATCCTGGTTTGCATGGTCCCTGAAATGAATTCAGAGGTTCAGAGGAGAAAGGGACACAGTAGTGGGGGAACACTGAGAGAAATAGATTGCAATCCGCCCTCGTGGCTGCTTGGTGGGAAAGGCCCCTTCGGGACCCAAGTGTAGGAAGCAGGTGGTCCGTGGGCAGGGAAGCAGGGTGCCCAGGAGGCTGCCGTGCTCAGTGGTGACCTCCACACGACGGCCCCACCTCCATGAGCCTCTCAGCACACAGTGCCCAGCTGCAGTCCAGCTCTTCTATGGAGGCACCTAAGCGCACACCCTGAGGCCGGTTAGGGTCAGGGAGCTAATGAGTAGAGTGCAGACTCTGCTGAGGAAAGCTGGGGGAACAGACCGTGCGAATGTTCAGACTCTCACAGGCACAGACACCTGGGGGTGGGCAGGTTCATCCAAATTTTCAGGGACCTGTGAGTGACACTTCTGAGTTTATGAGACTCAATAAGATTTTAAAATGAATAGGTTCTACCAGTATTTAATGCGCTGCCTAGGTCAGAATAAAAATTCATTCAGTGTTCGTAAGGTGAGGGCCTACTTTGGGGTTCTTGCTTTGTATACCTCCTCCACACAGGGGATTGTGCCAGGGCCGTGCCCCTGTCCCTAAGCATCTTATGTTCCCTTTGCAGGTGTCGCCAGCAGACCCAGCGACACCTGCCGGGGTTGGCACAGCGTGGAGACGCGCTGGGAGGACACAGGCCGCTGGGCAGTGCCCGGGCTGGGGCTCATCACGCAGGTCATGTGTGGTGTTTTTATGTGTGTTTTGAGGAACAAGGAAGATGCGTTTATTTCAAACCACAAATACGTGTCCAACATTTTTGATAAATATATTTTAACATAATTACTTTAGCATGTAATTGATTATATGTTTTATTGGGGTATAATATACTTGCAATAAAATCTATGTATGGGCTCACTGAGTTTGACAGTTACAGATATTCATGTAAGCACTACCCGCAACGTGGTTCAAAGTGCTGCCCAGACCCAGGAAGATGCCCCGCTGAGCCCCAGCCCCAGCCTGAGCACCCAGCTCCTCCTGCGTCCCCGCTTGTCCTTGATCCCAGCTCCACAGCTGTGTGGGCCTGCTCCCCCTGCCGTCCTGTGGGGGCTCAGCCAGGGGCTCACCAGCTGGACGGCAGGCAGGGGCAGCGTTGACCCGCCTCGAGCACCAGAGGGGTTGCAGAGGGGAGACAGCAGAGGGTCCTCCGAGGCCGGGCCAGTCCGGCTCTGGGAGCCGGGAGGTGGCTGCACCGGAGGCCACAGGGAAGGGCGGCCCCTCGGTGCTCCACCAGCCCGGACACGTGTTAGACAGGCACCCCCACTCCCACTGGGACCACAGACCGGAGCCGGGCTGGGAGGCCTCTGCGCGACAGCCTTCCAGAGGGCTCTGGCCGCCACTGCCCGATGCAAGTCAGCGGTGGGCACACGGCAGCGGGCACGCCACCCCCTGCTGCCTGTGTGGCTGTTGTTCATGAGCAAAGAAAGACTGGTTTTGTTCAAATGGTTAAATTTAAAATGATGATATAAATACCTAAATCACAGCCTTAATTTCATCTCTGGAGCCACAAAGTTTAAAGCTTAAAATATTCACCATCTGGCACTTTGTTGAAACTGTTTGCCAACGCCTACTCCGAGGAACAGGGTCGGAGAGCCCCTGCCCTCTGTCCTGTCCCAGGGCCCCCGGGCCGGCACCTGGGAGGCCGCCAGGAGGGCAGTCCCAGCCCGAGCTCCTGGGTCACCCGCAGGGCGGCGAGCTGGAGGGGATGTGGGGGCGGGGCGGGGAGCAAACAGAACACCCAGAACCCAGCGCAGCCAAGCCAAGGCTCACCCTCACCCACCACCAGCCTCTCCGCACTCGGGTCACTGTGAGGCAGGAAGGCCGGTGCAGACAGGCCACGAGGGAGGCAGAGAGACCAGAGGCTGTGAGCCTGGGAAGGCCACTCCCCGTCTGAGCAGCCCTGGGCGAGTTCCGCACCTCCCATGCCTCAGTGGCTCTCCTGTGAGGCAGAGGAGGGCAGCCTCAGCCCCCTCACTGCCCCTTCTAAGGACATTCCTCTCATAATCCAGGACTGCTGGCTCCCAAATGCTCACCTGCCTGCCTTCCTGATTGCCCCTAACTGCTCTTCCTGCCACCCTGATCACCCCCTAACCTCTCCCAAGCCAGCCTGATTGATGTCTAACTGCTCCCCTGCCAGCCTGTTTGCCCCAACTTCCCTCCCCTGCCAGCCTGTTTGCCCCCAGCTTACCTCCTCTGCCAGCCTGGTCACCCTTAACTGCCCTTTCCTGCAGGGTTGACCACCTCCAACTGCCCTCCCTTGCAGACCTGGTCCCTCTCAATTGCCCTTACAGGCCTACTGCCTCCCAACTGCCCTCCCCTGCTGGCCATCTTGTGGTGGCCATCTTGATCACATAGGGCAGCCATCTTGTGTGTTAGAGTGATGGTCAATCTGCATATTACTCTTTTATTAGATAGGATAGAGGCCTGGAGCATGGGTGGGGGCCAGCTAGTTTGCCCTGAAGGGTGTCCTAGATCAGGGTGGAGGTTCCCTTGGGGCATGGAGCAGCCTGGGTGAGGGGCCTGTGGTGGTTTGCAGGTCAGCCATGTCCCTGGAAATCCAAGTGGAGGCCCTGGTATCTGGGATTTATTTACCTTCTTTTTTTTTTTTTTTTTTAAATATATTTTATTGATTTTTTACAGAGAGGAAGGGAGAGGGATAGAGAGCTAGAAACATCAATGAGAGAGAAACATTGATCAGCTGCCTCCTGCACATCCCCACCACCGGGGATGTGCCCGCAACCAAGGTACATATCCTTGACCTGAATCGAACCCGGGACCTTCCAGTCCGCAGGCGGACACTCTATCCACTGAGCCAAACTGGTTCTGGCTAGTTACCTTCTACAATTGAAACTTTGTAGCCTTGAGTGGAGGCCTAGGCCAGCCAGGGCAGGTGAAAACTTGGCTTCCCCCTTTGCTGGTGGCAACCCTAGCCTGTTATCTCCAACTCTGGGGCTGCTGCCATTTTTCTTGGGATTTATCTTGTATAATTGAAACTTTGTATCCTTGAGTGGAGGCCTAGGCTGGCCAGGGTATGTGGAAAGCTTGGGTTCCTCTATAGCCGTGGAAATGCAAGCCTCTCAACTGCTCTTTGTGGCTGCAGACTTCTTGGTTGGATTAATTTGCATACTTGCTCTGATTGGCTGGTGGGCATGGTTGGTGGATGTGGCTTGTGGGTGTAGCAGAGTGATGGTTAATTTGCATATTACTCTCTTATTAGGTAGTGTAGGATTGGCAAGCCAGGAAGGAGACAAAAAAATGGACCCTGGAAAAGGCATCCGTGGAGAGAATCCTGGGTGGTCATCCACTTCCGTGTGGGGAGGGGTGGTCCAGATGTGTGAGGACCAGTGCGCGCGTGTGGGCACCTGCAAACACTGCTGCCTCGATGCGCTTGCTGAAGAAGCAGGCATGCCAGTGCAGCAGGAGGAGAGTGCAGGTGGCAGCTGTGTGCTGACCCCCGCCCCCCCAGGCCAGCGCAGCTGGCTACCACTGCCCAGCTGGAGGCAGAGGCCAGGGTTAGAAACTCGAGAAGAACAAACTGTGAAAGACATCAGAATGCCCGCTGCTCTGTTAGCAAGGGCACCAGCTGATAAAGGTGGCGGGAGAAAGATCCTTTGAACAGACCCCACTCCTTTCATGGACCATGCCATCTTATTGCACCTGTTTATATGTTCACGTGTGTCTGTTTATAAGTGTTACAGATGTATGCCATTTTCTGCCTCTAGATGGTACTGCTAATTTATAAAAGAGCTATGTTTAATTGTCTTAAAAACAAGCAGGTGCTTGTAAACACTGGCTATTTAAAATTCTCAGAAATATATTGTAGAAAGTAATCAAATGCTTGTGAAGTTTATGTGATCTAAGATTAATCTTCAGTAAATAAAATCTAGTTTAACTATGTTGGTTTGTATAGAAAAACATGTTGCTAGAGTTATGTAAAGGTTAAGAATTCTAGTTAAGATGAAAGAAAAATGACACGTGATGAAAAGGAAGGAGTGTGGAGGTGCTTTGGGGGAAGAGAGCAATTTTGTCCTAAAGTGAAGCTGCTTGTTTTAGAGCAGGGAAGAAGAAAATATAAAGTTGTGAAAAGGTACCTTGAGAGGGAAATTTTGTGTGATCAAGCTGAAAAACATTGGGTACATGTAATTAAGTACATGGATTTGAATATCAAGGTAAGCTGATGCAAAAGTAGCCTTTTTCTTAACCTGGAACTGGCTTGGGGTGTTCTGGGGGCTTCTGGATTCCTTAGAAGGCCAGCTTCTCTCTCCGTCAGAGACTGAAGTAGTGCGGCATGTAAGATGTGCTGGGGTTACCTGGGGAACGGTATAAAACAAGAACTGACACCGAGCCATCTGTATGTTGTATTCACATAAGTTATAAGCGTTTCGGAAGTCATGTGGAATTCCCGGAGACCGGAGGCGTCCTGGTGTAAGATGTCTGTCAGCAAAACTAAGGCTCAAACTAAAGGACCGAACCTGCTTATCAGATGTTCCGGGGGATCAGGTCCGTTCTGTTTCTGCAAAGCCAGGCTTTGTCCCTGGGACACGCCACAGTCTTCCTGAGTCAAGCACCGAGGAGGGAGAGCGTGGCTGCAAAGGAGGCGAGCAGGGGCCCTGCGACTCCCCAGTGGCTGCGTGGCCCCCGGAGTCCGGGCTCAGTTTGCATCCTTGGTGCACAGCAGGGCGAGGCTGGGCGTCAGCTGGGTCAGCGTGGGTGCGTGAGTTCTGGGTGTGCATGGATTTTCTGCATGGGTTGAGGCCTTTTCCTGCCACGTGGCTTATGTTCTCAGTTGCAAAGAAACTGTTAGGAAGTGTTTTCTGCTGGGGGTACACCTTCCAAGTGCACCTCAAGGCCAATTACACAGCCTCCCATCGGCCATGAAACGGCAGTTCAGGACTTGCATTGTTTTCCTTCCAACCTCTGTGAGACGGCTCATCATTTGGATGAACAGTGAGCATCTGCCTCTTTTGTGGGCTTTGCCGGCCCACCTGCAGCAGGGAGACGGGGGTGGGGGGGGCAGTGGATCTGCAGAAAATTCAAGGCGCAGGCACCATGGGAACGTGTGTGAGGGTCCTGTGTGAGGGTAAGACCTGTGTTCTTCCCACGACTGTCATAACAAGCCAACTCCGTGCCAAATACAAGAGATGCAGGCTTCTGTGAGAACTGGGGGTCCTGCACACACTGCACCCCAAGGCCTCAGGCTCTCCCCAGCAAGCCGCCTGGTAAGAAGGGGCCTAAGTGGGACGGGGAGCGAACAGCAGGCTGCCGTGAGAAAGCGAATGCGGGTCAGGCAGATCACACTCCTGGAGCCCCAGGTGCCTGCCATTAGAGCTGCCTCAATAACCCACAGGCATGGGCGGGGCATTAAGGCAAAATCAACAAGAGAAGTGAGTGCCCTTCGGTTTTGCTCATAATTGTAGACAGGCCAGAAGTCAGACCCCCAGCAGTTACAGTAAGAACGTCCCTCCCAGCAAGACGTGGATAGCAAGTGCTCTGGCACCGGCCTCCGCCGTGCCCGGCTCCCGCTGCCCGCACGGCAGCCGTTCCCAGCAGCGAGTGTGCGCCTGCCAGGCCTGGCGAGTGAGTATATAACCCCCAGTGCTTCTCTCCTGGCCTGCGGCAGCCCCTGCAGCCTGCGAGGGAGGAGCAGCTCGGGCAAGTGTCGGCTGGAGCCGGGGTCGGCTGGAGCCGGGGTCAGCTGGAACCGGGGTCATCTGTCCCCCAGATGGCCGTTGCCATGCAGCCATTACTGATATTGTCTGGAAGGAACCAAGAAGGCTGGTCTGGCTGCTGGTCCTGCGTGAGCCTTGGCTGCTGACCCGGGTGCTGACAGCAGGCCATCCTAGAGGGATTGACTGTCTTGGACTGTGGGAGACAAAGGGGTGATGACCATGAACAAACCGTTATGGGGACAAGAGATGTGGGGAGAGATCCGGGCCTACTTGCAAGAGTCTGAGCAAGTCCGTTATCTTCCATGCCCTGCTCATAAGCCACACCCCCCTGAGCAGGTGATCAGGAAGCGGATGCCTCAGCCAAATCCACGCTTTAGAGCTGACTCACCCGTGGACACTGGCAATTGGCAGTGTAGGAAGAGTGCTCTCCACAGCGCCTTGGTGGTGGCACGTGGCTCAGAGGGCCTGTGGGGGGGGTGGCTCAGGAGGGCATGTGGGGGGTGTGGCTCAGGAGGGCATGTGGGGGGTGTGGTTCAGGAGGGCCTGTGGGGGGTGTGGCTCAGGAGGGCCTGTGGGGGGTGTGGCTCAGGAGGGCATGTGGGGGGTGTGGCTCAGGAGGGCCTGTGGGGGGTGTGGCTCAGGAGGGCCTGTGGGGGGTGTGGTTCAGGAGGGCCTGTGGGGGGTGTGGCTCAGGAGGGCATGTGACACATGCTGGGGCAAAGCTGAGGGCATGCACTCTGGAATCAGCAAAGGCCGTGTTCATTCACTGAGTCCCTGGCGGGTGAGGGACTGACAAAGGACTACAGAGAGCGCAGGTTCCAAGCACGCTCAGGGTGCACTGGACATGTGTCTCCCCGACCACACACCTTTGCTGCTTGGGCGGCAGTTAGTTAAGGGAGACCTGTGCCTTCGTCCACGCTGAAGGTTGTATGTTTCTTCCAGATGAATACGCTGTTTCTTCTTCGTCACCACAGATGAGCAGCCAAGTGAAACCCTAAACGATCTGGCCTCAGTTAGGCAACCTGTCAGCACACTGGCTGTTCCCTGGAGTGTGTGTGTGTGTGTGTGTGGGGGGGGGGGGGGGTTACTGCTACCACTTGGATTGCATCTTGAGTTTGTCTCCCTTTTTCTTTGCATGTGTCCATGCAGTTGCTGTAAGCTGCATCTAATGTAGTCAACCGGCGCCTATGGGAGTGGCCTCACTGCTAGCAGCCCTCCGGCCGGCTCAGGGCACCTGGCAGAAGAGGGCGGCCAGTGAGATGCCAAGAGCCAGCTGTGGAGCGGGGTGGCCGAGGGACTGTCACATGGCCTGGTCCTGCCCCCCTGTGGCTGGACCCTCCCGCGGGCTCCCCCAGGCCCAGGAAGAACAATAACCGCTCCCCGAAAACCCCCGTAAAGACTAGGTCCAGCCTAGTTCCTGGCAAGACCCTCCCCTGCCCTGGGGAGGGATGCAGAGCCTTTTCCCTTTCCTGGGCGGTGTGTCTCCTCACCCCCACCCCGGCAGTCCTGCTCCGCTCCAGGTCCCCCCAGCACCTGCCACGTGACATGGAGGGTGCCCATGTCATCTTGCCGCTGCCCAAGACGTGCCTCAATGGAAGTTCCCTTAATAAACGCTAACTTTTATGTAACAGTCAGTCACTGTGAAGTTCTGTGAAGCCTTCATGGAGTAACCTAAATGACTAAAAACAAATGGGTTCACTAGAGGAGAAATGGGGTGAGTTTTGAGGTGACCGTTTTAGCAGTTTTGGTGACTTGAAAACTGAAATGTTCCAAGTTAACTTGAATGGTGCACAGATGAAACCTCACAGAGGAGCTGCGGTTAGAACAGAGCACCCTGTGCCCGTCAGCAGGCGGAGGCGGTGGAGAGCAGGGCGGTGCGTGTAGAGGCCTCTGTGCGCCGCGGGCAGGGCCAGGAGAAGGTCTTGGAAAATAAATCTTACGTGTGGTCACAGTAAGCAAGACTGAAGCAGACTTCTGTAAGAGCGTGCTACCACAAAATTAGCATATGGGTTTCTTTCTCTGTTTCTTTTTCTGTACTATTGGTACACTTTTTATAGAATATTATTAAAGAAGAGTAAAGATTTTTGTGTTTATTACAATGACGTTTTGTGCTTGGCATTGCCAGATCTTTGATTGCTTAGGTAAATCAAACCTTTTGAATACTAAAAGAACTAAATTTTGCTTCTAGCCATTTAAATGTATGCAATTGTTTGTGAAGTCTTTAATTGTCACCATGATTAAATGGACAGCTAAAATAGGAAAACCTCTCTTAACGAAGGAGGATATAAAACTGATTAGGCCTCCTTGGGGTTTGGAAAGTGTGTTTTAATCCAAGTGCCCCTTCCTCAAGGATATAAATGTACTAGTGATAATTTGCATGTATTTTCACTGAGTAACGGCATTCTCAATGTCAAGGGGTTACAGACAGAGCAGTCACTACAATTCTCCTGGCAAGGATTTCTTTTCCTGCCTGGAATATGCCCACAGACCTCCCACTTTATTTAAAAAAAAAAACTATACCAGGTATGCAAAAGGCCCCTCGTGTTTATTACCCTAAGTCCTCTGGTTTTATAAAACCAACTGAAGAGAAACTTCAGAGGGAAGGCTGGGAAGGGTGGGAAGAGATTAACCAATGACTTATATGCATACTAGAGGCCCGGCACATGAATTCATGCATGGTGGGGTCCATCAGACCTCTGTGGGGAGGGGCCGAGGGAGGGCTCCAGGGCATGTCCAGCCACATGTTGCCGGCCAGACCCCAGCAGCAAGCTAACCTAATGGGCTGAGCATCTGCCTGCTGGTGGTCAGTGCACATCATAGCAAGCAATTGAGCAGCCTTAGCATATCATAAGCATATTATGCTTTGATTGGTTGAATGGATTACCAGACCACCAGTATATTAGGCTTTTATTATATAGGATATGTATAACCCATAGACTCAGATAATAGTGCAGTATAACCTGCAGGCATGGGGGGAGCCCTAGGTGGAGGGGGCTCAGTGGGGAGAAAAGGGGACATCTATAATACCCTCAACAATAAAGATACTAAATTATTTAAAAATGCAATTAATGAAACTTGTTAAATTTTTTAACCTGCTTTGGCCTGAAGCCCTTCCCTCAGTATTACTTAACCAGAGATCTATCCCCCTGTTCCCTTTGATTCCCATTGACTGTCCCTTTTTAAAATTGTTACCAGAAGATTTATGAGGCTACATCAGGGCATGTGCCAAGTAAGGAGACCTTCTAAGTCATTTCAAAGACCCTATAACGGCTCTTGAAGTTCGTGCAGTGCCATGCACAGCAGTCAAACGGTGCGCCGGCGAGAGGAAGACGGCGGGTACCAGGGCCTACCACCTGGAGATGCCTGCGGAGAAAGTCATCTTCAGGAGGACTCCCTCCAGCTTCGCGGAAAGGACGGCCTCGGCTACTGTTCTGTAGCCTTTGCATCACAAGGTTAAAAGGTGCTGACTCGTGAATTGGTGTATTTTGCATTTGAAAGGGTTCTCACACTTGCACCTTATTCTCCAGCCTGGACACCCAGCCTATAGGAGACCTCAGATTATATCCAGAGCAGGCAGCAGCTGCTTAGCCTCAGACAAAAAGCTGATGGTCTTTCCCCAGATCGGAACCAGCCAGTCAATTCAGCTTCTGCTACATATAGCCTTATGTTTTCTTCATTGTTGTTATACACTGGGTGGCCAGATTCTTATATCTCAGAATGCATAATAATCCGGCCACTCAGTGTGTGTGTGTGTGTGTATGTGTGTGTGTGTTAGAGGCCCAGTGCATGGATAAGGTACTGCCAGCCTGGCCAGGGAGGAGGGATACCGGCGGTTGGCTGGCCTGCCTGCTGGTCGAACTCCTGGTCAAGGGGACAATTTACATATTAGCATTTTATTATATAGGATATGCAATGAGTGGCCCAATTATTATGAGTTCAAAGATCATAATAATCTGGCCACTCAGTGTAATGTTTGTATTCCTGGAAGTATTAATGATTTTAATTCTTTTGCAACAAGCCAGTCAACTTTCCTATATTTTAGATTGTGTTTTCTAGTTATTCCTTCTCATTGTCTCTAGACTATACAACGCTTCCTCATTTTTGCTGTTTTAACCCTTGTGAGAGGCACCTTAGCGCAGAACTGTGGTGGAGAATAAGGTTCAAGTGTGAGAACCCTTTCAAATGCAAAAAAAAACCCAGAACCGGTCTGGCTGCTGGATTGCCAGTGGGCTCCGGCTCTGCCTCTGGCAACAGTGAGCTCTCAGTTCCTTCTGTTGGCAAGTTTTCAAATCTCCCAACTTCACTGTTGATCTTACAGAACTCCCTCTGCAAAGCCTCCACCCAGGAGACAACCCCATCCCCTGCTCCCGCCAAGCTGCCATCGATGTGACCACAGCGATTTCACACACCCCCTGGGGGAAATGATGGAGTTCACAAACAACTGTCTCACATCCCCTGTGCAGGAGCTGTTTGACCAGTCTGCACCGCCCTGTTTCCAGCCAGCAGAGGAAGCCCCACCTGAATGCTCTGGTAGAAGAAAGTGCTGCTAGTTTAGTGCAAAGTACATCATTTTAAAAGCAAATGATTCATTTTAGCTCGAAGAAAACTATTGAACCCATATTGGATCAGTTATTCAAGTCGAAAGGACCTATATTTCATTGAGGTCACTTAGATTAATACGGTAAAATAAAGTTGATGGCCAAAAACAACGTTGCATATTATCTTTCTGAACATTTAACAAAGCATCTTGCCCTTTCCCAACACCTTGAGCTGTATTGTTTCCCCTCTCAGGGCTAATTGCATTAGAGCTCCGTATTTTGAAGATTACCTCCTCTTATGAGCTCCTTATCTTCCCCCTCATGACAATGATTAAAAACTGAAATGCATTTTAAGTGATGTCAGAGGGAATAAGCCGAACATTTTAAATACCTATTATATGGATGGCATTTAATGTGATTTTAAAGGTCAGTGTCTCTGTAAGCTGTGTTATTGGAGTTAAAGTGGACCAAGTTATAGATCGTTTTCTTTGAAGCAGAAAAAAAATTCTTTTTCAGATATTACCCACAAAATGATACTATGCGCACTGACTTTCAGGAGATGCTTTGGAAGATACAGGAAAGAAATGAGACCTAATCCTATTCACTAAGAAATGTTAACTTGACAGGAACAATCAAATTGTTATCTGACAATTAGGAAACAATCTGACTTTATTACCAGCTGGGCTTAACTTTTCAATCATTGATCCAGAAATGTTTCAGCCACAGATATAGCTTTCCGACAAGCAGGCTTATTATAAGAAAACAGCAATATTCTGGAACCTAGAAAATCCAATTCAATGTATCCCTTAGAGCACCTACCTAAACCGAAATGCTGTAATAAAACTGATATCAGATTTATGAGAATGCGTAAAGTGATAAAAAAAAAAAGTTATATTTTTTTCCCTTTCCACCTTTAAAAGTGTGGGGTCCTTACCCTTATAAATTTGAACTGCTTACTTAATTGGTATAATTTTCTACGTATCCTATATAATAAAAGCCTAATATGTTAAGTGTCTGGTCATCCATTCAACCAATCAAAGTATAATATGCTAATGATATGCTAAGGGCACTCAACCGCTCCCTATGATATGCACTGACCACCAAAGGGAAGACAATCCACTGGTCGACCAATTGCAATGATGTGCACTAACCACCAGGGGGAATATGCTCCGACTAGTAGGTTTGCTTGCTGTTGAAGTCCAGCAGATCTGGACTGAGTAAGATGGGCAGACATACCCTGGAGCCCTCCCGTGGCCCCTCCTGGGCTGGCCAACCTCCTGCATTCTTCCCCAGCCCTGGTCATGTGTCAGTGGGTCCCTTGGCCTGGTTTGTGCCCTCTCACAAGCTGGTACCCCTTGGGGGATGTCAGAGAGCCAGTTTCAGCCTGATTCCACAGGCCAGGCCAAGGGACCCCACTGGTGCATGAATTTGTGCACTGGGCCTCTAATTAATGGTATATTCATGGAGATTTTGTACTATTAGAAACCATCATAAATTACACAAACAGATAGTCATATGACAAAACATTATTGTGCCTCTTGGTAAACCTGAGTATGATTCTGGTACTTCTGTGGATATAAATGGTACTTTTTCTAAATTGCAATACTACTTTCTGTATATAGCAAATAAATCCAGTTGTATAATTTTAAATATCATCAATAGAAAGCATGTAAGACTATGGTTTTAGCTCCTGGTTTTTATCAGCCCCATTCCTCTTAACCTTACATCTGTAACCGGATCCTAATCATTCTAAGATGTTTGCAGGTAAAATTATCACATTAATATAATTAATATAATTTTGATAAGAGAATAACAACCACTTTCTTGTGCTTGTGGGTTCATGGACTGACCTTAGAACTATTCAATTAGATATTATACCACAAAATCCAACCAGATCAGTTAACAGGTGGCCTTTTCAGCCACTAAGCCATCACAGCTCAATAAAGACATCCAGGGTCCCTAGCTTGTCTTTGACAAGAGGATTGCTTATTTATTTGTTTGAAGCCCAAGGAGGAGTGTGTACCACAGCCAATTCCTCCTGCTGTAACTAGAGAAATACCTCTTTTCAGGTAGAATTAAAACAACCAAACTCTTTAACCTTGTCAAATGCCTTAAGGGGCATTCCTTATCTGCTTCTAGCATTACTGGCTGGTTAGAATTTAAATTTTCTGACATTTTTAATTGTCTCTCAACTGGGCTCAGAGATGTTTAGAGGTCTGGACTGAAAGTTGTGCTATTCATTGTGTTTTTTTTTTTAATTGTTTCATATATTTCACTGTCAAGTTACTGATATTCTGTAGTGCAAAATGTTTAAAGCCCCTACAAAATTCAAGCAATGGTTATGTAAAGGATGGAAGTGATTCATCAAGTTACTGTGCCTCCTCTGTGTTTATAATCCACTGGTTAAAACCTTGGCTCACAATGCCAAATGCCTTCTTATCAATTGCCCTTGACTTCTTCAGACATTGCCGATTGAATGCTTTTGTTACACTTTAATGATTAATTTTTCAAACAGTTGAGAGACTGAAAATATTCTTTAATGTGGTGGGTACCTGTCAACAGCAAATGGCTCTCGTTGCTCTGTTGGATTCTGCCCTGCCCCAGGATCCCACCGAGGAAGGAAGCTGGAACTGGGCAGGTGGCCAAGCCACTCCTGCACTGGCCTGAGACAAACTGACTGATCAATCATCATACTGGTGACTGGCCCTGATAGACAGAGGGAACCTGAGAAGGATATATCTGCCAAAAGGCCCTTCATGGTCAATTGGACCCAAAATCATAACCAGAGTGTAGCAGCCAATGTCTGCAGAGGCCTCACACACACAGCGCTTCGGGAAACACCCACAGACTGGCTCAGGCTCCTGCACTGTGCTCCTGTCCTCTGAGGCAGCTCTACAAGAGCCATCCTGGAGAGAAGTGTGACCACAGCACAGGCTTCCCCTCCAATGGGCCTACAGAGCTTACTACCTGCATCTTCACCAACCAATCAGAACAGCTTCATTCTGACCAGTCAGGATGGTGTTATCTGGACCAACCAAACTGGGAGTATTTGGAGTTTTCCTTTGCATAAAAATTGACCAATCAGGGACCAGGGAGGGCTACTCTCCTTCAGTGGAACTCACTTTCAATCTCCACTAAAGACTGTTTTCCCTGTGGGAGCTGCAGCATGCAGTGACCTCACGGGCGTGGGTGGAGCTATCTAACTGGAGCTGAGCTGCGTGTCTGGGCCTCCCCACCTGGCTGCCTGGCCAGGGCCGCCTGCTCCAGCTCTTTGTGCTGCTCCACAGCCACGCTGTTCACATTGCGCTGTTTTCACCGAATGAGTAACGCCTGTCCCCCTCACTGCAGCCCAAATCGCAGGCTCCTCCGGTGTGGGGGTGATGCCCTCCGTTGGTAACAGGAAGAGACTTTCTCTGAAACGGGGTGTGTCCGGCGGCAGACGGGCAGTAAGAGTGCCTCCGAGGGGGCAGTGCCTCCGAGGGGGCAGGGGCTCCCGCGGCTCCAGGGGAGCCCTCCTCCCGCCTGTGCGCTGGCCCCACTCTCTCATTGGAGCCAGGCGGACGGCGCAAGCCGGTTTGATGGGGCGCCTTGTCCTCCCCCGGTGAAGGGCAGACAACCTCAGCCTCGATCCTGCAGGCTGGGGTCCGGCGGCCTAGACAGCGTGTGCGGAAGGTTGGCGTTCAGAGCTGCCTGTTTCACTTTATTATTAGAAACATATTAATTCATATACGCACCATTTTCATTACTTTGAACACTCAACTCATTTGTCCTGCTTTTGATAAGGTCCCAAATCTTGAGCTACAAGGGCTTATAGTTGTCATTCAAACTAAAATTAATCACAGTTTCATTGGCTCATTCTTTTTGACATCTGGTTGGAAGTGCAGAACAGGAACTATTGGGCAGTAATTGCGATAGCTCTGATTAGAAACTAATGACGTTAGCAATAGCTGTAACCGCGCTGCCATGGAGCCTGGGAAGAGGGAAGGGCCGCAGCCGGAGAGAAGCTGGCAGAGGACAGACCAGCTCCGCCCGCCCAGTCACGCCATCGGGGAGAGGAACCACGGCATCAGAAAGGAAATACAATTCTGTAGCAGCAAAGAAAAATGGTGGCAAATAAAATGATAGTAAGCAAAAATTGCATTGCTTGAATGGAAATTTGGTAAAACAATAGTTTGTATTTTCCACATTCACAAATATTCACAAATATTTCTAATATTTTTTCTCTTAACATTTCCCTGGCTTCCTCAACCAATGCCCATACACCCGCTCTTATCTTGGTGGTGGCGGCATTTCCTGACACGGACTGTGGGCCAGGCCCTCTTCTAAACACTTTGGTACATTGGTGTGTGCCACCCTCAAAAACGCTAACGGGTTAACACTGCCCTTCTTCCCGTTCACAGGCCGGGGCCGGGGCTGGACAGAGGGCAGGGCATGCGTCCCTGTCCCACAGCCATGCACCCACCGCAGCAACGCCCAGCGCAGAGCCCGGCACCAATGCCCACACTCTGTAAGCACTCGCTACCCTGCCAGCTTTGCTTTCAGGTTTTAACGAGTACTTCTTGAACACCTACAACTTGCCAAGCGCTGCATGGAGGGAGAGAGGAATATAAAAACAACACAACAGCAGACAGCTGTCGCCCTAGGATAACCCACTCACCTCAACTATTGCAATGGCCTCCTAACTCTGACGCCTCCGCCTTCTGCTGCTCTTTTCTAAGATCCTGCTAACTCCCCTCCCAGGCTCCGAACTCCTCCAGGTCCGCTCTCACCCATAGCACGGGCACACCCAGCAGTGAGTCACGCTTCCCCAGAGCCCCTGCCTTCCCCACCGTCACCTGTCCTACAACCTCCCGTTTGGGCAAGCGCCTCGGAACCTCGGAACCCGCCCCTCTGCAAGCAGACCTGCCCCCTGCCTGCAGGGCTGGCGCTGCCTCCCGCCTCCCGCCTCTGCCCCCAGAGCGTGCTTCCTCAGGCCTCCTCCCCCTGCCTCCCCCCTCCCCCACCCTCCCACCCCCGAACTATCTCTGGCCCCTTTCCCTGCAGATTCTGCTCCAGTGTCACCTCGCAGCGAAGCAGCCTCCGTACAGCCTTGTTAAAGCGGTGCGCCCTCCCCAGGGACATATCCTCCCAACCGCCCACTGCCTAGCGAACTGTGAGGTAGGTGTCAGCTGTTAAGCTTTCGGTTAATTAAACGGTGACTCTGCCCCACTGAAACGTGTGTCACGAAAACGGCAGAGTGCGCCTGTTTTGTCCATCACCGTATTCCTGGTGCCTAGAACGGGGTCTGTCACAGAGCAGGTGCACAATCACATCTGTTGAATGAATACATGTATCTTGCCCTGAAGGATCCCTTCGGTTTAGATATCTTAAAGTAAGCTGCATTCCCCCCACCTCTGCCCAGAAAACTCCGGACACTGTAAGAGCTACAGAAGCCAAACCTCAGTCGGAGTGTGTCTCCGGCGTTCCCGCGCAGGACGCGAGGGGACGTCCTGGGCCAGTGCGGTCTTTTCAGAATCCGTAGATAGGTTACCGGGAGGAGACACAGGGCCGAGCATAGAAGCCAGAGCGGACATCCAGTTTAAATCCCAGCCTTCTGCTTACCAGCGGGGTGGCTGCCCCCCCCCCAGGAGCAGCCCCCCCCCCAGCCTGCTCCCTGGTCGGTAGGATGACAACAGTGTCCCGCGAATGCTGTGACGCCACACGGAGGACTTGTGCACCAGGTGGCCTCAGCCACGCGTGGTGTCAGCAGAGTGACCTTTGACACCGGGGGAGCCGCTGGAGAGCGTGGGAGGGGGTCCTCACCAGGCACAGGAACCCGCCCCCTCCCCCCCAGGCCAGCAGCAGCGGGGCCGACAGAGAGCGAGCTCACGTGCGGACTCGGGTGCTTTCTGGAAGCACAATGTATAGAGTTTAGGCCGTCGTTCCCGTCTGCCCGGAGGACCAGCAGCACAAGCCGGGGCCAGCGAGGGGCTGAGCTAACCTCAGGGCTGCCTGCGGCATCCTCCCCTAGCGACACCGAGGGCCTGCCCAGGACTGTGGCTGAGGTCACGTTCCCAGCCACACCCAAGGGCCCAGGAGAGGTGGGGAGGGCAGAGCGGGGGAGGGTTGAGGGCAGGTGGGTCCCACTTTGGTGAGACTAACAGTTTCCACGGGTGTGGCTCCTGCAGGCCTCATGTCCCTGAGGCTCAGAGTAGCCTGTGGGCTGAGCGGAGAAACAGGTCAGGGTGAGCCCCGCCTTTTGAGCGAGGGGTCAGACAGCGATTCCTTGTCTCCCCGCTCCGGGGCCAGGAGGAGCTGAGGAGCTCCAATGGCCTGACCTGGGTCTGGGCGCCCACGCCATCGCCCTGCCCCCCGCCCTGGGTGTGCAGCCTCAGGAGCTCCAGGCAGGCAAAGGGGATCTGTGCCCCAGGCTCCTGATGGGCACTACGTTCGTGGGGGGCACTGAGGCCGGAGCAGCCCTGGCACATCACATGCACCGATTGCTTTGCAAACCTCAGCAAACACTGGGTGTCACTGCCCCCCTCTTCCCCGTGGTCCTCTTTAAAGACAAGGAGATTGAGACCCAGAAAGGTGAGAGACTTTCTCAGGGCCATGCAGCTAGAAAGTGCTAGAAGCACAATGGAGTCAGTGCCCTCCACACCAAGCCCTTCCCTCTGAGCAGGGCCACCTCTTGGAGCCGCGAGAGGGTCTGCCTGGGGCCCGGGGTCGTCCGCAGAGCTCAGGAGGAGCTCCCTGCGAGACACCGATCTTCCTGACCCGAGGAGAGGCTTTCACACTGCGGGCTGCGTTCGGTGCCAGTTCCTCAGGGAAAGGTCTCGGTCAGCTCACCCAAACTTTGCCAACCTGGTGAACGGGGCTGCTGCTGCCCACCACATAAAGTTCCCAGAGGGTCATGAAACGGCCAGTGAAACGCCCTCAGCACAGGGTGCGGGAGGCCTGACCCCTCGAGGGGCGGGGGGGACCCAGCGCTGAGCAGGAGACTGGGTGAGAGAAGGTCCCTGAGCAGTCACTGGAGCAGGCCCTGGAGGTGGGCTGGCCGGACAGGCGAGGAGAGGGGCAGGGACAGGGACAGGCGAGGAGAGGGGCAGGGACAGGCGAGCAGAGGGGCGGGGACTGGGGAGGAGAGCCGAGTGGAGGCCAAAGGCTGGCTGTGACTGCCTTTTCCGCAAGGAGGACCAGAGCTGTAGACATTTCTAAAGAACCTTTTCCGTGGGTGTCCATGCTCGGCAGGAGGCACACACAGACCCAGCCTGCCAGTCCTGGCTTCTGTCCCAGAAATCGGTCCCCGTCCATCACAGTCGGAAGTGTGGCCTTGAACCCACCATCTCTCCCCAAATTTGCCAAGTTCCTTAGTTACAAGCGAACCTCCCTCCCGCTGGCCCAGCCTCTGACCCAGGCTTCTTCCTCCTCCTCCCAAGCAGCACCTCCCCCTGGGAGAGGCTTTGCACTGTGGCCGCCGGTCAATTGAGGCACAGGGGGCGGGGAGGTGGGGAATGGGGGGAGGTGGCCCCCTCCATCCTTCGCAAAGCAGCAGCGTCACTCACCCCCGCCCCCCACCCCGGGGTGGGAAGGACAGGGAGCCCACAGGCACCTGGAGTCCACAAGCTTCCAGGGCTGCTTTGCTTCGTCCCCTCCATCCCCTCCCCCTCCAGTTAGCAGGCAGCTGCCCCCCTGTGCGGGTGCAGAAGGCATGTCCCTCCCCTGAGCCTGGGCCGCTCCTAGGCCGGGCTGGGCTGATGTGCGTGGCCATGGTGGGCGCTCTGGTCCGTCTTCCTCCTCACGCACAGCTGGCTGGGAAGTGAGTCCCCGCTCTGTCAGCCGTCCGAGCTCCCTCCGGGCCAAGGCGGAACTCCAACAGGCCTCTGGGTGCTGGCATGGGATGGTGCTTCCACCTTAGATGACAGGGCTCTGCAGTCAATTTACCCCCGATGGCCATGGCACAGGGCGGCCACACGGGTTTGCTTGGTGGATAAAAATGAGTGAAGAAGCACATAAATGAATGAAACCAGGGCCAGCTAAGCGCTCCGCATTCCTGAAAGAAATGCTCGGATAGCAAAACCGCTGTCACCCTTCACCCTCACAGCTGTCAAACTCCCGCACCTCGCCTTCTCTTCAGCAGGCCTCCGGCTCGGGCCTGGCAGGACGAAGCAGCGTGGTGAGCGCTGAGTGTTCCTCTTCGGTACAAAAACTAAGAACGCCTGGCCTAGACACAAACACTTGATTCAAAGGCTCAGATGCACGGAGGGCGGGCCAGAGGGGCTGGGCCACGCGGCCTGCGGAAGGGTGCTGTCACCGCTGCATCCCCGCGGCTCTGCCTAAAGCTCCCTGGAGTCGCCCAGACTTTCTAACTCGGCGGCTGGTGGAGGGGCCCAGAACATGCATTTATAAGGGCAAGCGCTGCCGCGGTGCTGGGGCGGGTGGCCTGAGAATCACACTTTCAAAACGCCGCGGTAGGTGTTAGAAAACAGCCTAAGCCGAGGGTAATTTGCTGTGATTTCGGAGCCCTGCTCTGGACTGAAGGGCCCTGGAGATAAGTGTATTTGATTCTCCATTCAGGACTAACGGGAGCAATCACTTCTCCTCAGCGCGGAGAGCCCATTAGGAGAGCAGATGAGCCGGTATTTAGAAGATCAAGATGTGTTTAGAATATCATTTATGAAGCCTCCTGCCTAGACGACTAAAAGCAGTTCCAGGGCGGAGAGAAAGGGGAGGGGAATCTCTCTGTGCTCACACCTGCCTGAGCCACAGGGCTGCACTCCTCACCTTCCGCAAACACAGGCACCTCTGCTCACCTCGTCCACCGGTGAGGGGGAAGTGGGCCCAACTTAGAACCAAATCAAACCTAGACACTCTCCACAGCTGTTTCCTCTATGTTTCCTGGAATGTCTTCATTTGTTTCTTTGTCTGGTTTGTTTGTTTTTGCTCACTGGTTTGTTTTTAGTGATAATAGGGTGATTGTTGTGTCCAGACAGGGACTGAGCCCCCAGCCCATCCCATCTGAGAAGCTGTGAGCCTTCCCCAGGCTATCCCGCCCTGGAAGCAGGTGTGTTACCCACAAGCGTTCAGACTCCTTCAGAATCCCCCCTCAACATAAAGATGCACATCAAAAAGTCAGACTCATCCACAAACAAAGAGAAAGGAGACAAAGAAATAAAATCAGACATGAAATCAGAGAAGTAACTATTGACATCACAGAAATATAAAGGATTGTAAGAAAATGTTACATACAGCTATCTGCCAACAAATGGGACAACCTGGGTGAAACAGACAAATTTCTAGAAACATGCAATCTTCCAAAAATGAATCAGGAAGAATCAGAAAGCTGAACAGACTAATAAAAACTAATGAAATTGACACAGTAATAGAAAAACTCTCAGCAAACAGAAGTCTGGACTGGATGGCTTCATAGCCAGATTTTACCAAACATTCAAAGAAGAGCTAGCACCTGTAGTCCTCAAACTTTTCCAAATAATCCAAGAGGAAGGAACACTTCCAAGCTCTTTTCATGAGACCAGCATTATCCTAATTCCAAAACCAGATAAAGACACTACAAAAAACGAGAATTACAGGCCAATATCACTGAAGAACACAGATGCTAAAATTCTCAACAAAATATAAGTAATGTATTAAAAAGATCAAATCCCTATGACTAAGTGGTATTTATTCTGGGGATGCAAGTCTTGTGTAATATTTACAAATCAAGAAATATTATACATCACATAAACAAAATGAAAGACAAAAATCACATGAGCATATCAATAGATGAAAAAAAAGCATCCAACAAAATCTAACATTCAGTTTTGATTAAAACTCTCAGCGAAGTGGCAACAGAGGGAGTATATCTCAACATGATAAAGGCTATATATGAGAAACCTACAGTGAACATCATACTTAACAGGCAAAACTAAACTATTTTTCTAAAGAACAGGAACAAGACAGGGATGCCCACTTTCACCACTTGTATTCAACATAGTACTGGAAGTGCTAGCCATAGTGATCAGACAAGAAGAAGAAGAAATAAAAGGAATCCAAATTGGAAAGGAGAAAGTAAAACTCTCATTATTTGCAGATGACATTATATTGTACATAGAAAACCCTAAAGACTCCACCAAAAAACTACTAGATTCAATAAAGGAATTTGGCAATGTAGCAGGATATAAAATCAACACCCCAAAAATTGATGGTTTTTGTAATACACCAATAATGTATTCTAGAAAGAGAAACTAAATAAACAATCCCTTTTACCATTGCAACAACAAAATTAAGATACTTGGGAATAAACTCAACCAGAAGGTAAAAGACTTGTAGTTAAAAAACTATAGGATGTTGAAAAAAAGAGATAAAAGAAGATATAAAAAGTAGAAGAATATACTGGTTCATGGGTTGGTAGAATCAACATCATTAAAATGCCCATACTACCCAAGGCAATCTACAGATTCAATGCAATCCCCATTAAAATACCAATGGCATATTTCACAGATCTAGAACTAATACTCCAAAAATTTATATGAAACCATAAAAAGACCCTGAATTAGTGCAGCAATCTTGAGAAAGAAGAACAAAGTTGGAGAAATCACAATACCAGATTTCAAATTATACAAGAAAAAGCCATCTTAATCAAAACTGTCTGGTACTGGCCCAAGAACAGGCATGTAGATCAATGGAACAGAATAGAGACCTCAGAAATCAACTTAAGCCATTACACTCAATTAATATTTGACAAAGGAGGCAAGAGCAAACAATGAAGTCAAGACAGTCTCTTTGATAAATGGTGCTGGGAAAATTGGACAGGTAAGTGCAAAAAAAATGAAAGTAGATCACCAACTTACACCATACACAACAATAAACTCAAAATGAATAAAAGACTGAAATGTAAGTCAGGAAACCATAAAAATTCTAGATGAAACCATGGGCAGCAAAACCTCAGAAATCTCTCTTAGCAATATGTTTAGGATACATCTCCTAGGGCAAAGAAAACTAAGGAGAACATAAACAAATGAGACTATGTCAAAGTAAAAAACTTATTTACAACAAAAGAAAACATCATCAAAACAAAAAGGGAGCCCACTATATTGGAGAACATATTTGGCAATGATACATCTCATAAAGGGTTAATATCTAAAACATATAAGGAAGTCATATAACTTAAAAAAGAAGGAAGACAATCCAATTTAAAAATGGGTGAAGGACCTAAAAAGATACTTCTCCAAAGTGGACATACAGATGCTGGAGAGGATGTGGAGAAAAGGGAACCCGCGTGCACTGCTGGTGGGAATGCAGACTGGTGCAGCCGCTGTGGAGAACCGTGTGGAGTTCCTCAAATAATTAAAAATGCAACTGTCATTTGATCCAGTGATCCCACTTCTAGGAATATATCCTAAAAAACACACACAAAAAAAACTCATCTGACAGAGGTGCTTGCAGCGAGTACCAAAGGACCCTGAGGAACACTGAGACTCAGGAACCTCATAGGGCGGGGCTGATGGTAAGCCAAGGCTGTAGGCTCCACCCTGAAACTCCACCTGGCAGGGTGGGGGGTCCCCTCCCAGGCAAGGCAGTGAATAAAAATCTGCGACACCCGTGAGGCTCTGAGCCTGGACAACGGGCCTTCTCCAGAAGGAACGCTGACCATGCCTGCTCAGCCTCCTCTGTGGATGGGTAACGCACACAGCCCTGGGAGCGCTGAGTGCGACCCGCAGGGCTCCGTCCTGCCGATGTGCGTGCTGTGCCTCGCCCTGTCCTCTCCGAATGTGAAGTGTGCCCTGAGCAAAGCCTCCTGTCTGAACCCTCGGTTGGTGGGAACCCCTGGCTACTGCTGACCCAGCCAGTTTTCCAAAGGGAACGCCCTGTGGGCATCTCAGTGGCTCCTGCCTCTGCGGCAGCACCACTACCACCCACCACCCACCTCGCACCCCAACACTACCCACCCCACCCCCAGTAAGAAACGAATAGCCCTGCACCACCCGGCAGTAAGAAAGGAATAGCCCCGCACACAGGCAGCACGGAGCACAGCCTGCCCCCAGAGCCGCCTCCAGAGAGGGAAGCGCACCAAACCTGGAAGGTGCTTGCGCGGCTGCTCCTGTGACTGCCCTGGGGCGGCCTGCCGGACTCAGGTGCACCTCATGGAGAGTGGGATGGCCTCTGCGCAGGAAGTGGAATCAGAGGCTCCAGCTCCTCCCGCAGGGGGCGGGACCGCAGAGGAAGGGACCGCGGGAGCCTGGGGGCTCAAGTCCTCTCGCAGCTCCGGCCCCACCAGCCTGGCGCTGGGTCAGCTGCAGGGGAGCCCCTGCGTGGCGAGCACCTGTGCGTAGCCAGCACGGGCAGCAGCAGGAGGAGGTGTTAAGGAAGGGATCACAAGGCAAATTGCAGAATAAAAAAGCACACTAAAAAAGTAAAAGTTCTGCAAAAATGAAAAAGTAGTTCCCTGCAGTCAGTTTGGGTTGCCACGGAGCGGCCCTAACAGCCCCAGACCCTCCACCTGCAGCTCACCCTCGGGGCCCACAGTCCTCCTGCGCCTCCTCAAGGCTCTGCATGGAGGGTGGGAGCGCTAAGTGCCCGCTCGCTGTCCGCAGCGGGTAAGAAGGGACCTGGTCTCTCCTGCCCGCTCTGTCTGTGCAGACTGGCCTGGCCATGCTCCAGGGCGAGAAGAGGGTCCATCGGAACCCGGAAGCTCAGCATCAGCGCGGGTCACAGTGCGGCAGTGCCTGGGCCTCCTCTCTCCGCTGGCTGCCACCTTCTCCTCCCCCCTCACAGGCTGTTCCCACTTCTTCCCCAGAGCCGTCAGCTGCCTGGCTGCATCCCCTCAGGCAGACATGGCCCAGGAGCCATCCACTGGCCTCCCTGCAGGCCTCACAGGCAGCAGTCTCCCCGGGAGTAAGTAGCCCACAGTTACCCAAGGATGCGTGAGTTGGACTGTGAGCCAGGCTCTCCTCCCTGCTGTCCTCACTGGGGAGGAGGCCCGAGTGCTCCCGGCCCCTCCCACAAGCCTGGTCCCCAGGTACCCTCCGCGGCCCTCCCTGCAGAAGGCTGGAGATGCGCAGCTTCGCCCTGAGGAGGAGCGTGGTAACGCAGCGCCCATCCCGTGGGCAGGGACTCAGGAACGGCCGTCTTCTGCCTTGACGTGAACCTGCAAGGCTTTCGTTGAAAACTGCAGGATAACATCACTAACCCCTCCTCGTCTTTCCCCCGGGCAGCGATGGGCCCGTGGAGAGGTTTTCTGAGTTGAAAGGGACTTGGAATAACTGGTCCTAAATATTCCTGAGCAGCGTTCCCCAGGGGAGAAGGCAGCGGTCCCTGAGGCGCTCCCTGCGGCCCAGCTGGCGGATGGCGCAGAATCGCCCAATAGAGCAGTGAGCCCCCCAACACCGTGCCCGCCCTGCCCACCGATGCTCCACGGTCTGACCCAGAGCTCCCCTGAGCGGCCCGGGGAGAACGGGCATGGAAGGGCATGGGAAGACCTCCTCCGGAGGCATGGCCAGCCTGATCCAGCCCCACCCCCCAGGCTGGTCAGCAGTCGGCCACAGGCGGTGGAGCCTCAGTGCTGGAGGCGTAGTCCCTGTTCTCCCCGAGCGCTGGCAGAACTGCCCACAGGTGCTAGCGGCCACCTCACTCTCCTGGTTCTGGCTGAGCCAGCCTAACCCAGAGTAACCAGCTTATCCTGATAAGCAACTTTTTAGGGAAATGCTAAAAACAGCTCTGTACAAATCAGTAGTAGAGCCACTGTACTTGGTAATTCCAGAAAAATAACTTCCAGAGCATTCTAATCGCACGCGAGCTGGGAGAAGAGAGGCACAGCCACCACATGGGCCAGGGCTGCCGCCGCGTCCCCTGCGCGGGTCCCCGCTTCCTGGGCCAGTGCGGATGGCTCTGCTCAGCACGTCAGGACCCACGTTTGCCTGGCTTAAGCATCTCTGAAGTGCATTTGTGGAACTTTCTGCAAGAATACTTCAAAACGATGTCAAGAAACTTTGAACAGGGAGTTATTTAGAGAATCAACTTTCTGCTCACAAGATATTGTCCCACAAGTAGGTTTGTATATTCAGGGACCCTTCTCCACGCAGGACAAAGCCAGAGAACTGGCACAAGGAAGTCTTACAGCAGAACCTCGCACTGCCTCCAGCAGTAGGTTATTTCAGGGGTGCCCAATCTTTGAGGTTGCACTGCAGTGAAACACACAGGCCAGAGTCTTCGGGAACAGAACTTGACACCGAGGGTGAGTGCTCTGCCCCAGGCCCATGCCTGAGTAACCATGTCTCCGGACAGCACACGTGACAGCCTGGATCAGGAACGCAGGGCCAGCTGACTCCTGCCTGTGTCCGCAGCGCTCAGCAGTGTCAGCACACAGTAGGGACTAGGACAAGGTAAGTGAGTGAGTGAATGAATAAATGAATGAATGAATGAATAGGCAGCCTAGGAAATGATTCCTTATGTGCTACCTGAGGACAATTGTGAAAGTACAGGTTCTGCCCAGCCAGGGGGGCCCAGTGGTTGAGCCATTGGTCTATGAACCAGGAGATCCTGGTTCCATTCCTGGTCAGGGCACATGCCCGTTTCTGGGCTAATGCCCAGTGTTGGGCGTGCAGGGGGCAGCTGATCAATGAGTCTGACTCCTCATGGATGTTTCTCTCTCTCCTTCTCCCTTCCTCTCTGAAATCAATAAAATATCTTTCAAGCAAAGCACCTGTCCTGCCCAGGTCAGGATGACCACAGCATCAGGAAGTAGGCTGAGCCCACATTCGTTGCAGGGCCCTCCGGGCAGCTTCGTCCTCGCCTTCCTCACCCACTCGGTGGTGGAAACCACACGAGGGGAGCCTTCGCTCACACATCGGGAGCAACGCCCTGGGCTGAGCAGTGCGCAGAGACCTCTCCCTGAGCTCCTGGTGGCTGTGGCCACGGCCCTCCCACACTGGGGAGTGGAGGAGGGAGGGGGGGACCGCTCTGCACCTGAGAGACAGCGTAATGTCAAGTTAAAGGTCTCTGTGGGAAGGGACAGATGCAGGAAGGGGACATGGAGCAGGGAATGGGCTTGGGAACTTGCAGAATGGGGCGGGAGCTGTGGGGGCAGCTTCAGTGCAGGAAGACTGAGTGCAGGGTGGAGGACTATCAGGGTGAGCTGGCTCAGAAGCATTTTTGCAGCCAGGCACTGTGCAGGGCGGGCGGGGCCCCTGCAGGCTCCCACGATCCCACAACAGGAAGCAGGAGCAGAACACCCTGGGCCCTGAACCAAAGCCAAAGAGGCCTGAGTGCGCGTTCATCTCCAGCAGGAACGGGCATTGCCTTCTGCACAGGAAGAAGCGCTCTGTGGTAAAGGCATCGGTGACGGCAGGGCAGACAGACCGGGTTGGCGAAAACACTGTCACCGGGCAGCGACCGGCTGCCTGGCCACCCGGCGCACCAGAGCACAGGCCCACGCTCTCCCAGAGGCCTCCACTCGCCTCGTGGACCTGACCTGCTGCGCTGTCTCCTAGCAACAGCGCCCATCACCTGGCAACAGCACCCTAATTTCCTCCGGGAACTACACCCTCACACCTCAAACTCAGCCTTGTCCTCGGACATGTGTGTGAGCCAGGCCTGCTCTGCAGACCCCGAGGCCTCGGCCCCAGAGCTCAGAACAGCGATGCTCGTGGGCTCAAACCTGGTCCAAAAAGACTTAATCTCAGAACAGCAACCAGAACTGCCAGGAAAGGGAGTTTACTTCCCTTCTGGACCCAAGCTCATAGCATCAAAAGCCTGAAGCCACGGGGAAAGCCCCGCCTCAGGGTGATACCAAGTCAGACATCAAGACCGTGGGAGAGGGCACTCGAGTCCCTGTGCCGAGTGACACCACGATTCTGTCCTCTGTTCTTGAACTGAGATCTGCCTCTGCACCTCCCAGTACTGTGAGGCACTGCGATCGATTTTAAAAGCTGGCGTGAGTTGGGTTCTGTCACTTGTGACCACACAGCCCGGTTGGCCCCAGCATGGCTTTCTTCAGGGACCACAGGAGCAAGGTCGTGGAAGGTTGCAGGGCCCGCCTGGCAAGGGGCATCAGGCACGCTGCTGAGGCCAGCTCCCCGTACTCCCCGTCCCAGGAACATGGAGCCCCGCTCACACAGGCCGCCCAGTGGACGGCGACATTGCAGGGCGGTTACAGGGAGGGGACTCTGCAGAGGGAGACCTTTCCCGTGGAGCTGAGAGCCACCAGTGGGCAGCCCCAGGCATGAGGTGGGAATGCGAGCCCAGCTGCCCACGTGCTCAGCACAGATCTGCACCGCCTGCTCCGCCACTGCTGAACCCACTTCCTTGTCCTGGAGGCCGGGCTCTGCCCTTCCCCCACCTCCCCTCTCCCCAATTCAACCTTCAGAGTCACTTTCTGCCTCCCCCTGGGCTCCAGGACCACAGGACTCTCCCTCCTATCTGCAACTGCAAGGTTTGGCCAGCTGTTGATTCTCCTTCTCCGGTGAAAAGCTCCCACTGGCCTTAGTCTAGTTCCTTAAAAGGGTCTGGACACAAGCCCACAATGTTTTAATTCATTTTGCAGCCCTTGATTTCTTCATGTGAAGGCAGGTGGGGATTTCCCTGGGCATCAGGGCTCCTTGGAGACATGCTGAGCTGGTTTCTGATGGCTGAATAAGAATCTTGTTTTCCTATTATTATAGACTAGAGGCCTAGTACATGAAATTCATGCACATGGGTGTGTGTCCCTCAGCCCAGCCTGCACCCTCGCCAATCTGGGACCCCTTGAGGGATTTCCGATTGCCAGTTTAGATCTGATCCAAATAGGATCGGGCCTAAATGGGCAGTTGGACATCCCTCTCACAATCCAGGACTACTGGCTTCCAACTGCTCGCTTGCCTGCCTTCCTGATTGCCCCTAACTGCTTCTGCCTGCCAGTCTGATCACCCCATAGCCATTACCCTTCCAGCCTGACTTATGCCTTACTGCTCCCCTGCCAGCCTATTTACCCCTAAATGCCCTCCCCTGAAGGCCTGGTCACCCGTAACTGCCCTTCCCTGCAGACCTGGTCCCTCCCAATTGCCCTCCCCTGATGGCCATCTTGTGGTGGCCGTCTTATGTCCAGATGGGGGCGGCCATCTTTGACCACATGGAAGCAGGCATCTTGTATGTTGGAGTGATGGTCAGTTTGCATGTTGTTCTTTTATTAGATAGGATTAAATAGGATAGATGCCTGGTGCATGGGTGGGGGCCAGCTGGTTTGCCCTGAGGAGTGCCCCAGATCAGGGTGAGGGTTCTCTTGGGGTGTGGGGCTACCTGGGCAAGGGGGCTGTGGTGGCTTGCAGGCTGGCCACGCCCCCCAGCAACCCAAGTGGAGGCCCTGGCATCTGGGATTTATTTATCTTCTACAATTGAAGCTTTGTATCCTGGAGTGGAGGCCAAGACAGGCAAGGGCAGGCGGAAAACTTGGCTTCCTCCATTGCCGGGAAACCCAAGCCTCCGGCTCTCTCTGTGGCCGAAGTTATCTTGGTTGGGTTAATTTGCATACTCGCTCTTTATTGGCTGGTGGGTGTGGCTTGTGGTTGTAGCAGAGGTACAATAATTTTGAATATCACTCTTTTATTGATAGTATGTTATAAAAATGCCAACATTCTCTCTGTTGGTGTAATATTGGGGGTTAAAATATTAATCAAGAAAAATCTGTATATGTTATTCATATATGTTATGACTATATATTGTGGGCACAGATGCTAAGAAAGTACACATATTTCAAATGTTAAAACCTTATTCTTTTCCAGAGAGCTTGCATTTCAGCCACCATACCAAAGGGGACATTTGGGCACCTTTCTTGGAAAGTGCCAAGATCAAAGAGTGCAGTTTAGCGCCCACTGTTAATAGCAGAAGTCCCTCATGGGCACTTTGTCAAAACCTCCTAACATATACCCACTCACTCCTTGGCTCCAGCACTCTCCTGGCTTTCATGCCCAAGAGAAAGCATATTAGAGAAAAAAGACTTCAGTGTTTCCATTAATAAAACAAAACAACTCTGACAAATCCCATAAAGAATTGTTCCCTTTATCAGTTTTCAAGAAATCCTGGGAAATCTGTTAACTTTTAGGAGCTGTTATGTAGTGCTCCCACCACTATAGAAGGGACCAACTATATCATTTCTCTGTCCTTGGAAATTGCCTTTTAAGCAGAACATTTGTGGAACTATTTCTAGTGAGAAGACTTTTGCCAATTCAAGGTATTTCTTTATCTCCTGCCTACACTCCCCAGACAGCTCGTTCCCGGATGCATCCTGACTCCGCTGCCGCAGTCACCAATCCTCAGCCTGCCAGTGACTCCTCGCCAGGGCCTTTGCGCTGTGCAATGTCTGTCCATACTTGTCACCAGTTCCATCTTCCTAAGGCCTCGCAGACTGCACAGGGGCAGAAGGCCAGAACCCATATTGCCCAGACTCGGTGCCAGTGTGGCTCTTTTTTTCAGTCTTCCATTGGAAGCAGAAATAGCAGCGGGCTCATCGCCCCAGCAGCGGGTGACAGGGGCCTGGGGCCCGAGGCAAGCAGGAGGCTCTGCAGCAGCGGCTAGAGAGTCTCCTACAAGCAAGGGCTCAGGATGATGGCCAGCGGGGAGTATCAACAGCTCTGTGTCCTCTTCCCTGGCATCTGTTGAGTTCTGGCTGAGGTCGTGGTCTGAAGGCAATGCAAGGCTTTGGGGAGGGAACTCTAGGGTGTCTACACTCCCTGTGAGTGGAACGCCGTGGGGAGGACATGGCAGAGGGCGCACAGAGGAGAGGAAGAAGTCTCAGCAGAATGGAGATTTGGAAAGTCAGCTTCTTCAGAATTCAAACAACAGCGCCCATTCCGATTCCTGGGTCCTCCTCTTTCTCAGTCAGTGTGCTAAATTTTATTTTAAAAACTGGGTAGGCTGTAATGTCAGCCTAAGTCATAATACCACCATCTACAGGATCAAACCATGCTGAGAGGAAGCGGTGGTCACCGGTGTAGATCTGCACTGATCCATGAGCAGCACCAATGGTTGGCTACCTGGGCGGAGGCTAGAAGGTGATGTCAGGGAAATGGCCAGGAGCCTGAGGAAGAGGAGTAATGCACCTGTCAGGGTGAGCAGAGTGGAGCTGTCTGCACTCCACACAACTTTTCACCTCGGGCACTTACTGCACAGGCAGGCTCAGTAACAGAGCAGAGAGTTAGTCCGTTCTAGACATGCCAGCCTCTGTCCCTAGCTGTCCCAGAGCGTGCTTGGTGGGCTCCTGGGCAGTGTGGCCAGGACACAGACAGATGCTATGCCTCAGTCAATGGTGTGGATCCCTGCTGGCTGCTATCATCACAAATGCCCCATCTGCCACGTGTGCAGAGATGGGAGACATGACGTCCTTCCCTAGAGAAGCAGCAGACACCTGGTGGCAGTGGACTTACATTCTGATGGAGGGTCAGCGCTCTGTCTCCACTAGAATAAGCTCACTCTGGATTTGGACTTGCCTCCTCTGTCCCTGATGTTTCTGCTGGACAGTCAACATCTCTGATCTACTGAGTGCCTTTGTTAGAGGCACAATATCCCTTCCATGTAACATTGCTTCTCACAAAAAAAAAAAAAAAAGTTCATTTCATCAGAATGCGTGAGACTCGTGCCCTTGACCTTCATAGTTTTTGCCATATTCCCATCAAGCAGGAAGAGCTGACCTTCTAGAAAATCACTGGCCAGTTAGCAACTAAGTATGGCTCTGGCTTAGCAACACCACTGCAGAGTGGGAAGCAGTCACATAAATTGTAGCTCGTGCTGTGACCAGCATCCTGCAGGCGCTTCTGCTCCACAGCCAAATGCAGGTGGGAGACCCAACAGTGAATGCAGGGCGGTCACCCTGCTACTCTGTGACCAGTGTGGAAACCTGTCCTCACGTCTCACAGCCTTGGTGTCTCTGGTTTAGAGGTCTCTGAGCCCAGGGCAGAAATGCTTTCACTGGAAAAACACAACTACTATATTGAACTTTCACTGAGATGGCTACCTGCCCATTTTCAACTCCTCCTTCCACTCAACCAACAAGCAGAAAAGAGGGTTACTGAAGCTCCTTGAATGATATCTCCTGATTATCACAAAGAAATACAGCTGCTGTTAAGCAATGGGGACGATCCCATTGATGTGGCTCAGTGGTTGAGTGTCTACCCAGGAACCAGGAGGTCACTGTTCAATTCTCAGTCAGGGCACATGCCTGGGTTGCCAGCTCGATCCCCAGTGGGGGGCATGTGGGAGGCAGCCAATAGATAATTCTCTTTCACCATTGAATTTTCTCTCTCCCTTCCTCGCTCTTAAATTGATAAAATATATTTAAAAACAAACAAGCAATGGGATCAGAGAAGAATGGATCAAGAATCTGGAGTGTTCTCTGGGGAGCCACACAGTGATTCCATGACAAATGGCAAAGTTACTCAGCACCACCACCCCGGGTACAACTTCTTCAAAAGTGAAGATAAAATTCAAGTCATCCCGCAGCTAAAACCTGTGATCAGCCAATGTGCTGTATAAGGTAGGACCAGAGAGCAAAGGGAACTTATAATGGGTAGCAAAAATAAATAAATAAATAGATTACAAATGCTTAGGATGGTCTTATAACCGATTACGGAAACAGGGTTACAACAGCTATGCACACCCCTTCCTTGTTATTCTCATGTTTGTATATATTAACCAATTATTCCCATCTGCTATTCCTTTATCATTTATTTATGTGATAACGTGTAAGTAATGATTTGATCTTTAAGTGGTAAGATACTCTAGGGGAATTATGGCTGACAGAGAAGGCCATGAGCATCCCTCAGAGTCAGGCATATGGCTGCTGTGACTTTATTTCCCCTATTTTGTGGCGAGAATAAGAATCATTGTGTTAAGAGAGATCGTTGCATTGGTATTGGGTAGAAGTATGTTATGTCTGTTACTGTTGCTCTTTGGGGGCTTAGATGTGAAGAGGGGCGTGTTGAGGAATGCAGAGGACAGAGCAGATCTGTGCTGGGTGCAGTCATGGCATTCGCACTGACCTGCCCTGGCCTGAGGGCAAGGCTGGATGTCTGAGAAGCACGTTTCCAAAACTCTTTTCCAATGTGGCTCCCATGACACTGCCAAGGAGGGTGCCTTCATGAGCCTGGGAATGCACACTAGAAATAAAGGGCATAAGTGGTTTTGGATATTTGGCAGCGTCAGGTTTGTCATCAGTTTCCAGTGACCCTGAGCAGAGAATGTGACTTCTTTATCTCTGGCACTTGGCAAAAACTTAGAAAATACTCTTTCGATTAGATGGATTCGTTAGTAAGTAAGTAGGTGAATATATAAAAGGATGGATGAACGGATGGATAGATGGATGGAATGATGAGTAGAAGGATGGATGTTGGATGGTGGATAATTGATGATGGGTGATCCGTGGATGGGTGATGGATGGGTGGGCAGGTGGATAGGTAGGTGAATTAAAGGATGGATGAAAAGAAGTTAAGGAGATAACATATAGTATACATTGAGGGAATTTAATATCCAATGGAAATTTAGGGGGAGGGGAGCGGGAGATAGAAGGATCAATTGATAATTTTGGTTTGGTTTTAAAGAAAAATAAGAGAGTATCTAAAGTTAAAAGAACATTTAAAGTTGAAAGAGAAACCCCCAGAGAGAAACAAAATTTAATTTGCTATAGTTAACGGTAATCACTACTAACAAATTCCCTGAGGAAATGGGAAAACATAAAAGGGTGTCTTTAGAAAAGAAGACCCTGAGCCTTTTTCCAAGGAGGAGGAGGAGGATGGGGCTGGGTTAGCCTATTAACCCTGTGTCATTGCTGTTTGGATGCATTTCCATGTTGATGGGAAGCCCAGAGAAGCAGTTTGGTCTCTATAGATGAAGGAACTGTTTACCCACGGAAACCATTAACCATGGAAGTGTGCGCCTCTGTCTGCAGTAGCTTCCTCACAGCAGATAGGTGGCAGGAAATGGAAATACTGGACTCTTGGCCTGTGAGGGAGCTGGACAACCATTCCAAGATCCTTTCAAGTCCAACTTCCCAGTTCCTTTGCTCGCTCCTGGGTGGTTTGGTGCTGGGCTGTCCTGAGCACGAGGCTCACCTGCAGCCCTGTGGCAGCTACTTTTGGATGCGGGCCCGCCCGCCCTCCTCAGTCCCCACATCAGAGCTGTGGCCTCTCTGCCTGTGTGGGAGAAGGGTGTGAAGAGAGTCTGCTAAGGAAGGAATCTAATGAATGACTCACCAGGCAGAGTAGCTCCTAGTAGCTTCAAGGGAGACAAGTGCACAAATCACAGTGAAACGGGGCATGAGCATGAGCCTCTGATCTTTTCTTTTTAAAGGTGATTTCCACCTGCAGCCCCAGCCCTGCGGCCCCCCAGCCCTGCAGCCCCCAGCCCTGTGGCCCCCAGCCCTGTAGCCCCCCAGCTCTGTGCCCCCCAGCCCTGTGCCCCCCAGCCCTGTGGACCCAGCCCAGACCCCTAGCTTTGTGGGCCCCCAGCTCTGCAGCCCCAGCCCTGCAGCCCCCCAGCCCTATGGCTCCCCATCCCAGCAACACCTCAGTCCTGAGGGCCCCCAGCCTTGTGGCCCCCCAGCCCTGCAGCCCCCCATCCCGCTGCAGCCCCCAGCCCTGACCCCTGAGGCTGGGGAAGTGGTGGCAGGATGCCCGCTGTCTCAGGCTGAGCGAGCTCTCCAGCAGAGCAGGGTTAAATGCCCACAGGCTCCTCCCACCTTGGAGCGAAGGGCCCTGGCTCCCAGCCAGAGGCAGACGGTCACCCTGGCGTTCGGTTCAGTGTCCAGCCCACGCGCCCTGCTACCAGGCTGTGGATTCACACGAACGCTCCTCTTCCCCGAGCTTCCATCTTTGTCTACAAACTGGGCTCCGTGTTCCTGCAGAGTTCATGCAAACATTAAATGAGGCATATGTGCACGCTCTGAGGACAGCCTGTCACCACAGGTTCTCACCAAAGCATTGCCCTCCCTCTAACTGGGAAATCCAAAGGTCTTATATTTTTCCCTCATGTGGGCATTTTTTCATTCTTATGTGGCTTTTGCATCTATAAAGTGTTGTGGTTAATAACTACAGGTTCACGCATCCGTTAAACACATATTGATTGAGGACCAAAGATAGACCAGGCCGTGTGACTGGGGCTTTGACTCACAGAGACAAATAGACAAGTCCTGCCCTCTGCACCGACCCTCGACCCTCGCAGAAAAGGCAGGCGCGTCGCTGTTGTCTTGAGTGCCGCTTAAGGCTCTCCCATCGCTGGGTGTGCAGCTGCTGTGTTGTCAGGGCGGCGACATCGGCCCGAGACCGGGCTGCGTTGAAGACGTCAGCTGTAGTCCCTGAAGTGGCCTGCAGCCTGGCAAGTGCTTTTAACGGAGCTGGCAGCTACGCAGAAGGGGAGGGAGCATGTGTGACACAGGCTCCCAGCGTGGCCTGTCCACAGCCACAGAGCAAGGTCACACGGGGTGCTGGCAGTGCCTGGAAAGCGTCTTTTAACCTGCTGCCAAGTGGCTTGCTCATTTGTTTCATGTCTGCTAAGCATTCCTTGAGCACCTACTATGTGCCAGACACTAAGGCAGGTGCTGTGAAGACAAACATTAGATCGATGGTCCCTGTGCATGAGGCACCTGGAGGCCAATGCAGCACCAGGCAGGAAGGAGGGTGCGGCCTCGGTGCCGCCAGGGAGCTGAGAGCACAGAGGGCCACTTCCTTCCCGAGCCTCAGTGGGGTCAGTGTCCTTGTTCAAGCCCCAGGAAAGATCCTCTCCCCCAGCCCGCACCTCCTGCCCGTGCTGGCAAGAGGTGCGGGCTGGGGGAGAGGATCTTTCCTGGGGCATGAACAAGGACATGGCAGACAAGGCCCCCGCAGGCCTCCTGGTGGCAGCGAGGTGAGCCTTTCTGGGGTGCAGACCCACATGAGAGGCCAAGGACCCTCAAGAGCATCACCTGATGCAGACCCCACCCAGGGGCCAGGCGAGCGGGAGTGCGGGAGGCCCCTCAGGTGGCGATGGGAGACCCGCCAGCACGGGCAGGAGGTGTGGGCTGGGGGAGAGGATGTCTCCTGGGGGATGGACAAGGACCCTGACCCCACTGAGGCTCGGGAAGGAAGTGGCCCTGATGTCGCAGCAGGAAATGCACACACAAAAGCTTGTGTGAACATTTGGGCCAAGACAAACGTGGAGCAGAAAGGTGACTGATGACATTGTGATTACATATAAAGCCTGCAGTATCATCCTATCTAATAAAAGAGTAATATGCAAATTGACCATCACTCCAACACTTAATATGCCTGCCCCATGTAGTCAAAGATGGCTGACCCCATGTGGACACAAGATGGCCACCACAAGATGGCCAGCAGGGGAGGGCAGTTGGGGGCAAACAAGCTGGCAGGGGAGCAGCTAAGCATCAATCAGGCTGTCACTAGAGTGGTTAGGGGTGATCAGGCTGGCAGGCAGAAGCGGTTCGGGGCAATCAGGAAGGCAGGCAGGCGAACAGTTGGGAACCATCAGTCCTAGTTTGTGAGAGGAATGCCCAACTGCCCATTTAGGGTAGGATCGGGCCCATACAAGCAGTTGGACATCCCTCGAGGTGTCCCAGATTGGAGAGGATTGCAGGCTAGGCTGAGGGACGCACACATACTCTTCCCACCACCACCACAACCACCACCACCACTCCCTGCACAAATTTGTGCATGGGGCCTCGAGTTATATAGAAAATGGCTGTTAACTTTCACAACACTCACACACCGTTATGCAATGTCAAAACTTACACATAGCAGATCTCCATATCAACTCTTATATTGGCATTCGGAGAAAAACACCGCATTCCCTGGAGCTCGTTGTGAAATACAGAGGCTGCAGTCACAGCTGTCCCTCAAATGCTGCGACCACGCTCTGCCAGGCATGAAGGCGAGTGCGCTGTGCACATGGCATGAGAACTCGCGGGGAGCCAGGCTGCGCAGGCTGCCTCTAACAGGTGGAGACAGAATGCGCTGCGCCCAGCCGGTGTGGGGACCGCTTGGCAAGGGAGCTGGTGGTGCTTCTGCTCGCTGAGCAGACAGTGAAACTGGCCTGAGGCCACGGGCAGGGCCCCGGTCAGGTCACAGGCGCCTGACAAGCTCATTCGGACCTCAGCGTGGCCTCTGCGCCTCTTCCTGCCTGAAGGCACAGGTCAGAGCCCAGGGACCCTCTCTCACGTTCGCCTCTCAGGCAGCCCTCTGAGTGGCCCCAGGCTGGCTGTGTGCCACCAAAGGCACATCGGGCACCTGTCTGGGGCCACCGCTGCCCTGTCCACAGGGAGCCAAAGGCACTGAGCCTGACACTCTGGCCTTAGACGATTGATTCTAACGATGCTCACCCACCTGTTTCTCCAGCTCCTCCTCTGAATGCAGAGACAGAAATGCTCCCCACCCCTCTCAGTACAGCCACAGCTCAAATAAAGAAGGTGTCCCCAAGATTAAAATCATAACCCAACAGGCTACTAAATCGGAGGTTCCAAAGGAGATACATCAACACATAATTATATCAGTTTCCAAAATCAAGACATCAGACAGGCCTCTCGCAGCATTTCAGCCTGGCTCAGAAGCAGAGGCTGCAGATGGAGAAAGAGAAGAAGCAAGGTAACTATTACCAAATGTGCATTTAGGAAAAGATCCCGTTAGAACTGTCATCGGGAGCTGGGAGTGTCCACACGGGACGGGAGGACCACAGAGGGTCCGCACAGAACCTGGCCCGGATGGAGGGGCTGACTAGTCCAGTCCCACTTCTGGCCGGCCGGCCGGCCGATCTTTAAGCTCGCCCAGGGGTGCACGCACAGGGCAGCAGGAAGCACAGAAGGGCCGCGCGGGCCACAGTGAGGCAGCGGAGAGCCAAACCTTGCTTCTCAGTGGCTTCTGAGGTTCTGTCTCAGCCACTGGGCCTGGGATCCTGGGGAGCCTGGGCTCTGGTGGACTCACTGGCAGGCAGCTCCCTCTAGTGGCTGAAGTCAAGGTCTCCAGCAGCATGCAAACCCCAGCGGCGCTCACTGCTCACAGAGGGGCTGCACTGTGAGCTTACCTCAGGCCTACACTCGAGCCTCCAGTCCAGGGTTGACTTAAGCCTCACAGGGGTTTCCAGAACTTTCCCGGGGCTAAGAAAGCAATGTGTCATTTCTTGAGACCTTAAACCCTTAAGAGTCAACTACTAGTTTGTGTCGGTGCCTAAAAGAAAGGACACCAGGTTTCATTGTAACTGTTCTGTCGCAGGCCCCTCGGTCCTGATGCATCCTCAAGCCAGCAGCACCAGCCTCCGTGCACATCCTCCCTCTGGGCCTCCTGACTCCACGCTCTGGGCGGCCCGCGGCTCGGGACAACCGAACGAGCTCCAGGGCCCTATGCACGCTCAGGCCTGAGACCAATCTCAGAGACCTCCCACCAGTCATTTAACTGGCCAGCCAAATGCGGCAGGCAAAGCCACGACGGACTTCAGGGTGAAGGCTGCCGTAGGAGGAGCCAACCACACCCAGCACGGGGAGAATGGATGCCGCTGACACCACCTGCTCCCACCCAGCAAGTCCCCTGGGAATGTCCCTGACGGTGCTTTCCCATGACTTCGATCGCTCTGTCCCTTATCTCTAACAAATCGCCATTTCAGAAGAGAAAGTACCAGCAAAAAGCCTTGCAGGGAAAGTAAGTCACTGTCCCAGGGTGTGCTCTTCACCTGCTCCTCTGGCCTATTGCCTCATCCTAAGGGCACACCATACTCACACACACACACACACCACACTCATGCATACACACACACTCACTGGCAGTCACACTGGTGCACACACAGTTATGAAACCACACTCATCCACACTGGTGCACACACATGCACGCGCACACATAGAGGCACACACTCGGGCACACATACTCACCCCCCACATACACACACACTCATGCACACACACTGGCCCACACACCCACACTTCCATGCACTTCTGGGACAGCCCTCGCCCCCCTCAGGGCCAGCTTCCTGGGCAGCCCTGCCGGCTTCCGGGGTCTCTCTTTTCGGACCTGGACACAGGGCGGCGCCCTCCCTGGCATCACGGCTGGAACTGGCGTGACGATGTTGCTGCCCTCTCCCTGCTCCTGGGGTTGGCATCCCCACCACGCCAAGGTCAGCCTGAAAGTCTCCCAGCTCCTAGCCCTCTGCTGTTTCAAAAGCACAACCAGAACACTGCACACGGGAAGAGAACAAGCTACACAGACCACCAGGAGCGAGGAACCTGGGCTTCTGCGCCTGGGTCAGAGAGGGGCTTCGGGCCGTCTTCTGGCCTCCCCTAAGGAGAGGCGGCGGCCTATCCTGGTTCACCCGCTCAGGGGAAGACAGCCCTGCGCTCCCTGCCCGGCGCCCGCAGGTGCCCGAATGCAGCAGCCGTGTCACGGCTGGCGCTGGCACTGGCGACCGCGTGGCGAGGGAGCTGATAATGCTTCTGCTCGCTGAGCGGGGAGTGAAACAGACCCGAGGCCACGGGCCAGGCCACGGTCAGGTCACAGGCGCCTGACAAGCTCATTCGGACCTCAGTGTGGCCTCTGCGCCTCTTCCTGCCTGAAGGCACAGGTCAGAGCCCTGGGACCCTCCTCTCAGGTTCGCCTCTCAGGCAGCCCTCTGAGTGGCCCCAGGCTGGCTGTGTGCCACCAAAGGCGCATCTGGCACCTGTCTGGGGCCGCCGCTGCCCTGTCCACAGGGAGCCAAAGGCACTGAGCCTGACACTCTGGCCTTAGACGATTGATTCTAACGATGCTCACCCACCTGTTTCTCCAGCTCCTCCTCTGAATGCAGAGACAGAAATGCTCCCCACCCCTCTCAGTACAGCCGCAGCTCAAATAGAGAAGGTGTCCCCAAGATTAAAATCATAACCCAACAGGCTACTAAATCGGAGGTTCCAAAGGAGATACATCAACACATAATTATATCAGTTTCCAAAATCAAGATACCAGACAGGCCTCATGCAGCATTTCAGCCTGGCTCAGAAGCAGAGGCTGCAGATGGAGAAAGAGAAGAAGCAAGGTAACTATTACCAAATGTGCATTTAGAAGAAAAATCTCTTTAGAGCTGGTCACCGGGAGCTGGGAGTGTCCTCCCCCCCACACAGGACGGGAGGACCAAGGTGCCCCCACTGCCCCTGGCTGCGAGGCTCCGGGTCCTCTCTCTGCCCCAGGGAGGGTGGGCGGGAGTGCTGACTGGCAGAGCGGAGTCCTGTGCCTGGGAAGCAAGTGCGCATTAAAGAACAAGCCAAAGCCAGGGACGCCTGCTCCCCAGGCTCTTCCTGACGGGAGGGGACAAGCATGTGCTCCACCCCAGAGCCCAGCAGCCGGGCCTGCCGTGTGCGCTGCTCTCCGGCTCTGAAGGAACAGCGAGCAGGAACAGTACTACGTTTATGGTTACACCATTGTCACCGCTCACTTACCCTGCCAGTTACAACTCGCTATGCCAGAGCCCTGGCCTCGCCCTCTCCTCTGACCCCTCCCTGGGCCAGTCAGACCGCCAGACCCGGGTGCTGCGTCCAGTACCTCCTGGGCCCACCCCTCTGCACCTGCACAGCCCCTGCCCAGGCCAGACCACCGCTCTCACAGCCAGGAGCCGGGCGCCTCCCGCTGGACCTTCCGGACCTTAGCTTTCCTGTCAACCCACTTTCCACTGCAGCCAGGTCATGGTCTGAGCTGCAGAGCCCGTCCACCTGATGCTGAAGGCGCGGATTGAGGGGCCTTCCACGGACCCCTAGAGACTCCGGCGTGAGTCCAAACGTTCCTAAGAGCGTTGGGGTCTGGGCTCGGCTTCCCCCTGCAGCCGCATCTTTCCCCTCCACCCTCCCAGCCTCCCGCTGACCCAACGCCCGTCCGCTCCGTGGACCACGAGCTGTTGGCTCCTCCTGGTCTTAGCTCTGCTCTGCTCAAAAGCCATGCGCTGGGCTCTTCGTCCCTGTGCCCAGCCCGCCCACCAACAGCTGGGACCCTGTGTTTTTTATCTCATAGCCTCATTTCCCCCGTGCTGTCGGTGCACACGCCGTGACTGTCCTGGCACAGCCGGAAGAGCCCGGTCAGAGTGAGCCCACAGGGGGCAGGTAGGGTGCCCACCATGCCCAGCCTCTGACCCTCAGGAAGCTGCCCTGGACACCCACTCCTGGCTGAGCTGGCCGCCAGGCGACTCCATGAGCGCCTTGTGGGCACCCGCTGCCACGCTCACCCCAGGGCCACGAGCGCCTAAAAGGCAAGGCTGAGTCCCATTCAGAGCTCTGTTTTCAGTGCCAGCCACCCAAGCGTTCAAGCCCACATCTGTAATAGGACATATTAGTCTGTCCCCCAGGGAGCTGGTATGTCAAAATGAGAAAATTAGTAAAAAGCACTCAGCATGGAGTAACAGAAAGCGGTGTTGAAATAAAGCAAGCGAATTCATTAAGGAAGCAAAGCAAGCCTATTTATGAAAAACTAGAGGCCTGTTGCATGAAAATTTATGCACTGGAGGGGGTTCCCTCAGCCCGGCCAGCCCCCTCTCACAGTCCAGGAGCCCTCACGGGTGGGAGGGGATCCAGCAATCAGGGGAAGGTGATGCCCCATCACACCTCTGCTGCTGCCACTGCTGGCAGCGCAAGCCTTGGCCGGCCCTGGTTACCTGAGCCTTGGGCAGCCCTGAGCAGCTGGGCAGCCACCATCCAAGACTTGCCTGCACCTTAGGCTGGCCCTGGGTGGCTGAGGGAACAGGGGGGCTCTGGAGGCAAGTGCACGGAGCAGCCAGACCCAACTGGGGGTGGGCCCGGCTGTGCCACACACCTGCCACCCTGACAGAGCTGAGGGGACTGGGCACCACTATCTAAAGGCTGTGGGCACTGCCATCTTTGTGAGGGTGTGACAGTCAATTAGCATATCCCCTCTTTATTAGATAGGATTCACTTGGGGTAGAGAAGAAAATGGCACTGAATAGGCAGACCTGTCCTGCACCTCATCCCGAGACTAGGCTGGAAATTCAACTAAACTGGATAACATGCACCTGGAATTGCCTTCTGTGGTCCAGCAGGGAGGAGGAGACGTATATCGAGGAAGGACAGAGGCACCAGAAGACCAGTGGGAAGATGAGATTGCAGAGAGGGGACACCAGAGCACACACACCTGCCCACAGTGCTTCCGGGCCTGGAGCTGTGCGGCCGGCAGCAGCCGTGCCACAGTGGCTGCGGCAGGGAAAGGTAGCGGGACTGCTGGTGGCAGCAGAGTCTAGACCCTGCAGACCAGAGCCAGTGGGGGAGAGGGCCACAGATTTTATTCCTTTTCCTTAAAAAAAAAAATCTCTAAACCCAGAGCACAGGACTTTTCATTTGTAACTACACACCAAGGCATTGGCACAGGGAGGGAGGGGCCTGAGGACAGGTGGGGAAGGGAAGCAAGACAGGGAGACCTTGAAAAGCCCAAGGTCCTGCACGGGTCACTCAGACACTTCCACACCAAAAGGGTCATTCTCCCCGGGAGGAGCTGCCTGCCCCAAGCACCCAGAGGGCAGGTAAAGGAAAAGCCCGCCCAGGTGAAGCAGCCTGCCATCGCCGTAGTGGAAGCTTTACTGAGGAAACACAGGCAGAGGCCAAGCTTATGGGTCTGAATAGTCTCCAGGAGCCTCGGTGACTGGCCTAGAGGAGGGGCCGCCCACCCCACTATTCTAGGAACCAGACTGGTAAAAACTCCAGGGCCCCAGCTGGCCTACTGGTCTCCATGCAAGGACTTCTGTCCAGCCAAAGGCAGAGAAATACTTTGTACCACTCACAGAGTAGCTCTGGGACAGGAAAAAACACCCATCAAATACCCTGAAAGCAAAACAGCACCAACCCCACCTAAAGTCCTGTCAGAAACAGACCCTTGAGTGATTAAGATTGACAACCAGCGGACAGGTAAGGAGGGCAGATGGGCCCCTCCTGCTTGCAGCCATGGCCCGTGGAGAAAGACACAAGCGGTGGACCTTGGATCACTTAGAACACATGCTAAAAGCCAAGACAGCGCCTGGCCGTGGCCTGCACCTACACCCTAATAGGAAGCCCAGAATCCACAGACAGAACAGAAGAGTGAGACCCTGAACCAGCTCCCTTGGGGCATTAAAACTCGGCTGAAGCAAATGACACTTCACTTCATATTTTATGTTTAATTTTATTTTTTATTTCTCTTATATTTTGCACCTTCCTCTCCCTCCCCCCCTCTTCTCTTTTTATCTTCCCATTATTTTTATCCTTTCTCCTTATTAGGTTTTCTCTTTTTTTTTTTTCTTTTTTCCTCTTTTTTAAAATTGATCTTCCTTATATATAACTTCATTGATTTGTTATTAGTCTAGTCTCTGCTGTTTTGTTCATATATATAATTTCCTTTTCCCTGCTCCTACTCTATTTCCCTTTCTCTCTCTCTCTCTCTCTTTCTTTTTTTTTACTACTCAACTTTTTAATTTGTTTTCTCTCTTATCTTTCTATTTTCTTCTACTACTACTTTCTTAATTTGTTTCTGTAAATATTTCTCTCTTTTCTGCATCCAGTATGGCTAGAGAGTGGTCCAGTTCCTGAGTAGAAGCAACTGGGGATTGAGAAAATGAAAGAAAGAAACAGACACAGAGATAGAAGGAAAAAGCTGGGGCCAAGAGGGACCACTGTCCTCTTCTGATGGAGAGATAGTGACCCAGAGACAGCATGTTTATTTTATACCCCAAATACTAGGAAGTTTTACCAAAAGTCAAGACAAAGGAGATTATTTGTTTATTTGGGTGGGCCTGATTCATATTCATTCCTGGTGCTTGACTGGATTTACATAATAACCACCCCCCTTACACCACACACACACACACACACACACACACACACACACACACACTCCGGCACCTGGGCTGAAGGTCTAGAAGACAACACTCCTGCCTTTTGGCAAAGCATGTTTCCAGGGTGTGGCTTTCCTAACGCCACTGGATTCAGCTGACCATAATTTAAAAAAATACCCATGTGCCTTCCCAGATGCTCTCTACATCTCACCCTTTTTTTGTTTTTAAGCTATTAAAATGAAAGTAAACTTTAAACATCAAGAACAAAGCTCTGATATTAAAACTATTGCAAACAATGCCAATGCAAAAACTACAGACATGTTATTATTTTAAAACTTGAACATCAAGAGCAAAACTCTGGCTATTAAAATAATAACAAGCAATGCCAATGCAACAAAGCAATAAGAGAGAAATCAAGCTACAGACATGTTAACATTTTTACTTACAAAATGAAAGTTTCTTTTGCTGCTGGTGTATATTTACTCAGAGTCCTTGGACTTGGCTGTGCAAGCCTTCGCAGAAGACTGGCAGCTAACCAAGGCTAACATAGCCAGAAGCATGGTGGAGGGAGCAGCTTCCACTTCTTGCTTTTCCACAATCTGCTGTCCCTTGCGTAGCCTTCAGTTTTCTTCTTCTTCCACTTTGCTGTCACTGGGGAAACTCTCAGTCCTTTTGAGTGAAGGGACAAGGAGCTTCTCTGGGTCCATTGTGGTGATGCACATAACTCTCTGGAACCCAAATTGGCCTCACTGCTTCTTCTGGAAAGACACAAAACACTAACTCTTCCCCACATCATTACCGAATCCGATAAAACTCTTGTCTGGTCTGTGCATCCTTCCACCAGGCTGACTCAGTGGAGGCTATTATACAGGAGGCCTGTGCCTCTGCATCGCAATTCAAAAAATTTTAAGTATAAAGAGCATGACTAAGTTTGTTTTGAGGTAACACATAACATCCATCTCCCCCCTTTTTTGTTTTATGAAGCAAGGAAAGACACTGAGCCAAATCCTGCCCAAACTTGAGACCCCAGCATGGGCCCTGCCCAAGGTGTGGAGGGAAGGCCACTGGAATCAGACTGCAGTCAGGCCCCTCCAGGTCGGACCTCAGCTAGTCCAGCATGGCCGCCCTCTGGATCCGGTTTGGAGTTCTCAGACCTCCTGGGACTGGTCACTGAAGAAGCTGCCAGGCCCTGACAGGGCCCCACAGACTCACATCACCAGGACAGAGCCTCAGGTAATGATTATGGTGGCAGGTAAACCGATCTACTTTTTAATTGACCCTGGGACCACTTATTCTGCCCCTCCGAATTCACTGGGACACTTGTCCCCTCCTCAGTCTCTATTATGGGGATTGATGGGTTGGTCTCACAGTGTCACCTCTACACTGCATCTTACTAAATTCCCCAATTCACTCTTTTCTCATTCTACCTCAGTGCCTGGCCAGGGCTATTGTGCATCCCCTCATAAAGCCCAAACTACAGTCACCTACCTCAGTGTCACTCTCTCTCCCCACAGGGCAGAGCCATTCCTTGGACTGTAAATGCCTTATCTAAAGAAAGTAAAAGTCTTTAATGTAGCAATTTAAGGTTTAAAAGTAAAAACAGAAAGGATTAAGGTTCAGTAAAATATAAGTTAAGCCAGCGAGCAGCACATATAACTTTAGGAAATTTAAAGTGCTAAATTTGGCTCATCTGAATGCAGTGTCTTACTTCTTATCCAACCATCCAGGTCTCTGGCCTCAACTGCTCCTTTCCTTCCCTTTCTCTTTTCCCTTGGATAGCAGCCCATCCTAATGTTCCCTTCCAGTTTCACTGCAATACAATCTCAAACATTCATCTGTCACCCTTATTGGTAGCGCCATGCGACTATCCTCTCAGCTTTGAGCATAGAATTAGGAATGAGAATCTCATACCCTTTAGTCCACCTCTTCTCTCTACACCTTTCAGCATGTCTCCATGCTAGGGATTTTTCTTCCTCTGTGGGGAGAACACATACATCTGTCTCCCCATCAGCTGGACAGGAGCCTGTACTCTCATCCATCTCTCACCCAATGTAGATGCAGCCCCAATGATCAGTCTTTACCTGTCCCCATAACCCACCATATCTGACACAAAAGAGGAGTCCAGATCATCTCTCTCCTTGTCATCCTGGGCATAACTGCAGGGGTGGAACTGCAGCTTAATCACTGCTCTATCTACTTTGAAACCTGTCTCAGGACCTACAAGAAACGTGGGTGCCCAGGAAGGGGTAAATCTGGGAAAACAAGAACCTCACTCCCAGGGTAACCTCTCCTCCCCTTTCATATCAATAGTCAGGCAACTGAGACCCCTGATCTTTTCCTCCCTAAAGATAACATCTAGGCTTCAGTTTTATTTCAGCTCCAAGCCCAGATAAGCAGCAAAACCAGACAAGTGATGCTGTGGCCGCCTCAGGACCAGCTTTTACATCCCCAGTCAACAGGATCGCTCTCGAAACTTCACCAACCAGTCTCTTGGGGAAATCATGCTGCTACACCCCTTGTCCAGCCCACTACTGTCAAAGTCCATTCCCCTGTGATCTTGACATCCCACCTCAGCAGAAAGTAATTACAGAAGATTTGACCTTCATTCCTATTTTATAAAACAAAAAGGCTGGAATATTAGGTTTGATGAAGCAATTGCATTGATATCCTTTCCCTGGGAACTGGCTTTTCAGGTCATTTCACTATGGACATTATCTTTACTGAAGACCACATTTCACTTGTGGTGAACACATTCTATATGCATAAAAAAGTCTCTGCCCAGAAAAAAATCTCGCCAAAAGTCCTTTAAAAGCTGCTGACTCCCATCACTGAGTTCTGGAGCCATCCAGGCTCAGCCACCTGGTGTGCAGATAAGCGAATAAATTCATAATTCCTCACCACACTGGCCTCGTGCTTTCCTCCTTCAATGACATAACAGCTGGCACCCCGAGTATCCCACAGCACTGGTCCTGGCACAGGCCTGCCATCAGGGCTCTGAGTCTGCAGACCCTGCCCTCCAGCACAGTGGCATTGTTGGGGGAAGAAATAGAATAGTGGGGACTAGCTATGGTTACAAGGAGCATTAATCATGTTCTGATTGGAGTAAGCACATTCTACCTGGCTGAGAGTTGTACATCCCAGAAATGTGGCCCATTCTCCTTGTCTGAGAGCTGCCTACCATCATGGGAAGATTAACAACCTAGGTGCTGAATTAGCCTGGTCCCAGAGGCACCTGTCCTTCGAGGCCCCAGCCCGCATTGCCTGTAACCTGTAACCATTATCCCGTGCCTACTTCCCCATGCCTGTAACTCCTACTTCCAGTGCCTGTAATTCCTACTTCCCCATACCTGTATGTCTGTAATTCCTACTTTCTCTTGGAATCGTTGTCCTTCTGCCCAATAAGCAGCTGGCTTATGGAGAGAGGTAGGGCAGATTTTTGTGGATGAGCTGCTGCTCTCCCATGCTGCTGGCAGTATTGGAATAAATGCTCATATATGATTCAACCCTGCCTCTGCTTAATTGGCTCAAGTAGTGACAGGCAGCCCAGACCCATTTGTTATCTGGTTTCAATTGTTATACTTAATCTTTATTTATATATAAACCAGAGGCCCAGTGCACCAGTGGGGTCCCTCAGCCTGACCTGCACCCTCTCACTATCCAACATCTCTCAGGGGATGTCAGACTGCTGGTCTCGGCCTGATCCCCGCAAGCCAGATGGAGGGCCTCTAGTAATCATATAAGATCTTTGGTTAATCCCTTCCTGACCTCCCCCTCTTCCCTTCCCTCTGACATTTATCAGTCTGTTTCATGTTTCCCTGCTTGTGCATTGAGTGTCTGTCCCCTGGTGGTCAGTGCACATCATAGCTACTGGTCAAATGGTCAAATAGGTGAACAGTCAAAAGGTCGCTGGGGCTTTTACAATATATACAAGAGGCCTGGTGCACAAAATTTGTGCATAGGGGAGGGGAAGAATGCCCCTTAGTCCAGTCTGCACCCTCTCCAATCTGGGACCCTTCGAGGGATATCTGACTGCCTGTTTAGGCCCAATCCAGGTAGGTTAGGGCCTAAACAGGCAGTTGGACATCCCTCTTACAATCCAGGACTGCTGGCTCCCAACTGCTCGCCTGCCTGCCTTCCTGATTACCCCTAACCGCTTCTGCCTGCCAACCTGATCACCCCCTAACTGCTCCCCTGCCAACCTGTTTGCCCCCAACTTCCCTCCTCTGCTGGCCTGGCCACCCTTAACTGCTCTCCCCTGTTATCCATGTTGTGGTGGCCATCTTGTGTCCACATGGGGACAGCCATCTTTGACCACATGGGGTCAGCCATCTTGTGTGTTGGAGTGATGGTCAATCTATATATTACTCTTCTATTAGATAGGATAGAGGCCTGGTGCATGGGTGAGGGCCAGCTGGTTTGCCCTGAAGGGCTTCCCAGATCAGGGTGGGGGTTCCCTTGAGGTGTGGGGCAGCCTGGGCTAGGGGCCTGTGGTGGTTTGCAGGTTGGTCACACCCCTGGCAACCCAAGTGGAGGCACTGGCATCTGGGATTTACTTATCTTCTACAATTGAAACTTTGAAGCCTGGAGCGGAGCCAAGCCTTCTGCTTGCTCCGTGGCAGCAGCCATTTCTGTTGGGATTTATTTATCTTCTATAATTGCAATTTTGTACCCTTAAGCAGAAGCCTGGGCATGCCAGGGTGTGTGGAAAGCTTGGCTTCCTCCATCGCCGGGAAAACCCAAGCCTCCCTCCTGCTCTCTCCGTGGCCGCAGCCATTTTGGGTTAATTTGCATACTTGCTCCTGACTGGCTTGTAGGCATGGCTTGTGGGCGTGGCTTGTGGTATAGTGAAGTGGTGGCTAATTCGCATATTACTCTTCTATTAGATAGGATAGATAGCAGACACCAGGCACCTTTATGCCTTCTCTTGAGAGAACTTGTGTTCTCTGGAAGCTATTGATTTGCCATTCAGGGTCTGTCTGCTACACTCGCCTCTGCCCTGCAATAGCCTCTGTGCATCACCGTCAGTCCTTCAAGTCTTCCAATCCTCTCACTGCAGGAACGAATGTGTGTATGACCTTCCCTTTTTCCCATTATAAAAGTAAACATGCTCATCACAGGGCATTCCGAAAATACAAAGAGTGGGCACTCACCCACCATTCTCAGTATTTACATTTTGGTACTTTCTTTCCAGCATGTTTTCTCCATATAATTTTTGCTAAGCTTTAATTATAAAGCATGCATATTTTATACCCCCTTTTAATGCCACTTAAGAATATTAGCATTTTCTCATAATAATACCTCCAAATTATTGCTGAACATAATTGCTTTCTCGTGTATAAGGTAAATAAAACTGGGAGTAAGCAACAGGAGCTAAGTACTAAGTACCAAGTACTAAGGACTAAGTACAAACAGGTTTTCATGACAGCCAAGCTGATCTAGAAAATCCCAAAAATTCCTTGAAAGTGTGTCCCTTTCTCTGCCTCGGGAGAGTTCTGGTACTGGTCAGACCTGCACTGAGATGACCTCCCTCCCCTGAAGGTCGCCTGGTGCCCTCTTTCCCCTTCTCACAGGTCCAAGCCCAGGGACCAGGCCTTTAGGCAGACATGTCCGTCTGATCTGTCTTTGACTTGCTTGGATTCCTTCAGCTACAAAGACCCACACAGGAACATGATATTCTTAGAATATACTTTCAGTCTGCCTGGGATGTTTTTAGCAAAAACTGACAGTAACAATGACTGCTAAGCTTGGATTCCCTGCAAAGTAAGAATATGTCCTTGTCTATTTGTGCAAAAACATTGCTTCCCACAATGCTATTGTCTGATCCCGTTAAATCCAAAAAGGAAAGGCAGAAAAGCAAAACAGCTGATAATTACAATATATTAATGATGATGATGATAGTGATGAGGAGGATGATGGTAGTGACAGTTATGATGATGATGGTGATGAGGATGATGATGGTGACATTTATGCTGATGGTGATGATGAGGAGGATGGTGACAGTTATGATGATGATGGTGATGAGGATGAGGATGGTGACATTTATGCTGATGATGTGATGAGGAGGATGATGGTGACAGTTATGATGATGGTGATGATGAGGATAATGGTGCTGACAGTTATGATGATGATGGTGATGAGGATGATGATGGTGACAGCTTTGATGATGATGAGGAGGAGGATGGCGGTGATAGTTATGATTATGATGGTGACAATTATGATGATGATGGTGGTGAGGAAGAGGATGGTGGTGACAGTTATGATGATGATGGTGATGAAGAGAATGATGGTGGTGACAATTATGGTGATGATGTGATGAGGAGGAGGATGGTGGTGACAGTTATGATGATGATGGTGATGAGGAGGAGAATGGTGGTGACAGTTATAATGATGATGGTGATGAGGAGGATGATGGTGACAATTATGATGATGATGGTATTTATGATGGGGAAGGTGATGATGATGATGACAACAAACAGTGACCTGACAATGCCCTGCTGCCTGATGACCAGGAACACAGCTACAGTGGAACAAAGCTGGGCTTGTTGACTCATTGTAACAAGGGAGAATGTGCACAAGTGAAGCGGTAAGAGGATGAGAGAAAGGATTTCTAGCAGGATTTCGCTTCTGTAAAGAGATTTGGATGAGGGTCCAAGAAAGGGGTCGTGGCTCTGAATTGGAATCTTCCAGAAAAGGGGGATTCTGTAATTGGCTAACTTCATCATTCTTTGCCATCGTGTGGAAAGAACAGATGGTGGTTAGAGATACGATTGGGGAACAAGCTGCAGTCCCTTGTAATACTCAGCAGGGAGGGCATTTTGCCATGCTTGTGTTTGAACTGTGCTCTCCTCTGTCTGTGTTTAGACGTGGTTATAAGTTATCTTGCGTGTGTCCATCCCAGTCCCAGGTGGCCTTGTCTGATGCTGAGGTCTGTGACATGTTTATGTTCCCGGGAGAACACCAACTGGTTCCCAGCTCACAGGGCCTGCTTTTTCTTTTTCTGTCCTTATGAAACAGCTGATGTCATTATATTTATATTAAAATAGCAGAACTAATACTTAGATGGCTAAGAACGTGGCTCAGGTTCACAGGTAGAAAGTAACAGGAACTCAACGTGTTCTCAGCCTCACACTAAAATGCGCCCTCCTGTGGTGGTGGTGATGGTGAGCATTTTATTTGAATAAGTAATACACACACAGGTGACAAAGCCTGGCTGTAAGCAGAGCATGCAGTGCGCATCAGTCTCCTGGACACACCAGCCCTGTCCCCGCACCTGGTCCCTGTCATGATGCTGGCCTTGCAGTGTGCGGGCGGAGTGATCCAGTGAAAAGAATTACTTTGGAAGAAACAGCCAGTGACTTACAACTTGACAAATTACTTATTCTTTCCTGTTATTCCAAAAACATTTCCACAAGATTTGAGAAACTCAACCAACATGAACTGAACATATGCTTGTCCCGCTCCGTGCTCATCCCTAGACAAGCTCACAAAGGGCAGTGCCACCTGCTGGCCTGAGGAGGCCAGTGCACAGGAAACCGGTCACTGAGATCTGAGATCTGAGATGGGGGAGCGGTGCAGGAGGAGGGGAGCAGTCCACTGGGCCCAGAAGGAGGGCAGGGATTTACAGGTGGGTGGGGAGGAGAAGAGAACTCCAGAGAGGTGTGTGCGAGTGTTCCCCTGCAGGTGGGTTCTGGCAGTGACACGGGAAAGGGGTTTTAAAGGGCACGTGTGTAGGAGAAGTCTAAGATTCACTGGGTGAAGGGAAATAAATGCCCTCGGGTGCAGAGGATGGGCAGGCTCTGTAGCTACTGCCCTGAGATCCTTGATAATCCTCCCTATTTCCTCGTGGTTTGGGGGATGAGCTGGTTTTCTTTCAAATTATCCAACCTATGTCCTTCTGGGCCTTCCCCGTAACCAATCCCTTTCTGGAACTTCCAGTGCTCTCTACCCTTATCCAAGCTGATCCTTCCTCTTTTTTCTTTTAATCTTCACCCAATGATATGTTTTTATTGATGAGAGAGAGAGAGAGAGAGAGAGAGAGAGAGAGAGAGAGAGAGAAACATCTCTGTGAGAAACACTGATTGACTGCCTCCAGTACATATTCTGTCCAAGGACGGAACCACCACCCAGGTATGTGCCCTGACTAGGGATGGAACCTCAGTCTTTGGTGCATGGGACAGACTCGAGCCAACAGGGCTGCACTGGCCAGGGCTCCAGTCCACCCTTTATCTCACCATTTTGGCTCCTACTGCCAATTCCCGAAGTTCTGCGCATCATTTGGTTTCTACTGGGCATGCGCCCAGCAAAGGCATTTTCCCTGCTGTATTTTTTTTTTTTTTTGGTTGCCCTACTTTAATGTTCATTTTTTAAAAGAATATATCTTTACTGTTGAGAATATTACAGATGTCCCCCTTCCCCCCCCCCATTGGCCCCCTCCACTCTACATCTACCCCCAGGGCCTTCACCACACTATAGTTGGTGTCCGCGGGTTATGCATCTATGCCTATAAATTACCTGGTTGATCTTTTCCCACCCACCTACCCCCAACTTCCCTCTGAGATCTGTTTTGTTTGTCCATTTATTTTGTTTATTAGATTCCACATATGAGTGAGATCATGTGATACTTGTCTTTCTCTGACTGACTTAGTATTTCACTTAGCATAATGCTCTCTGGGTCCCTCCATGCTGTCTCACAGGGTAGAGATCCTTCTTTTTTCCAGCTGCATAGTATTCCGTGGCGTAAATGTACCACAGCTTCTTTATTCACTCATCTCCTGATGGGCACTAGATTGTGTCTAGATCTTAGCTATGGTAGATTGTGCTACTATGGACATAGGGGTGCATACGTTCTTTTGATTGGTGTTTCGAGTTTCTTAGGATACAGTCCTGGAAGTGGGGTCACTGGGTCAAATGGCAGTTCCAGGAACCATCGGCAGCAAACGTGCAGACATCTCTCAGAGCAGTAGGCCTGCTGATCCATCTCCCAGAGCAAGGGAGTCAAGGAGGGAATAAACAAACGGGACTACATAAAAATAAAGGGCTTCTGCACAGCAAAAGAGACCATCAACAAAACGGAAAGGGACTCACAGTATGAGAACATGTTTGTTAATGGTACCTCTGATGAGGGGTTAGCTTCTCGGCCTCCTGCACCCTCGTCTGCAGGTTCCTCTGAAACGTCGCTCACGCTTCCCCCTCTCCTGGGCCTGCTCTTCCTGCTCCGACCAAGCGCTCAGTGTTGGAGGGCCCTGGCTCACTCTCCACCCTCCTCTCCCTGCACCTGGCCTGCCCGAGATCATCCGGGTCGAGCTGCCCCCGCTCCCAACGCCCAAATGCAGCCTACCCCCGAGCCTCTGGACCCGCTCAGTGGCATCCAGGCCAGAGCCCTGGCTGTGGAGATGGGGGAGTGGGAAAGATGCACCGTGTTTTGGCAAATTAGTAGCAAAAAATAGTAAAATGTCTCACTAAGTTATGTTGATTGCACCTTGGATATATGGGACTAAATAAAATTTATTTTTAAACTAATGTCACATGTTTCTCTTATGCTTTTAATGTGGCTTGTAGTGAAGTTTAACCCCCGTGGCTCCCCTTCGTGGCTCACGTAGTATTCCCACTAGATGGCGCCCCCTAGCGCACCGCCTCGCTGCCCCTCCACCCGACAGTTCCCAAGACAGAGAGAGCCACCTCAGCAGTGCCTTCCCTCGCTCAGCACGCCCCCCCCGCCCCGCCCACCGGGCTCTCCCCCACCCACCCCACGCCCCCGCGAGTGTCCACGTCTCAGTAGCAGCCCCACGGTACCACGCCCCTTGATTAAAAGCCTAGAACAATCCTTGAATCCTCTCTTTTTTCACTTCTTGTGTCCAGTTCATTTGCAGGTCCTGTCATTCTACCTGCAGAGTCTGTGGCCTGGCTGGATGCTTCTCTGTGTCCCACAGCCTCCACCTGCAGCTCCACGGGGCCTGGAAGAAGCCTGCCTGCCCCGCCGCCCTCCACACACACCCCCGCCCCCCCACCAGCCTCATCCGGCAGCCACAGCGGCCTTTCCCCAACACCAAGACCAGCACCGACAAAACCTTCATGTCTGTTGATTGGGTTGTAGTTTAAGCCCTCGGCACAGCCTACACGCCCGCAAGCCCTGGTGACCTGGCCCCACCCTCTTGGAGCTTCATGTCCTCCCCTCCCCCGCCCAGCAGTTCTCCACATCAAGCTCCTTCTGCCCCGAGGCTGGCACTGCTGTGCTCTCTGCCTGAAACGCTTCTCTTCCACAGGGGGGTCCCTAATGAGAGATGGTGTCTGCCTTCCTTTAAAACAGCACTGCCTGGGCTCCCAGCAGGCCCCGTGCCCCCTTTTAGCCCTTGTCACTCTCGGGAGTTCCTGTTCATCTGCCCGGACCATTCACTGAGGCTACCCTTACTGCTCCTGCCCAGGCCTCGCCATCTTCGGGGCGGACTTTCCCACCTTTTTGCCCTCCTGGTTAGGGCCAAAGGTCTGCCTGCACTGCGCTCCGGGTCAAATGAAGCCCTCGTGGATGTTTGCTGAGTGACTAAATGCACAGAGAAATGCCACCCCCCAGCCCGCAACCTTCCCCCAAAACGAGTCCCCATCCGGCAATTTCCATTGTGTGCCTCTTTACTTCTCTCTCCCCATCTAGACGACGAACTAGCGAGGCTGCCTGGCTCCTATTTATTTTACCTCTTAGCGCCGCTCCCAGGGACAGATGCACAAGGGGTGGGCAAACTGGTGACGAGCGAAGGGCTTGGTGACCTCCTTCTCCACAGTGTGCCCCATGCCCACAGCGGCAGGTAAGCCACACAGGAGAGAGGTCAGAGCAAGAGTACAGACCTCACACCTTTTACATCCCGGCCAGCCCTCTGAGGCCTGCTGCGTTCCTGCCCCTGGAGTCCAGTAAGTAGCTATCCTACCTAATAAAAGAGCAATATGCAAATTAACTACACCCACCAGCCACACCCACCAGTCAGGCCCACCAGTCATGCCCACCAGCCAATCAGAGTGAGTATGCAAATAAACCCAACCAAGATGGCTACCAGAAGGGAGGCTTGGGTTTCCCCAGCAACAGAGGAAGCCAAGCTTTCCACACACTGGGGGCCCAGGCCTCCACTTGATACAAAGTTTCAATTATAGAAATGGCGGCAGCCACAGATCCAGCAGGAGGCTTGGCTCCGCTCCAGGCATACCACCACAGGTCCCTTGCCCAGGTCACCCCATGCCCCAAGGGAACCCCCACCTTGATCTGGGACACCCTTCAGGGCAAACCAGCTGGCCCCCACCCATGTACCAAAGAGTAATATGCAGATTGACCATCATCCCAACACACAAGATGGCTGCCCCCATGTGGTCAAAGATCCTGCCCCCATGTGGACACAAGATGGCCGCCACAAGATGGCCAGCAGGGGAGGGCAGTTGGGAGGCACCTGGCCTGCAAAGAAGGGCAGTTGAGAGGGACCAGGCCTGTGAGGGAGGGCAGTTGGAGGCTATCAACCCTGCAGGAGAGGGCAGTTAGGGGTGACCAGGCCGGCAGAGGAGGGAAGTTGGGGGCAAACAGGCTGGCAGGGAAGCAGTTAGGATCAATCAGGCTGGCAGGGGTGTGGTTAGGGTTAGAGGGTGATCAGGCAGGCAGGCAGGTGAGCAGTTGGGAGCCAGCAGTCCTGGATTGTGAGAGGGATGTCCGACTGCCCATTTAGGCCCAATCCCACCAGGCATTCGGACATCCCTCGAGGGATCCCAGATTGGAGAGGGTGCAAGCTGGGCTGAGGGACACCCCCCATCCCCGTGAACGAATTTTGTGCACCAGGCCTCTGGTTTCCTTATAATAAGTTCTCTTTCTTGTTCCAAGGACAGTGGATACAGGCTCCTTGCTCTGCTCTTTGCAACCAAGAATCTTCAGGAAAGCAGGACCCAGAAGAAAGAAGATTCGGCTCCCCCTGCTCCCAGTGCTAGTCAAGGTCTCAGCCTGCCAAACGCACCCACCCGCTCAGAAAGCGAAGAGCAGCCCTCCTTGCAAAAGCACTGGTCCGGCACTGAGACTGGAGGCTGGCTGCCTCCACCTTTGCCAATGCCATGGCCCAGGCAGGGGACCGAGCTCTTGGTCCTTTGGGCACATGTATGTGAAAAATCAATGTAAATCTTGGTTAATCAGCAGGTAACTTCCTAAAGCTACCTGCTGATTAACCAGTATGTGAATCACTTTTTGAAGGTGGAGTCCCCTTCCCCACTCACCATGGCTGTGCTTCCTTTGGATTTATCTCCCGTTGGCAGCAGCAAACTATAGTCCTCGCTTGCATTCCTCTCCGTCCCCAGGGGTTCACCAATCAATCACCACGTGTTCGTTCGGAGCCCAGTGCCTGTGAGACATTGTTCACTATCAGCGAAGAGAACAGGGCCGCACCGAGTGCCCGGGAGCCCGCTCTGCGCACCCCACAAAACCACGTGAACAGCCAGCCTCTCACTTATCTCTTTTGTCAGTTCAGATTTCTTCTATCAGTTTTTCCAAAGAAGTGCCCATGGCTACTGAGCAGCCTGTCTAGGTTGCCATAGAAATGAGGAATCATAAAAGGATGTTTAGAAACGTAGGCGCTTCTATAAATCCTCAGTAACAGCAATGCGATTGTGTGCAGCCATCACGGAGACTACTCACGGTGTGCTCCGAGAAGTCAGCACAGAGAGCTCGCAGCCCAGTCCTGCGGAGCGGGGCAGAGGCAGAGGCGGGAAGTTCAGCAGCCTGCTTTAGAAACAGGTCATGCAGGCCAGCAGCCTCCTTTGTGACAGAAGGGAGACTCCTACAACTGGAGGGACCTCGGCCAGCCACCAACTTCTGCATGGTCTTGACTTCTCCCAGGCCCTGTCTTGTCCTCTGGGACATCCGAGAGACTATTGCCTGTCTCAGCAGCTCCTACCAGCTTCAGCAGGAAACCGCTGAGTGCATTTGAATTATCTCCAGCTCCTCATAATCTACCTGCTCCCACAAAAATCCTGAGGCAATTTACAAAGGTTTATGTAGCACCAAACATAAATGTTGGCAAGTTAAGACATCAGGACAAAGGGCTTACCTGGTAGCTTTTTTGTAGAAGGAAGAGAAATAAATTTAAGCTGGCTTTATAAGAAAAGAGGGGGGAGTGCAACAAAAGCATGGGAGACTCCACCGGTGGCATCCAAAAGCAAGAAAGGAGCAGGGTCCCCAGAAAAGCAGTGGGGACAAGCTTCTGTCGGTTCCAGCAGTGTCAGCTGCCTGTCCCCCAGCTCTCCTTCCCCTGTGCCCCTGCTTCTCTCTTTTCTCAGCAGCCTGGCTCGCTGCTGCCCTTCCACTGTTACCTGTGGTCTCCAAGCCTACTTTCCTTAGGGCTCTCGCCACCTGGAGAGACGCTGGCACTGTCTGGTTCGACCTGAAATTCCCAGGAAGAGCTGACCTCTAGCCGACTTGTCACATGATTGCCAATTACCCAGTAGTTGGTTGAGGTGAGGGGTGGGCTTCTTGGTCAGCTCAGGCTGTCATAACAAAATGGCCTAGACAGGAGGCATACACCACAGGAATTTCTTTTCTCACAGAGCAAAAGGCTAAAAGCCCAAGGCCATGGTCAGTGTCCGGTGAGAGCTCTTCTTTGGACTGCAGATGGCCAGCTCCTCTCTGTGTCCTCCATGGCCTTCCCTTGGTCCATGTGGAGACAGAGAAGAGCTCAGATGTCTTTCCTTATAAGGCCACTCATCTCATCATGAGAGCCCCACCCTCATGTCCTCATCTGATCTCAATTACCTCCCTCAGCCTCATCCCCAAACACCAACATGTTGGGGTGAGGCAGGGCTTCAACATATAAATGGAGAATGGGGCACAATTGAGTCCATGTAATGGGGTCCACCACCAGGTGTGCGGAGGAGCAGCTAATGTGAACTGGGATGCAAATTGCAAGTCTAACCATTAAAGGGAGAGATAGTGTGGAAACAGGCAGCACTGCACATCACTTGCTAGAGGCAGACACAAAAGTGGCTCTGAGCTTCTAGCTGCCCAAGTGCTGAATGACGGAAGGTGCCGCTAATTGAAACAAACTGCCTTCCCAGGAGAACCCCTCCCTCCAACCATGTGGCCTCACAGACATTTCTCCTTTAAGTCTGCATGTGGTGGACGGTCCGTGTGCTCAGGGCCTCCCTACGAACCTGCAATCTCACCGTTCCTGAGATCTCTCCAATGACCCTCAGAGAGGGCGGAAGCCATCGTGCCGAACCTCAAGCCAACAGAGCTCCAGAGCAAGGCTCTGTTATCATCCTCCTCGTACAGATGAGAACCTGAGTCAGAGGAGCCAGTCGGCTCTCCCAAGGCCTCGAAAGGAATAAGCAGCTGCAATGAGCTAACCCACGTGCTGAGGAGGGAGCACATTCCCCATCCGCTCTGCCTGACGAGACCTGGTCAGAGCTTCAGAAAGAGACCTGGTTTGCTCTTTCTCCCGGGCCCTTCCTGTGGCACGAGCAGAGAAAGCCAGAGGAGACAGAGGGCCTCCTGCGAGAGAAACAGGCTGGGTGGCAGCAAGTGTGGGAAAGTTCAGTCTCACCATACTACTAAAGGCCTGTACAGACGTGCACCACGACAACGGTCAGGTCAGAAGTTGCAAGTTAGGCCAGACTGCCAGGCTGCAAAAGTCATAGTGGCACCAAAACCAAGCCATTTGGGTGAAGCATGACTGAAGGTGGTAGCTTAGAGAGGCAGAGGCCAGATGCAGGGCTGGAAATAGAAACCTCAGGGCCCAGCAGACAGGTCTGCAGGGAGCCCCTGACATGTGGGAAGATGCTGGAACTTCCAACACGTTGCCTTTCAGCTGCGTGCATTACAAGGAGGTCTCACGGCAGAACATCTCCGCGGCCAAGAGCAGCGCGAGGCAGCCAGGCAGCGTGAGCAGGGCGTGGAGCTCTGGGGAGCAGCTCTCTGCCGGTGGGAGGAACAGCACTGGGGGTGGGAGGCACACTCCGGGACCACAGACACTGGGCACGGGGCCAGTGTGTGGAGGACCAGGGCGCTCAGAACAGGAAGATGTCCACGTGCCTGAGCCCAGGTGTAACTGCTGCTGATTCCAGGGAGGGCAAGTGGATTGAACAGTAGCTGCCACAAAGAGAGAGCCAGGTCCGACCCCAGCAGCTGTGAATTCGCACCAGAGGTTTTGGAAATATAATAGTGTTTGCAGGTGGACTAAGAATCTCTAGATGCTGTCATCCTCGGGTTGGGGTTCAATCCAGTGGCCTGTCCTTATGTAAAGAGAAAGAAAGGGAGATTCCCAGAGGGGAGTAGACCACGTGAATGGAGGCAAAGGTGGGAGGCACGTAGCTACCAGCCACAGAAAGCCACGGACTGCCAGCAGTCCCAGAGCTGCGGGACGGGCATGGAGTCATCCGCCAGGAGGGACCAACCTTGTCAGGACCTGAAGATAGGCCTCTGCCCTCCACAGCAGTGAGAGAGCACATTTGTCTTATGCCCCTCAGTCTGTGGTGTTGCTGTATGTTATGCAGTCCTGGGGAGCTAAGGCAGAGGGTAACTTACTGCTATTCCATCTGATGGTCAGTTCTGTCCCAGCACTCTGTAGAGAACCCGAGGCCATTCAGGCTGCACAGGGACCTGCTGTGAGAGCTGGTGCGCTGCAGTGGCGGCCTGGGGTGGCAGCGCCGAGCCGGGATCGCCCTCCCTAGCCCAGCATTCACATGGTATCCGCTGCTGAAAATGCAAAGATCGGTGGCATGATTCTTGCCCTCGGTGGCCTTACAGTCTAGCACCAGAACTCAGTCACATTCAGGCTCACTTGATCTTCCTGTGGAACAAGGGAAAATCGGTCACAACAGCTTTGATAGCAGAGTTATCAGTGGGAAATGCTCACAAAATGTCACCTACAGGAAGCAGAGCAGGCCAGGCATTCTACCTGTCAAACTCAATGGGGCCAAGGACACTTATGACAGTGTGTGGGTGTGGGACATGGTAGAAGTATGGTTTATGTTTTTAGAAAAGCCCTCAAAGGTGAAGGTTGCCATCAAATATTTGAATTTGTTTTCATATAAGCTAAGCCTATGCCATCCCAGCACCAAGCTCTTTTTTCCCATTATCTTCTGAGAACCTTATTCTCAGAAACTTCACCTTTCCCAGCCATGTCCCAGGAGGCAAAATAGCTGAGAGACATCATGTTCCCCATGAACTCTCACACTCGTGGGCCTTTCTCCTACTGGTACCTCTGCCTCAAATCTACTTCAACTTCAGCCCAAATAAGTATCTTTCCATAGCTGCCCCATTCTCCATCCCCTCATGAATGAATGATCACACACACACACACACACACACCCTGAGCCATCATGCAGCTCCTCCACTTCAAACACAGCGCAGGCATCGCTCTGCTGGCTCCTGTCTTGTGCCTGTGCCTTCCACTGTGCAGTTAGATCTTTGGGAAATGTGTCTTGTTCACTGTCAGCCAGTCTCTAGCAGTGTATCTGGCAAATAGAAAATGCTTGATAACACTAAATATTCAGTGGTCATAAAATATTGAACACGTGTGAATAAATGCTTTAAGATTAGCTATGATTTACTGATGTCCTCTGAAGGGAAGTTGAGAGCCATTTTTGCAAGGTTTTCTGGGTTAAATACCACAGCACTAGCCTCCTCCCTGTGCTAGCTGCTCCTAGCTGCCTGTCTGCCAGCCATTTCCATTCAGTCATTGAAGGCTTGTGCATGTCATCTTTTTCTACCCTAGTTTTTCCATCATCCTGAGTGATGTTAGCACCCACAGGGATGACCCCACACACAGCCTGTGATTCAGTCTCTTAACTTTGACCTACTCACTTCTAGGTGTCTTCTCTTTCCCTCCGCCTCATACTTCAGAAATTGCATGAGCTAGCAATATTCTGCTGCTGGAATCACTAGGGTAAGCACTTTCAGCCACTGTTTCCTCCCCTCGCTTTCTCAACTGACTCTCAATCTGACAGTCCCTCAACTCCAGGTCATTAGCCCTCTCCTTTCTTCATTTACTGATTCAACTTAGCCTCCATGGTCCATGCTTTTAATAACATTTTGCCTGTATCCTATGATGCCTTGCCCATCTGCTGCTTTTGTTCACACCGTCCAGATAAGACTCAAGTCTGGGAAAGCCCTACCGGATGCCAGCTCCATGCCTCTCTCCAACCAGGGCATCTCAGATGCTCTACACCTTCTTGACCTTCACATTCAAGTGAGTCCACAACTCTGGTAAACAAATCTACCACATCATCCCTTGTCCCCCCATAGTAATATTCCAAACTTAATCTACTTTTCCTAAGCTTCTGCCCCTGATACCCATATTCTTCTCTCTCATCGAATGATCTTCAGAGAAAGAAGATGATATCAGACAGAAAACTCCCACAACCAAACACGCAGCCTTCCTGAGAGGGAACCCATCTTGTCCTCCTCCACTCAGACAAAGCAGAGGAGCTGACACAACTATCTCTCCATCCGATCTTTGGATCCTATTGCCACCTTCTACCTTCAGAATCTTTAACCATCATTTATCCATTTACTTCCAATATCTTACAGCCTTTCTCCAACTGACCCTTCTTTGCTTTTAAACATTTGCTCACCATCAGCACCAGAGTCCAGTTTCTTCACAGTCAAATTTAAGAGTTGTTTATACTCACTGTTGCATTTCTTCCTCTCCCACACACTCCACAAACCACTTTGATCTGGTTCCAATGCCATCATTCCACTGAAATAGCCTTTGCTACTGCCTCCACTGAAGCCCACACAGCCATGTTCAGTGGACACTTTATGAACTTCATCTTTATTGGCCTCTCAATAGCATTTGGCCCTGTTGACCTTTCTCTTCCCTGCACCACTTTCCTGTGGGCCTTCGTGACTTAGTACACTGTGGTTCAATGTCTCCTCCTCTAGCCATACCATCTTCATCGCTTGTTCAGGTTTACCCTCCTGCTCTAGCCCATGAGTAGTGTGTGGAAATAAACTAAACTAAAGTGAATTGGACTGAACCCTTTACTTTCCACAGCAGGAATCTCAAAGGGTCTGGTGTCTTCTTAAACTTCCCCTTGCCCCACTTTCTATTTAGTCAGTATATGAGGCAAAAGTTGACAATGTGTTGTCAAGCTGTTCAACAGTTTCTAAGTAGTGGCTAAATCTGCAAATCTGCTCAACAGTGACTTTGAGTGATGAAATGAGACAGAGCTCACGCCCAGTTGGGGTGGGCTGAAGAAGAGGATGGAGAATATGGGTGGATGGCCACAGGGTGGGAATAAGGAGTGGGGACCCTGCTGGACCTGCACTCTCACCTTCCATTTCCTCCCACTCCACATGGCTTGACTCCCTCACCCTGTGAAATGCACTCAGTGATAAACAAGCCGCTTGGGCCTTACCTTCTCCTTTGTACTCCTGACTTTAAAAGGCCCTAGTCTGATTTAATAGAAGAATAAGTGAAATGATTAAATGCATCCTCTTAATTCTTGATCTTTCTACTCACAGCTTCTTTGCATTTGAGAAACTGGGAAAATGTTCTGAAGATATAAGAGGGACAGACTGACAGACAGACAGACAGACAGTGTAGCACAAGAAGCAGGACCAGAGACAGGGCACAGGGGTGGACAGCACCCCAACTGGCAACTGCAGGGACACAGTTACATCCCTGGGCTAAAGGGCCGCCACGTTCCGGTTCTGTCCGCGCTTTGGGGAAGCCATAGGTCAAACTATAAACACATAAAAATACATTAAATATTCATGCCTTTGACCCACAGACTTCACTACAGTGATTTTATAGCAAGGAAAGTTTCTACAATACTTACAAACTCTATGAATAAAAATATTTACATAATCTTAATAGCAAAAATAATTGGCAATATCTCAACTTTACATTGGCAGGTTAATAAGCAAGTAAAATTAATCTGTAATAACATTATTAAGACCATAAAAATATGATAACCAGATTAAATTTTACAAAGCAAGACATAAAATTACATACGCAGTGCAACTGGATCAGAGAAGCAAGAGCTTTTATGCAGAAAATTTAACTTTGAAGGACAGTCATATAAGTTTAAACAGGAAAATAGCCAAAACTGGTTTGGCTTAGTGGATAGAGCGTCAGCCTGCAGACTGAAAGGTCCCGGGTTCGATTCCAGGCAATGGCATGTACCTTGGTTGTGGGCACATCCCCAGTAGGGGGTGTGCAAGAGGCAGCTGATCGATGACTCTCTCTCATCGATGTTTCTAACTCTCTATCCCTCTCTCTTCCTCTCTGTAAAAAATCAATAAAATATATTAAAATAAAATAAAAAACAGGGAAAACATATGTATTAAAAAGACAGACCTCCTAAATCTAGCATTCACACATCCACTCATCATGTGTCCAATCCTGCGGGTCATGCCTCTTCTGTGTGCTGCGAGTGCACTGCATACTAAAGTGTGCTAGTGAGGAGAACATGGGAAAAGGTGCCTTAAAGAAGCTTATGATGTAGTAACTGGGTTATAATTTGTTTCACTAAGGATTGTAGCAGAACAAAGAAATCAGGTTAAGAGATAACACCGTAAAAATAAATTAATTCAAAAAGCTTTGGCTGGGTGGTTCAGTGGTTGGAGCATTTTTTTTTCTTACACCAAAAGGTTGAGGGTTCGATTCCTGGTCAGGGAACAAACCTAGTCTGTGGGTTCAATCCCTGGTTGGGGTGTGTACATGAGGCAATTAATCATTGCTTCTCTCTCACATCTTTGTTTTCTCTCTCTCTCTTTCCCTTCCCCCTCTTCAAAATCAACAAACACACACACACACACACACACACACACACACACACATACTCAGGGCTGGATTATAATTTTTAAAAAGCTAGAAAAATAGTGGCAAAATCAAACCTAAAGAAAAAGGAAAGAATTACTAAATATAAAAAGTTGGATTCATTCAAATCCTAAAAAGTAGAATCAATTATAAGAACTGACAGAGTGGAAAGACCATGATACAGACAAACATCTCACAATGCCAACTGACAAAAGGGGGGAAACAAAGCGTGCACATGGAGGACTCTGACTCCCAGGCCTGATGGAAGATCTTTGTTTTGGCGTTGCCCTTTGTTCTCATCTCACAGCACAAAAGTTGCTGAACAAACTGAAAACCAGCCACCCTTCCTGGCCATCAGAGAACTGAAATCACGGCACCCTCTGCCCAGACAGGCGGGCGCAGAGTCAGGCCCATGAGAAGCCCGGCGCAGACACCACCTGGGACCCGTGCTGGGCGGCCCGGCTGTGATGACAAACTGCTGGTCAGCCCTCCCTCGGGCCAGTCGGAGGATCTCACACTTCCTGGGCTTTGCCTCCAGGACTGGCCCTGGGTTCCCGTGAAGATGGCTGGGAAAGACCCTTAGGGCGGATGGGGAGAGGAGCCGTGGTGAAATATGCCGAGCCATTCTTCGTAACAAAAGCACTGACAGCCGCAGGCATGGGACAGTGTTTGTTTGTTATAGAACTGTGTACGCCTCAGTGATAAATTTTAAAATCGCAGATAAATGGTGCTCTTAAAAGACAGGAATTGACCAAAACTGATGAAATAAGAGGGAAATTTGAATGGAACCAGGATAAGTGTGGAGAAAGGAGCTTCTGTAAGAAACAACCGATGTCATTCTTCGGGATGCAATTTGGAGGACATGTCAAATGGCTCCAACTCACGCAGGTGCGTGACCTATAAATCACCCTCAATAATAGTGCAAACGAGTGTTCTTCTACAGTCAGAGATATTTTTCAAAGTGCTATGTATAATAGCAAAAACTGAGAACAACTTACACTTCAAGTAAAAACAATTTTGAGAAATAAATGGTGGTGCGTCTCTAACGGCTGCTAGCCAGTAGTTAAGATGAGGCTGTTGTACTTGGTTCCAAAGCTGCTGGTGATGTGGTGCAGTGTCAGAAAGCAGCTGCCCGCGCGATGGAGGGACATCTCGGCTGGTGACTATTAGGGGAGAACAGTTCCCAAAGGCTGACATCACATCGCCACCGCACTGCACCCGGGCTTCGGTGTGGGGATTGTTCACTTTCTTCTTCGTGGTCTATATTTTTTCTTTTCAGATTTTCATATTTATAACATATGTGTAAAGCATGTACACAGGGAAAAACTGACCAACAAACATACTAAAATATTGTCATTGTCTCAGGTGCTGAAAATATGGTCTTATTTTTTATTCTTATTCTCCACACTGCAACAGTTTAGGGAATTCTTTTATGACTATCATTGCCTAATGAGAAATCAATAAACTTGTAAGGATACGGGCTCCTAGGTTGTGGTGCCAATCTGTACGGACCATGTGAGCTCAGCTCCCTCCCTCCTGCACCCTCAGGCCTCCAGCCCGCCAAGGCCCCCCCCCCCCCCCCCCCCCGCGCTTCCTCCAGCCACCAGCTCAGTCGCAGGGATGACCTCCTGTTGAAAACTTGGTAAACATCCATTTGGAAACAGATTTTTAAGGAGAAATTAAAACAAGAAACGTTAATTTGTTCTATTACAGCGATTTAATAGGAACAACCATCTAAGAAATGGGAAATGTCAAGGGCATTGGTGGTTGTGTCTAGACACCAATGTTAAACGGGGGCCTGGCAGGGAGGACGGAGAGGGCGAGGCTGCTTCAGAGCCGGCCTGCAGGAGGCCAGCCCTCCACCTCGGCGAGGCCTCCTGGGCCCACTTGTGCCCAGAGAACCAGCTTGTCCGCTCGGAGGGGCTGGGCCAGGTGCTGTGCTGGGGCCGGGGACTGGGAAGGAAAGGAGACACAGACTGTTCTCGGGGGTCTCACCCACCCGACAGGAAAGAGAAGCAGAGCGCTAATCTCCGCGTCTCAGAAGGGCATTCAGCCTGGCTGTGCAGGCGCTCACAGTACGGAGCCTGAGCCGAGCTGAGGGAAGGTGCAGACACGCACCAGGAAAGCGGGTGAGTGTGGAAACAGTTGGTCCTCTCCCACAGGGAGCTCTCCTGCGGGCTCCGCTGAGGCAGTCACAGCACCACAAGCAACGGTGGCTGAGAACTTTGGGGGGCGGGGGAGGGGGGACTGCTGAAGGTGAGTGAGAGGGGGCGGGAAGCAGCCTCGGAATGGGAGTAATGGAGAGCTACCAAAGCCAGCACCTCCCCGAGCCAGGACTCACTGCACCCATTTCACAGACCAGGAAACTGAGGATCAGAAAGATTCAGTGGCTGGTCCCAGGCTTGTTGCTGGTAAATCTGGGCTCCTGGGCCTCCGGTGAGCGCTCAGCATTAGCGAGGACCCACGCTTCAGAGGGCAGGTGGGGAGGGTGCTGTCCTGGGAAAGCCAGTCTGTAAGCCGCACAGCTCTGCCACCCACTGTCCCCCCACCCCGCCCCGCCCCGGGCTCAGCGCCGCCCCCACAGCGAGGCCCCTCCAGGCGACAGCGCAGCGCTCTTCGCTCTTCGTTGCTGGCGGCAGCAGAGGAGCTGGAGGTAACGAAGCAGAAGGGCCGGCTGGTCAAGGACCTCCCAGCCGCTGGCGTGGCCCACACTGGCTCAGCCAACTCCTACCCGCAGGGAGGCCCTGGCCCCAGCGCCATGTGGCCCTGGAGACACCAGGGCGCCAGGTGGGGGTGCAGCCTCGGCAATGTGGGGTGGGAGTCTAGATGGTTAGGGTTTGGGGTATGTTTTTGCTTCTTTGAAAATTAAAATCACTAAGTTATCATTTACTTTGGATGCAAGTATTTCTGTAGTTTTGACTAATGTGCGCACTCTCAGAACAGGAAGTGCTTCTAGACCCACCTGTGAGTGTTGGACCTCCCGATGCTGAGCCCTGGCCCGGGGGCCGGGGGCGGGGGGCCGGGGCCGGGGGCTGGGGGTCGGGGGCCGGGGCCGGGGGCCGGGGCCTGGGGCCGGGGGCCGGGGGTCGGGGGCCGGGGCCTGGGGCCGGGGGCCGGGGCCTGGGGCCGGGGGCCGGGGGTCGGGGGCCGGGGCCGGGGGCCGGGGGTCGGGGGCCGGGGCCTGGGGCCGGGGGCCGGGGGCTGGGGCCAGGGCCGGGGGCGGGGGCCGGGGCCTGGGGCCGGGGGCCGGGGGCCGGGGCCGGGGGCGGGGGGTCGGGGCCGGGGGCGGGGGGTCGGGGCCGGGGGCGGGGACCGGGGGCAGGGGGCCGGGGGCGGGGGCCGGGGCTCGGGGGCCGGGGGCGGGGGCCAGGGCTCAGGGGCCGGGGGCCGGGAGTGATGGCCACCTGGTAGACACCGCAGAGCTGGGCCCCCGGCCCGGAACCTCAGCGAGGCCTCCCAGCGGGCTGGGGCGGGCAGCGGGCAGCGGGCAGCGGGCAGCGGGCAGCGGGCTGCGGGCTGCGGTGGGAGGAGCAGGGACTCTACACCAGGCCACAAGCCCTCCGCCCCCTCTCACCGGCCTCATCTCCCTCCTGGAATGCAGACGCCAGCTCCTAGGGACAGCAGGGGTCCCCTGGGCTGTGTGAGGGCCCGCAGGGGCCACTCAGTAAGTGGTCCCAGGATGGGCAGAGGCTCAGGCACAGCCTAAGGAGGGGACCCTGGGCAGGAGGAACCATGGCCTTAGCTGCTGGGGCCTTGACTTTCGACTTATCTTCTTCAGCACCGATGTGTCAGCCTTGGCCGTGGCCGCCCAGCCTCCAGGCTGTGAGAACATGAACGCTGCTGTGTGAACTGCCCGTCCGTGGTGTTGCCACCGCAGCCCGAACAGGCTGGTGCCAGCTCCAGCCGCTCCCTCCTCCGTCCCCTCCTCCCCGCATCGCCTGTCCTCAGCCACTGCCTTCCTTTGTCAGCCTGTGCTGCGGACGTGACCTCGCTGTCTGTCCCAGGACCTTTCAGTCCTCTTCCCGGCGGGCACGGCGCCTGCCCGGAGCGCGAGCCGGGGCACACACTGCCTCTGCTCTCACCCTCCTCGGAGAAATCCCATTCCTTCCTGTGGGACAAGAGGCCTACGTGGGGAAGCCCAGGGACCCTCACACCAGGCCGGCCAGGGTCCGGGTGAACCACGCAGAGGGCGTGCGGTGTGGCGCCGTTCGAACGTGCCCCAGCATGCGAAGAGGGCGGAGAGGTGCTGGCCCGGCGTCTGCGTGCTGTGCTGGGAGCGGGCGCTCCGTCCCACACAGACGCACGTGCGGGCGAGGCGGGAGTGCGGGCGGCCAGCCATTCAGCGTGGCCCTGCGCAGGAGTCTCTGCTCCTCAGGAGCAGAGAAGAAATGCAGTCTTCCACCCCCTCATAGCAAGCACTAACGGTGGCAACAATCACTCAAATAGAACGTAAAACTTGACCCAGAAAACTGGACTTGATGGAATGAACACAAAAGAACTGAAAATGGCAGAGGCCACAGTCAGTAAGAGTTGTTATTAATAACAAAGCTGGCCAACAAATTCAATCTCCAGAACAACAACAAAATATATATATATACACAAAAGAATTGATTTAGGTAAAGATAATTTTAGAGAAATAAAGTGAAAACAATTGGAGACAGTCTACTGCCTGCACAGAAAATTGGCCAGGACATTACATTGAAGAATAGAGTTTACTCTAAAATATGTATTTTCAATGCACATTCCTCAGAGTGGGTGTAATTCTTACTCACATCTTTGTATTTGAAGCACTGCCTGCAGAGAAGGCTGCTCTGGAGCGGCCATGGCCACAGCCCTGTGGTGCAGACAAAGCCACGTCCTGCCTCGGGCCCTGGGAGCCACACGCCACCGCCACCGAGGGAGCAGCTGGCGAGAGCCTTCAGTCGCTGAATCCGGCTCTGCCTCCACCACCCCCCACCCCCCGAGTCAGGAGAGCCCTTCCCAGCTCTTTCAGCGACACATGCGTCCCCAACACCATGCACTCCCCCTGCCCCGCGCCCACGGCCCTCCTCGTCCACTCGCCACACTCGATGCCCGCTCAGGGCACAGCGTGCTCCACCGTGGTTGGCCAGGGCCTTTTTTTTTTTTGTCTAAAGTTTTACATATGTCTCCTTTCCCCCAACTGAAACACCGCCCCCCCCGCAAGCCATTCCCACCCGGCAAGCCCCCACCGCCCCAGTGTCTGTGCCCATTGGTGATGCTAACGTGTGTGCATACAGTCCTTTGGCTGCTCTCCAACCACACACCACCACCGCCGCCGCTGCCGCCATTTGTCTCTGGATGTGTTCTTATTCATCACATTATGTTGATCATTATGTCCCACGTATGAGGGAGACCATGTTTACTCTTGGAGGGGATGTGAGTGCGGTGAGGAGGCTCCGGTCACTGCGGGCGCTGCTGAGAAGCTGCGCGGTGTAAGCGCCTCCCAGCCTCGCCGCTGCCCTCTCAGGCTGTGAGCCCCCAGAGTTACCATTTCCTCTGTGTCCTGGGCCTCCAGCCGAGAGCCATGCCCGACACCAGACATTTCACTGTTTCTCACGTGGACAAGCTCAGACCAAGCACCCCAGGCCTTAACGGGAAGGGGTGAAGGTTAGCATTTCCTTCCAAACTAGAAAGTGTCTGGTTCTGACGGTTTGATTGGCAGCAAGACAAGAGGCCCTGGCTCCTGAGCCGTGTGAGAGCAGGAGTGAATCGGACACTCGGCCACAGCAGCTGGAGGGCGAGCGGAGGCCGGCGGGGCCAGCGGGTGAGGGAGACACTCACAAAGGAGTGCTGAGTGCCGGTCGGCTTGCTCGGCAGCCGGTTCCAGACAATGGGCTGATCGCAAAAGAGTAACTTGCCCAACGAAGGCACAGAAACAGATCTGTCTCGTGGCGTCCATCACAGTGGCAGAACCACGGCGGGGATCCTGGACACGGCACACCTGCCTCCTACCTGTAAATCCTGGACCGGCACACCCCTGCCTCCCACCTGTAAATCCTGGACCGGCACACCCCTGCCTCCCACGCAGGCGGATTGAGGGCTACGGTGCGCCCAGGCATCTGCGATGGTTAGGACGCTCTTGCGGGCAAGGGGGCAATCACAAAGGCGGGCACCTGAGCCACCTGGGGAGCGTGGACACCCGACCAGCCGCCCAGCATCTCCAGGAGAGCTGAGGTCTGGCGGCCGGCAGAACGGCTGGGACCCTGCTCCCCGACGTGCGCCTGCGATGGCTCAGGGGAAGCACCACAGCCTTCAGCGGAGATGCTGCTGGCAGACCAGCGTGAGGCCTGGAGGGCGGGAGCCCTGTGGATCCTCCTTCTGCCCAACACCTCCCCGAGCTGAGGCTGCTCGTTGTCCTTCAGCATCGGCCACCCACCCAGACAGTCCACCCCCAGATAATGGTGCAGCGCCAGGAGCAGAGCCGCTGCCCGGGGGACAGGGGTGATCCTCAGACACCCCGTCTGGCTCTGAGGGCCCTGGCACACTTGGCTTCTGAAAACATGGCGATGCCTTGGACCAGCTGTTCTTCCTGCCACTTCCATGCTTGAAGGTGAGCCGGCCCATCCTCACACTCCCATTTGCAAAGCACTCAGCACAGGAAGAACTGGTGCCAAATGCTGGCCACCACCTACCAGGAGGCGACAGGAAAATCCCGATCCACCCAGGTCCGCCCTCACAGTGGAGGCTCAGCCTGGTGCAGAGAGCCAGCCGCCTGGCCGGGCTCAGGCCTGGGCTTCCAGAGGCTCAGGTTTCCACGTCCCTGTGACTCCCTTCTCCCTTCCAGCCCTCTGCAGGTGTGTGTGTGTGTGGGGGGGGGGGGGGGGCGGTGTGTGGGTGGGAGGCGAGGAGAGTGTGGGGGGGGGGTGGGGGGAGGCACCCTGGCTCCTGAGCCCAGCTGCCAAGCCTAGCAGGGACCCAGCGGGGTTGAGCAGTGCAGAGGGAGGGGGCGCCCCTCGCTGAAAACCCTGCAGCGATGTGAGAACCTGCAGGGCTCTGTTAGTACCATCTTTCTCTTAAATACACTCGGCCGAGCTCACCTGAATAAAGAGCAGTTACCGTTAGTTAAGGCCGGTTATTCCTGTCAACCCCAAAGGCACCCTCTCACTCTCCTTCCGAGGGGCAGACGCCAGGGCGCGGCGAGTTTAAGGAATAGGCCCTCAGCCCCCTTCTCTCCAGCGCCCTCCTGCCACCGCCTCCCCACAGCCTGTGGGACACGCGTGGGCCGTGCAGGGGACCGCAGGCGGGAGGCCGAGCCCAAAGGCCCCCGGGGACCGGCACGACCACAGCACTGACCGCTCCTCGGAACCAGGCTCTTCCAGGAGGGCAGCCAGCGGAGGGCGAACGGCAGCACCGCCGGGCGGGGGCTCCGGGCGAGCCAGGCCTGGGCACTGCGGCTCCACGGCTTCTGAGGGGCTCTGAGCCCACACCGCCACGCAGGCCACGTGCGGAGAGGCCGCCGGAGATGGGAGAGGAGGCGGCCTCCGCACAGCTCAGCGCTCCCTGCAGAGCAGGTGGCTGCGGCCCCCGCTGCACGGAGCAAACCAGAGGCGCCGGCCGCAGTCTGTGAGAAGCCCGCTGCCCTCACGCACCCGCACGGAGCCGGAGCTGAAGGCGGGCCAGGAGGAGCCTCTCCCCAGCCACCCGCAGCCTGCCCAGGCTTCCCTCCCCTTGGGGCTGGGCAGGGCCTAGGAGGAGCGAATGCTGCCCCAGGCCACGCTGCTGGTCAGCCGCCTCCAGGAGACCTGAAGTCCAGCTTCTTAGGTTCCAAAGCTCCTTACTCCCGTTCACTGCCAGAGGCGCCCCAGCCCCAGAGCAGCCCCTCTCCCCGCCCTGCCGCCCTGGCACCTGCACCCACCAGGCCAGCCCCCTCCCAGGCAGCCGAGGGGCCGCCTCCTTCCCAGGCCCTGCAGGCTCCCTCCCACATCGCAGGCCTGGTTCTGCGGTGCTGACAGATGCTGCCATCCCCTCCTCTGCCCCTCAGCAGCCACCCCGGGGCACTCATCTGGTTTCTTCATCCTCAGGACCAGGCTGCCGACCTTGCCGCCCACAGACCCAGCAATCGTTAGCACAGTTAATTTCCTTTCCTGCGCGATCCATCTCCAGCCTCTCACTTCCCCCATCACATTGTGAGGATGGCTCTGACTTGGACAGCAAAGGCGGGAAGGGGAGGAAGAAGCGCAAGTGGCAGTGTGCAGTGTAGGCGGTGCTTAGCCGCGGGGGATACTGGGTGAGCCCTAACGCCCAGGGCCAGGGCCGTGGGAACAATGGCCTCAGGAAGGTGGGGTGGCCTGCGGGTACACACCTGGCCTCTCCCTCCAGGGTCACCCACCCAGGCCAAGTTGTAAACAAAAATGACCAGATCTGCCTTTTAATAGCCCACATTTTGTGTACCTCCTGTGGCACCAGTCCGGCACTAACCAGTCACAGGAAACCGGAAGAGACGCTGCGGCCCAGCTGACAGGCGCCAAGCGCGGCTCCGGCTCTGCTCAGGCGCCAGCGAGGGCACGTGCTGGGCTTCCCGCTCCCCATCCAAAGGGGGTTCAGTAGGTGAGTCAACGCTCGTCCAGCTGTTTGAAAAGCTCCTCTCGCGCAGTTAGTGCTCAGTAAATCCTGGCAGTGCTGTGTTCTGCATTTTCTATCCACGGAAAAGAAAAAGTCTGCGGTGTTTTTACTATTATTATCAAAATTGAAGAAAATACTCACAAGTTTGACTTGATTTCTTAAATTTTAAACTCTTAACTCATATTTAAACTTTTAACTTGTGCAAATGTATCATGAATCACCCCAAACACCAATAGATGTCTACTCGTGCTGGCCCCACCCGCCTCGGCGCCCCCGCGGGCTGGCGTCTGCTCGTTCTCAGCGCGGAAATCCCCACGTGCGAGCCTTTGGCAGCAAAGTGGAAAATAAGAAAAATGGAAGCATGCTTGTCCACATTACTCAAGACCGTGGACACGCAGGTGCAGCCTATGGCGTCCTCAGGGAGCATCCAGTCGGCATGGCGACTGTGGCTCATTCCAAAGCTGCCAGTCATGGAGGGACATTCATTTATTTCCAGGAACATGTCACAGTGACAGTCTGAGAACAAAGTGCCAAAGAGCTGTATCAATGACAATTCCACCCAAAGCACTAGTGGGCTTTTTAATGAATTAATCATAATAACCTTATATAATAAAGTTATTAATAATTTTTAATATATATATAAAACCAGAGTCCAACGCCATCATGACCATAATGACTTAATGACCAGTTGCTATGACACCCACTATGTCCAGTGAACCAGCCTGATCCAAAAATTTAGGGTCTGGGGACCTAGGAGTTGCTCGGTCTCAGCCTTGGGCAGCTGCATGGACAAAGCTCTGCTTTGGTGGAAGTGGGCCTGGGATCAGGGTGCTGGAGTCAGGGATGGGGTGGGGAGGCTCTCCTGGTGGCCACAGCAGTCCCCGCAGTCCCCGACAGCACCTGGGCATCTGGCCCCGGTCAGACAGCGGCAGGAATAGGGGCAGCGGCACACAGGAGCCAGGAGGGTGAGGCCAGACGTGGGCTCCCACCCGCCCACTGGGCCCAGCAGCACCAGCAGGCAGGCCGTGATGTGCAGCAAGGCACTGGGCCGCAGACGGGAGGGGAAGCAAAGATCTAAAAACATTTGGATCCTCTAGTTTCTTTTTCTTTTTAAAATATATTTTATTGTATTTTTTACAGAGAGGAAGGGAGAGGAATAGAGAGTTAGAAACATCGATCCGCTGCCTCCTACACTCCTCCCACTGGGGATGTGCCTGCAACAAAGGTACATGCCCTTGACCGGAATCGAATCTGGGACCCTTCAGTTTACAGGCCAACGCTCTATCCACTGAGCCAAACTGGATAAGGCTGGATCCTCTACTTTCAACAAAAACAAAGCTGCACAGGGTCAGGTCTGAGAAGGGGTGAGGTGTTGTGGAAGGCTCCCTTCTTTGAGTCTCAGCTTCCTCTTCTGTGGAACCGAGACCAAAGATTGTGTGTTCATAGTTACTGAAAACCATGGCAGCTGTGTTTCCCAAAAATGGCCACGTTTCCCATCCCTCCCTTGGCCTTGCCACTTTCTGCCACGTCCTCTCTCCTGAAGGGGGCTGACCTCTGAATTCCAAGGCCAAGGCCGAAAAGGCGCTGGGCTGCAGACCCACCCACCCCGCCAGGGTTTCCCGTTCTCGCCCCACCTAAGCCCTCCTGGCTGGCTTCCCCTCTGGCTTCCCCTCCCGTCTGCGGCCCAGTGCCTGGCTGCGCATCACAGCCTACCTGCTGTGCTGCTGGGCCCAGTGGGCGGGGTGGGAGCCCACGTCTGGCCTCGCACCTCCTGGCTCCTGTGTGCCGCTGCCCCTGAGCTCATATAAATTGACAGGTCTGTGTGAACCAGGGACACCACCTGGTGAAACTGTTGTCTTTTGCCTTCTTTTCAGGGAGATCGGGATCATTAATTCTAGAGACAATGATGGCTGGATTAAAAGGCAGCTGTGGTGTGGGAATGTTCCGTTGGGGAGAGTGAAGTACTGCTTATGGAAGGATGTCGCTGTTGGCGGCTGTAATTCTTGGACATGTGCTATCCCTCAGTACATCATTAGCTGAAGCGCCTGGGGACACATGAAAGCATGGATGGCAAGCTTTCCTCCTGCAGAATTGCTGATTTGTAAGGAAGCTGGTAACATACTTCCGCGGTGGAGAGAACGCAAGATGGGGAGGCGGAGGACTTACACGAGGCTCCACTCTCTCCCAGGTCACCGCCCTCCACTCTTGGGCACTGGGGAGCCAGGGCTGGGGTGGCACTGTCTCTGGGGACCCTACCAGTGGAGAGGCAGGGCTGAGACTGTTACTCCCACACCACTTGATGGACAGACATCCTGTAGAGCCTAAAGCATGCAAAGGGTAACTACCAAGCCTGGAGGGGGAGGGCAGGTTCGGCTCTGACGGTCAGCATGGCCCTGCTTTCCTCAGACAGAAGACCAACCTGGCACTGCGGTGGGAACATCAGTGGAAAATAAGAGAAACGGAGAAACGGAGCCACTTTAACATGGAGCTGGAGCCCATCCCAGAGGAGCTGCCTTGCACACCTTCTGCCTCAAACCTTCAGGTGTTAAAACAGGCGAAAGGAGCCCATGGACGGGGCCTAAGCCACCCCGAGTCCCAAGGAACTGTTCGCAGAGGTAACAGGAAGGCAGGTATTAAGACTACTGGACTATGGCTAAGGACTGAACATGAAGACCTGGTTTAGAATTAACATCACTGTTAGTTTATCTGCGCTTGTAAAATGCCTTCCTTCTATGCCTGTGATTCTTCCCCTTCTCTGTCTCATACACATCATGGCCCAGGTCTTCCAATTGGAACACAACTTGGGGCTTCTGCCTGAGTCCGTGATTCACAAATAGCTTTTTTTTTTTATCTGAAATAAAGGTTTGCTGCCTCTCACTCAGGCCTTTTATTTTTAGGTGAAAAATAAAGTTTGCAAGTAAAAAATTAAGATTCGAGTAACTCCGAGCTCCTTAGCTATTTTCTAACTTTCAGGTGGAATGACTTGTGAGTCACCTGAAGCCCACCTAATCCAGCCCTGACTCCCTGCATTCGTAACCCTAATGTATTGCATTTACAAAGAGTTTTCAATAATATGCACTAAGTGGAAGATATTACAAAATTTTCAATGGCATGTAATCTCAACTATGTGCATGTATGTCTGTAACCAACATAAGATTTTTAAAAAATCTTTATTATTGAGAGTATTACAGTATTACTTTTTACCCATTGTTCCCTTCAACCTGGTTCCCACCCTGCCCCAGGCCTTTACTACCCTTTGTCTGTGAGCACAGGGAATGCATATGTGCATGTAAGGTCTTTGGTTAACCTCTTGTCGCTCTCTCACCCCCTTCCCTATGGGATTCCTCAGTCTGTTTCATGTTTCCATGTCTCATTCTATTTTATTCATTTTTTCCATTAGATTCCTTGTTCATTTCTTTTGATTTTTAGATTCAATTGTTGATAGATATGAATTTATTGCCATTTTATTGTTCATATTTTTTATTTTTTTCTTCCTCTTCTTCTTTGCAATACTGGTTTAGTGGTGATAAACTCTGTTAGCTTTTCCTTATATATGAAGCTCTTCATCTCACCTTCAATTTTAAATGATGCAGGTCCTTGCTATCCATCACTTTGAATAGTCTTACCACTCCCTTCTGGCCTGCAAAGCTTCTGTTGAGAAATCAGCTGACAGTTGTATGGCAGCACCCTTGTAGGCAACTAACTGTTTTTCCCAACATATGATTTTAATGGAAGACAAGAAATTAAAAGGAACGCTGTTGATTGGCAGAGACACAGAAACGATCTGGCACACAAAGCTCAATGGCTCCACAGCTGGAGAAGTGGAGACCGGCAGAGAGAAGCAGGTGCCTGGGACGGGCAGCGTTAGACTCACCAGGTGAGTGCCTAAATCCCAGCCAGCTGTGCCACCTGGGACACGTTCTTACCAACTGCGTCTCTTTGATTCATTGATTTCTCCAGCAAATATTTATCAAAAACTTACCATGAGTAAAAATGAGTACTGGACCCTATGGAACTGTCTCAGTCCCCCCACTGATCAAAATAAAGACAATAACACCTACCTTGCAGGGTTATTGTACAAATTCAGCTAAAATGCCTGGGACAGGGCCCCTCACACATGCTTTACAAATGGTATCAGTTCCTATAGGCTGAAACCACAGGTTGGGATTTGATATAAGAATTCATCTTCAGGAGCTAGAGTGCATTCCTACAGCTCAGAGGATGTTCAGCGAAAGCCAGGTATGAGATGAGTCCCTTCCCATTGTCTCTGCCCCCCAGCTCCACCCCATCATTTCCCAGGTCACAGTCTTACAGCAAACGATCTTCAGGACATAATGGGCTGGCAGCAGCAGGCAGCCGCTCTGAGCCAGTCTCACCCTGAGTGGTTTGCCTGAGTGACAGCCAGGTCCCATGGCAGGAGCCATCAGCCTTGTCTAGATAAACAGCCTTTATTTAGTAAAACCAAATGAAGAAGAGTCGGGATTTAAGAGAAAAATTGTCTGTCAGAAATATAAGCCTCACATTGAGCAGCGTGTCTTGGTGTGGAAGCCCAGATTTAAAAGAGCATTGCCTTTTGTTTCAAAAATGGGATGCAGTAGTGTCCTGCACAGAACAAAGCTGTGTCTCCAAGGAGGGTGATGCTGGCCATCCACCCAGGGCATGAAGTGGCTCATCTGACTTGAGAACCCGCCAATCGGAAGTCAATCGTGTGGCTTCTGAATGAAGGGCAGAGAAAGATGTCCCAGGAGAGGAGAAACATCAAATAGAGCTGTAGACCAGCAGAGCTGGAAAGCACCTCGGCAACCAATAGTCTTCAAAATGTTAAGGCAATCTGGAGTGACCAGAAAAGTGAAGCAAATTTCCCCAAGGAACCCAGCCAGGGAAGACAGTGTCTTAGTTCGGTTCCCTCAAGAGCAGAACCTGAGACAAAGGCTTGGGGGCAGAAGGTTTTGTGGGGGTGATCCCAGGAAGAAGGGCTGCGGGAGCCTGAGTCAGGGAAGGAGGAAAGCCAACCCCAGAGGGCATTGCCAAGGTCACTGCTATGGGCAATGCGAACTCATATTTCAACGGGACCCCTGAGCAGGGCACAGACTGCCCCTCGGGATGATCTGCCAGAGGATGCGAGGCAGAGTGTTTCTCTGTCAAGTCTTGTCCCGGTAGCAGAGGATTGTCCCAGAGCTTTAACGCCCCAGGACCTCTGCACACAAAATCCAGGACTCCTGGCTCCTAACTGCTCGCCTGCCTGCCTTCCTGATTGCTCCTAACCGCTTCTGTTTGCCAGCATGATCACCCCCTAACCACTCCTCTGCAAGCCTGATTGACACCTAACTGCTCCCTGCCAACCCAATTGCCCCTAACTGCCCTCCTCTGCTGGCCTGGTCACCTGTAACTGCCCTCCCTTGCCAGCCTGATAACCCCCAACTGCCCTGGAACAGCAGAGATGGGGGCCCTTGGCCACCTCCCGCAGGCTTGCCCCCTGTCATCACCCAGTGGGGCCACCTTCCTCTTGTTCCTACTCCCAGGCCTTTCCATGCACTTCCTCTCACCCAGCTCCTCCCCCTCCCAGCATGTCCGGAGCCCCAGGCGCTGTCCCTGTGAGGCGTGTGACACTCCCTGCCAGACTGTTCCATCCTGTCCTTCCATGGCGGCCAGTGTTTCTTCTGCCTCGTTAACTTGGTTGGAATGTGAACGGAAATGGCTCCATCTTCTATTCCATTTGTGTCCTTCCCACCCCTTGATTAATGCTGTGTCCTTAGTGTGTGGCTATGAGATGTCTCTGCGACTGAGCCGGGAAACCTTTCACTTTTCTCTTTCCTTTCTTTCATCTCAGGATAACAGCTCTGCAGTTTGTGTGAAACCAAAGGCCCTGGAATACAATGCTGAGCCCTCTGCACTCATTTTATTCTTTATGATATTGTTTGATTCCTGGGGTTGAATAAAACACGAAAACAGAAGAACTTATACCCTCAGATATACAATCTGAGTCATTACCCGGAGATTTCCACTGGAGCTGACACGGAGGCAAGAGGCACATGTGTTTGTTGGTCAGTTCCTCACCTGTGGGACGAAGTGGTGCGGTTGGGTGAGCTCCCCTGTGTGAGCGCCTGGCGCCCCGGTGGAGTAGGGCGTGGTTAGAGGAAGGTCGAACTAAGAGACTGGCCTCTGGGAAGACCACCTGAGTAGATGGACGGCTCCCATCAGACCTTGGCAGGTCGAAGGCCGGAGGGCAGACAGGAGCCACAGGGCAAAGTGGCCAGCAGTGCTTTCCTCATTTCCTAACAGGAAACGGAAGGTCCACAAGCCTGAGTGAGCTTCAAGGACTGGGCCTCAACACATAACCGGAGCCCTGACCTCCAGCTCCCGCCCAGACCCCTCGCTCCCACACTGGTCAGATAGGTTTATCTTTTCTATTATTTAAGATAAAACACACACACACACACACACACACACACACACACACAAAAAAAAAAAAAAAAAAAAAAAAAAAAAAAAAAACACACACAAAAAAACACAAAGTTATTTTTCAGAATAAGAGACCATCTAAAAATAGCAGAGTTGACCTACAGAGTAAGAGACTGTCTAAGAGAACAGAGTAGGATACAGTCCTTGGATGAGAAAAGAATTCAGAAATCTAACAAAAAGTTTCCCTAGCCCTCGCCAAGACCCTCCTAAGTTCCCAAAGGAACTTGATTTAACTATAACAACATTTAATCCTGACTATTCTAACCTTCTCCAATTAATTCAACTACTGGTTTCAGAGAGCAAAGTAACAAACAGCTAAATAGAATTTTCTGAAAAACTCTTGTCTCTCTTTAAAACAGAGAGATGGTAAAAAGTGCAGGGAATTAATTAACCCAGAAGCTTTACCAAGCCATTCCTGAGACTTATTCCCCGAAGACCAGGATTCAGCCACATAAGAGGAAACCTGAAGAACTAGGACTTGATTTCTTTGATTTTTTTTTTAATTTAAACATTACTTGAGTCTGTCTCCAGAGAGTTATAAGGATCCTCAAAATGATCCCTTACTAAATGGGGAATTTTGAGAGGATTGATGAAGTGTATAACTCTGATTAAACAACATAAATTAAACTGCCTGAACACAGTTCAAGTTTGTGCAGTGATAAACTAGCAATTATGACTGATGAACTATCTAAAACTCTTCAAAAGAGAAGAAAAGATAAAGCTACAAAATCATGAACTTACAGCCCCAGTGATAAAGCAGCCGCCGAGCCCCCGGGCCTCCTGGGCAGGGGGAGAGGGGTCTGCTTATGTTGGTGCACAGACGGGGCTGATCCGAGAGAGGAGCAGGGACATTACCCAGCGGATACGCAGGGACTTCCATGGTGGGTGTGATGGAAGCTCTTATCCACCTGGAATAGGACCTGCCCAGCAGGCTGCACTAACTGCTCTAACTCAGGCTTGTCAATTGGCCAAAGATCGAGCAGCCAATATCCACACGATGGTCACTATGCATTCGGGGCAGCTCATGGCTGAAATGTTCTAGAAGCAACGGGGCTTCCCACTTCCTCAGGGAAAATGGGAAACACGTTTCATAACCATTAGGTGCCATGGAACAACCCACTGGCAATTATCCAAATTCCAGGGCATTCGAAAGCTGCCACTGTGGATGCGAACTGCCGTCATTTAGCTGACATTTACGCTAACCAGGAGTGCTAGAGGGGTTGCCCAGAGCCCAGGGTGCTCCTTGGTTCCTGTCAGGCCAGGAAAAGGCTCTCTGCCACGGTCCCCATGGACAGCTACAGAAGAAGGAATGAGGAAATGGCACAGAGGGGGAGCGGTGAGGACATCCCGCCCAGACTAACAGCTATGGCCCAGACTGCTCACAGGCCAGTCCTGCCTGCAGGGGCCCAACTGCCTGCTCTTCAACACGTGCATGAGTCAGCATCCCAGGTCCCGAAAATATTATAGACAAAAAGGAAAAAGGAAAGAGAGACTCAGATCCTGAGGGCTCAGAGATCAGGAATGATTCAGAATAGTTTTAATAAAGGTATAAGCCTGACTGCCTCAGATACACTCACTTTTCCTTTTGAAAATGTGGCCTTGACTTTCATCAAGTTACAGGTTGCCCCCCCTCCCTCCGCACCCCCAGAATGGCCCATGGTTTTAGCAAGGCACAAATCGACACTAGTGCTTCCTAGGAATAACTCCTTAGCACTGTGGTACCGCATTATCCACCCAAAGGCTGGTCAACAATGCATCCTGCGATGGACTTACCATCAATCCAAAAGGAGAACTGTGGGTGAAAAGGGGCCAAGGACCAAACCCGAGAAGCTCAGCAGAGGCCTACATCGAGAGTCTTGAAATTCAGAGGCCAAAAGTAATCACACAAGACGTTCTGAACTTAAAACTCCGAACTGAAAGTGGCCCACGGTGGGTAGTCACATCGAGCCTGCAGTTCCTGACAAAGATCAGTCTTTAGCTTAAGTGGGCCTGTTCGTTGTCTCTGCGAGTCTAAGATAACACGTCTTTGAAATGTAAGGGAAATGTTCTTTTCCAGAACCCTCAAAGCGCCAGGCATAGCACCACAGCAAGCGCCCACAGAACCCCTCGTGTTACTTCGTTGACCACACACCATCTCTATGTGCTGTAAGACTCACTATCCTGCACCCACCAATACAAAACGGTGTCTCTTCATTTTGCTTTTCATCCACTCCTACCTTTGTAATCTACCACCAATGGTTTTCCTTTAATTCTAATAATCCTATATAATAAAAGCCTAACATGCTACCTTGTTTTCCCAAAAATAAGACAGTGTCTTATATTAATTTTTGCTCCCAAAGATGCGCTAGGTCTTATTTTCAGGGGCTGTCTTATTTTTCCATGAAGAAGAATATGGTACACATTTATTGTTAAATGAAAATAAAGGAAATTTATTTCCTGTATACGGTACGGTAGTACTGTAGTTGTTAACATAAACCAGACAAACTGTGAATCCTACAGTATCAAAAATTTACTCATTTACTCAATGACAATCATGTCATCATCTTCTGGAACATCATCATAACAATCCAATTCCTGAATTTCCTGGTGAATTTCTTGTGACTCCATTTCTTTCAGAATCAGTGGACCAAATCTCTCATGTTCAGCAATAGCATTCTGAGACAGAGCCTGGGGGGGCCTTATTTTCGGGGGATGCCTTATATTTCACTCAGAAAAAAACCTGTAAGTAGGTCTTATTTTCGGAGGATGTCTTATTTTCGGGAAACACAGTAAGTGTCTAACCATTTGACTGTTCAACCAGTCTCTATGATGCACACTGACCACCAGGGGGAAGATGCTCTGACTGGTAGGTTAGCTTGCTCCTGGGGTCCAGCTGATCAGGACTGGGCAAGACGGGCCAGACACAGCCTGGAGCCTTCCCACAGTCCCTCCCTCACCCAGTTGTGCACCAGTGGGGTCCCTAGCCCAGCCTGCGCCCTCTTACAATCTGGGACCCCTTGGGGGACATTGGAGAGCCAGTTTTGGCCCAACCCCTGCAGGCCAGGCTGAGGGACCTCACCAGTGCACAGGGCCTCTAGTGTATAAAGTAATCTGCAAAACTGCTATCTTGGGGAGTATTTTCTAAATTCATTAAGATTTTGCTTCCCAGTGATTGCCATCAGTTTAGCTCAAATCAACTCTAAGATTTGTTTCAGGCTGGGTGCTCTTTTGTCCACAGTCCTATAAAACTGCTCCCACTTCAGATGCCAGTCACAATTCAGGTTGTCACCTGGGCTTCTGACCCACTGCCTATAGATCTGGTATTCCAAAGACCCCCTCCTCCCATTTATTAATTTGCTAGAGCAACTTACATAACTCAGAGGATCATTTTATTTGCTAGATCACGTTATATAAAAGGATATAACTTAGAAACAGACAGATGGAAGAAATGCTTAGGGCAGAATACGGAGAAAAGAGGAAGCAGAGCTTATATTACTGGGGAGACAAAGAGACCCAGTTATTGTCTTCTTGAAGGAAAGATTTCAATCAAGAAACAGAGTGTAGAAAAGCAAGTAAGAATTTATTGGCCACAGCAAAAGCATTCTCCAGGCAGCGAGACAAGGAAGGGCATAGAAGCAACAGGAGAGCCCTGGCTGGGAGGCTCTGGCTCGTGGGAAGCCAGAGGAAAGGGGGGAAGGGGCCTTGGAGACAGGTTGGGGGGCCTTGGAGACAGGTTGGGGGGGCCTTGGAGACAGGTTGGGGGGCTTTGGAGACAGGTTGGGGGTTAGCCGGACTAACTGCCGCTGCCCATTGCTTCCCTGCATGCAAGTCTCCTGGTGTCCCTTAGAGGAAAAGGGAGGGGAGGGAATGGCCCAGTGTGCCCCTGGGGGAGAGAGAGCACTGGGTCCCTCATCGTGGGCATGTATATCTGTTTCTCTTGCAGGTGGGAATCACAGGGGAGGGTCTCTGTAGAAATCCATCACAGGGGTACTCTTTCAGGGCCGGGGTCTCCACTGATTGGTCGGAGCTGGGGAAGGGTCCTTAGTCAATGCAGCTGGTCCCGAGGCAGCCACGGCAGCACTTGTCTGGTTTTGATGCTTTTCTTGGCCTGGAGCAGAAACACAACTGAGACCTAGATGTTATCTCTATGGTTTGGGGTCTAAACCGTATGACTAGCGATATGAAAAGTCAGGGGTCCAAACCGCATGAGCAGTGATGTGCTAGCGAGGAAGGGTACCCTGAGGACAAGGTTCCTGTTTCCCAGTCTTGCCCTTGCTAGGCACAGGGCCTTCTGCCCTGGGGGTTCTGCACCTGGCCCACCGTCCTTGCTCTGCTCGTGTATGTCTAACTGCCTATCACATGACCATGTCCTCTGTGAGTGTTCTGAGGCTCTCCCCAAATTTCTACGTGATCACCAACTGGAGGTTCTCCAAAGGCCCCCCTTCTGGGAATTCGGTGGAGGCTAATGATGCATCCGGAGTAGTTCGATCCTTGGGTGGTGATTGGATTCCATCCCCAGGGTCAGGATGAAGCTGGCAGGTTCCGGCCTCTAATCGTGTGGTGCTTGCCTGCACTGGCCCCATCCTTAAATGTTGGCTGGGAGTCTCCTCACTAACACAAAAATAGCACCTTGATTGCTCTCAACACTTGGGAAATTCCAAGGGTTTTGGGAGCTTTATGAAAAAAATAGGACGCAGACCAAATATACCTTTCTTATTATAAGTCACAGTCATAACGAGCTACAGTACCCAGTTGAGCAAACACCGGTGCACATGTGCTGTGGGGCCTTCTCAGGTGCTGTGAACACTTCAGTGAGCAGATGTGGTGGAGCAGGTGACTGCCATGTGAGTGGACATCATGCCTAAGAGCACAGACTAGGGTTCCAAAGAAGGAAGAGTTCGCTGGAGATGAACATAGCAAGCTTCCAGCCTCTGGCCTGCCCTGAGGATTCCAGCCTGGCCAGCCTCAATCCCCTGAGCCAATCCCTTAAAATCAAGTCTGTCTTTCTTGCTCTCAGCTCTCAGCTAATGCATAGACACTGGACCTCTCCCTAGTTTTCTCAAAGGGAATTCTCCAGGGAAAAGAAATAGATTTCGGGGAGAGAAACCAAGATGGCGGTATAGGTAACTGCCTAACTGCAGCCTCACACACAATTTCAAAAAATACAACTAAAATACTGTATAAAGTGGACATTATCCAGAACTACAGGAAAGTTGACTGACTGGAAATTCTACAACGAGAAGGAAAGAGAAAACCAGAAGGAGCTGTAAAAGCCTAAGGTACAGAGACACGTTGCGGGCGCGGAGAGGACGGAGCCGGAGAGGAGAGGCGGCTGAGTGCCTGGCTGGCGTTCCCTAGCAGGAAGAAGATAAAAGCTCCGGACTGTGCTGAACCCCAGTTCTGAGCAAGACCCTGGGGACCCAGACACATACAGAGGGAATCTGGCTGTAAGGTGGAAGCTCAGGGGAGCAGTGAAAGGCAGAGCCTCGGATTTGCGCACACTGCACGCAGAGGACTGACTGTTGACTGTGCTGCTAGATTGCCCTAGTGGGAAGGAGACAAAAGCTCTGGACTGTGCTGAGCCCCAGTTCCGACTGCTCTGAACCCCAGTTCTGGTCGAGACCCTTGACCCCAGGCTCATACAGAGGGAATCTGGGCTGTAAGGTGGAAGCTCAGGGGAGCGGCGAAAGGCAGAGCCCCCGAATCACACACATTTCATGCAGAGGACAGACTGTTGATTGAGCAGCTGGATTGCCCTAGCAGGAAGGAGACATAAGCTCTGACTGCTCTTAATCCCACTTCCAACTGCACTGAACCCCAGTTGCAGGCTCGTTGGGGGAGAGGCTAGACTGTCTAGTAGCGGACAAAACTCTAGGGCACCTTTCTCTCAGAGGTGCTTACAGCAAGTACCAAAGGACACTGAGGAACACTGAGACTCAGGAACCTCATAGGGCAGGGCTAACCGGAAACCAAGGCTGTAGGCTCCACCCTGAAACTCCGCCCCATCCAAGCTGAGCACAGAGGCTCTTGCAGTTTTCCAAGTCTAGTCGAATAAGGCTGTCTCCTGGCATAGATACAGCTAATCCTCCCACCCTACCAACTCAGGGAAGCAGCAAAAATGTCTAGACAAGGAAACAGATCACAAATGAAAGAAATGGAGGACAAAAAGCGACTGGATATAGAGTTCAAAACCACGCTTAAAAAGGTTTTTCAAGAATCTCCTAGAAAAGGCCGATAAAATAAACAAGACCTATGAAGATATGAAAAGGGATAAATTAGAAATAATAAAGGATCAACTAGAAATAATAAGGAATCAACAAGAAATAAAGAATACATTCTCTGAAATAAAAAATATTATACAGAGTCCTAAAAACAGAATGGAAGATTGCAAGAATCAAGTCAAAGACTTGGAACACAAAGAGCCAGAGGACACTCCTCTGCAGAAGCAAGAAGATAAGAGAATCCAGAAAGTTGAAGATAGTGTAAGAAACCTCTGGGACAACTTCAAGCGAACCAACATCAGAATTATGGGCATCTCAGAAGATGACAGAGAGCAAGATACCAAAAACATATTGAAAGAAATAGTGACAGAAAACTTCCCCCATCTGGTGAAAGAATTAGACTTACAAGTCCAGGAAGCGCACAGAACCCCAAACAAAAGGAATCCAAAGAGGACCACACCAAGACACATCATAATTAAAATTCCAAGAGCAAAAGACAAAGAGAGAATATTAAAAGCAGCAAGAGAAAAGCAGGTAGTTACCTATAAAGGAGCACCCATATGATTTTCAGCTGATTTCTCAACAGAAACCATGCAGGCCAGATGGGAATGGCAAGAAATATTCAAGGTGATGAATAACAAGAACCTACAGCCAAAAATACTCTACCCAGCAAAGGTATCACTCAGAATTGAAGGCCAGATAAAGAGCTTCACAAATAAAAAAAAGCTAAAGGAGTTCATCACCGCCAAACCAGAATTATATGAATTGCTGAAGGGGGTTCTTTAGGAAGAGGAAGAAAATAAAGATAAAAATTATGAACAACAAATATGTAACTATCAACAAGTGAATTTAAAAACCAAGGGAATTAAAAAACCTGATGAACAATAATAATTGTTGAATATAATAGAATCAGAGGTACGGAAAGGGAGTGGACTGACAATTCTCAGGGAAAAGAGGACAGGGGGGTGTGGGAAGAGACTGAACATAAACTGTGCACCTATGGATGAGGACAATGGGGGGTGGGGAAAAAGCAGAGAGTGGGTGGGAACCTGGTGGAGGGGGGAAAAATGAGGAACTTTTGTAATAATATGAACAATAAAGATTTATTTATTTTTCTGGCATATAAGACGACCCCTAATTTTACAGTTAAAACATAGGTTTAGGCCTATATTCGCTGTATAAGACTACCCCCCCACTTCAAAGAAAAGACTTACTTTGCCATCAAGATCTGCAGGTAATTTTTATGCAATTTTGTTCTTTTGCCCCAGATTTTCGGTTGACTTTTCTTCTGTTCAAAAGTCGTCTTATACGCCGGAAAAATATGGTAGATTTCTTCACATCTTACCTAATAATAGAGAAACAGGCAAAATGATCGTACCTGTGCTACTCCCACAGCCAATCAGAGTGTGTATGCAAATTAACCCAACAAAGATGGCAGTTAATTTGCATACATACCTAGGTCAGGTCACTCCCAGCAGGCCCCCTCCAGCGGAGGCTTTAGCCTGGGATCAGAAGGAAGGGGAAAATATCGATGGAAACATATCCTCAGGTGAGGATAAAAAGAAAAATAAAGAAATGTCATATCCTATGAAAGACACATCTTGAAAATGCTTAAAGAAAGTTTTCATTTTTTCATGGTGAAGAGACTGGAGTCCGTGTTGATGAAAATACCTTGGCGGCTGCAGTGACTGGCAGTGGCTGCAGCAGTGGGGTGATGGGTCTGGCGCCTTCCGCTGATCACTCCGGTAGCCTCCCACAAAGGGAGGCCAGACTGAGACTGAGGTCCCTTCCCAATGGGGAGTGTGCCTAAGCCATCAATAGGACATCCCCTGAGGGCCCCCAGTATGTGAGAGGGGGCAGGCTGGGCTGAGGGACCCCTTCCCAGTGCACGAATTTCATGCACCAGACCCCTACTGGATAAATAAAACATCACCTCCTGCCGTGTCTGACATCATATATTAGAGTTTTTCTGCATTGTGGCCATGCTCGGGGTCTCCGGGTTCTGCTGCCCATACATGGGAGAGACCCGGGAGCGGATCCCATGCTTCTCTGTCTTCTGTTTTCTCCGCTGCTCACCGGAGGGAGGCAGTGCCGGCCGAGGGAGCCGGTAGCATTCTATGCACCTGCACATAGAGCACGTAGGAGGGGGTGGCAGGAGTGTTCCTGAAGGGTACCGCTGTCAGTGCTGCTGTCGCTCACAGCAATCACCCATCTGCAGGCCCGGGAGCAGGCTGCATGGACCCTTCCTGGAGGCTGGCCTAGCAAACAGGTGCCGTCCCTGGTCCCTGGGGAGCAGAGCGGCGCCCACTCCGGCAGGCTGGGCGGGCCGCACCGGCAGGCAGCCTGCCTCTTTGAATGGCTGTGTCCTCCGCCTTCTCTTTTGTCCTGCATGCCAGCTTGTTCTCATGCAAGCTCTATGCCGTGGGTCCCAGAGGCCACCAGCAGCCCAGGCTGCTTTCTCTGCCCAAGTCGTCCAGCAAGTCTCAGAATTGCGTTCTCCTGGTCCTGCGTGGGGTCGCATGTTCTCCTGGTCCTGCATGGGGTTGCATGTCCTCCTGGTCCTGCATGTGGTCGCATGTTCTCCTGGTCCTGCGTGTGGTCGCATGTTCTCCTGGTCCTGCGTGTGGTCGCATGTTCTCCTGGTCCTGCGTGTGGTCGCATGTTCTCCTGGTCCTGCATAAGGCTGCATGTCCTCCTGGTCCTGCATGGGCTGCATATTCTCCTGGTTCTGCATGAGGTTGCATGCCCAGCCCCAAGCCAGATCCCTGACTGATCGGCCAGGCCCCAGCGACACACTGCTGGAGGGGGTGGCAGAGCAGGAACTCGGGGAGAGGCTGGGGTGTGAGCAGGAGAGGAGTGCGGGCAGCAGGGGCAGCTGTGGCCGCACCCTGGCCCAGGTCTGTGCTCCCAGCCTCGCACCCGCACCCAACCCGCTCCGGCAGGCAGGCCGCCTTCCAGTAGCCCAGGACGAAGAAACAGCTTAGAGTGCTCGCGCTGCAGGCCAGGTTCCCGCAGCAAGAACCGGGCTGAGCAGATGGAGACGCAAGTCTTACCTCCCAAAATGAACCAAAGTCCCTCAGAGGTTCCTCCACAGCCTTTGGTAGTCTGACTCTCCCAGCACAAAGCAGCTAGACTCTGCCTAAAGGGAAGTATGAGCTCTTGAATGTACACGTGTGTGCGCACACACACACACACACACACACTCACACACAGAGGCAGGAACAAGTGGTGAACATACAGGTAAATCAGTCTAGGAGAAGGCATTAAAAAAGTACATAATGATGCATATGTGTGAGATATATATATATATATATATATATTTATACACACACACACATATTTACATCTTATATATAGTTGTATATACACTTTGTGGCCAGATTATTATGATCTCTGAACCCATAATAACCTGGTCACTCAGTGTATGTGGTGTGTGTGTGTGTGTGTGTGTGTGTGTGTGTGTGTGTATATATATATATATATATATATATATATATATATATATATATATATTTTTTTTTTTTTTTTTTTTTTTTTTTTTTCCCCAGAAGCCCGTTGCATGGGTGAGGTCCAGCAAGCCTGGCCTTGGGGAGGGGAAATGGGCGCTTGGCTGGCCTGCCTGCTGGTCGAACTCCTGGTCGAGGGGAAATTTGCATATTAGCCTTTTATTATATAGAATACACATTGAGTGGCCAGATTATTATGCATTCAGAGATCATAATAATCTGGCCACTCAGTGTATATATCAACATATGTGTGTTATATCATAGATTCAAATATTATATATTCTCAAATAACATGTGTTATCACGGAAGGCAAGGGGATTTAGAAAAGCAGGGAAGTGGCCATTTGAGGCCAAGTGGTTGGGACAAGTCTCTCTGAGGAAGAAATTTGAACAAAAACTTGAATGAAGGGAAGGATGCAGCCATGTGCAGATCTGGGCTAATTTTTAATGCCCTTTCTTTGTGCATCAGTAACCAGGAGGCAAAAAAGGTGACCTGTCTTCTTGCTCACCCCAGCCTCTTCACCGAACTCTGCTTTTATCCCAGTCCACTCACCTCCCCTGTCCCCGCCCCTCAGCTCCAGCCACACCCCAGCAGACACCCTACAGCTCAAGGATGAAGAGCTGTGAGCAGCCACAGCTATAGCCATTCTAGCTAACTCCAAAAGCCAGCTGATAACCATTATATTTATTTGAAGTCAGGATGCAGGGAATATTATCATTCAGCAGAAAATGTGTGAGGATGGAGAGAGAAGATTTAAATGTATAAAAAGAAAGTCACCACAGGAAAAAGCTGGTAAACACAGCTGGATTTGGTATAAAAAGTCAAATTAAAAATTCAAATTTCTGGCACCTTCTTTGACTGTGAAAATACTCTCACTTGAACCAGGAGAAATTTATTCTGGAATGTCACTTCAAAGGCATTGCTCCCCTCAACTCAAGAGGATGTTAAAGACCCTCATTCAGGACATTATTTTTTGAGATAATCAGCATAATTGTGAAAATTAAGGTGTTTCCAAACATTTGCCATGATATAGCCACCAATGAGGTTCGGAGAGTGTCTGCAATGGGGTAAGGAGAGGGAAAATGCCTGTGAGCCATAGCTTTCTTACACTCTTCCCCTCCACCTTCATTGGCGCCGCTCTCCCGTCGCTCCCTGTGAGAACTGCCATCTCTGAACAAAGCTCAGGTGGCCGCACACATTGTGGACGGAGCTTCCTGCCATCGGGAAAGCAGAGCTAACTGACCTGCAGCCAGGAACAGAGTCAGGGAGAACTACGTTTTGGAATCCTGGCCCCTGGAGGCTCACAGTCTCTCAGACACAGAATTCCAGGCTCACCCTGTGTCTGCTGAATGCTCACCATGTGGCTAGCCTGCATGGCCAGGTCCTCTCCATGTAAAACACACACCCCAATTCTAAGAGCAAGGATAAAAAAGGGTAGACTTCATCATTAAATACTTTAGTCATTATTCGATAGGTTAAATAATGTGTATTAATAGTAGTAATTCACTTATTTCTCTGTGGATGCTGCTACTAGAAAAATTATGATGACATGGGTGACTCCCGTTCTGTTAACTTGGGACAACCCTGGTCTGGACACTGCGAGGTCCTGGTCTCGTTAAGGCCTCAACAAAGCAGCATGTGGTTCTGTGTCTTCTTCCAACAGTGCTCGCTGGCCGCACACGCAAAGCGCATGCAGCCCCCGTTCTCCCCCTTCCACTGCTCTCTCCCACCAAGGCCCAGAGGGTGCGGCTTGTCCCGCCTGCTTTAACTTGGGCTTTAACCAGGCCAGGAGCCCCACAAAGCACAGGCAGCGGTTCCTGGCAGGAGAGTGAGCTTGGGGAAGCCAACTCCACCTCGAACCCTGATGTCTAGACCTGGGGGGAGTGGTGGCAGGTTGGGGGGCCCATGGGGAGAAGGGGGGACACATATGTAATACTTTCAACCATAAAGATAAATTTAAAAAATAAGTGTGAATTTGGAAAAGTTATCTCTGTGCTTCAAAAATGTTTCATGATAAAGCCAAAATATTTACTTTCCTGAGGCAGATAAAATGCATGTAAAAGTTTACATGTATTTGTATGCCTCCACCGGTCTTACTTAACATCTGTGGGCTCAAGGCCAAGGACAAATGGCAGCCCACATATCATCTCTGGGCTTCAACATGTGAGTTTGGGGAAGACACAGCTCAGTCATAACACCCACATCCAAATATTTAAAATGTAAATCAAGCTAACAAGCTGCTTGATAAAATGTGTTCTATCTTGACAAATACTCTTTTTCTGCAATAAAAATAAAAATTATGTGTAATTCTTTGCTTACTAAAAGTTACCAAAATATCACAAGCAAGTGAATGTAATTATTGTGTCTTCTTGGATATTCTACTGATGAGTGAATGAGTAACAAAAGGACAACAACTAATAATTGTTTTATTCCATAAAATGCATTATCCTTTACTTCATTTCATTGAAATAATTATGTTAAAGGTTTATATATATATATATTTGTGTTCTATTGTTAGTAATGATACAAGGAAATAAAAAACGAAATAAAATTACATTCAGTGTGTACAAAATTTGGCTCTACTTTCTTCAAAAGTGTAAATGAGAAATAAAAATTACTATTCTTATGTTTTTCAAAAAAGTTATCTTTATTTGAAAATAGGCAAAATTACTTATTAAAGTATAAAATTTTAGTTAATGAATAGCAACTTTAAAATCAAATGTACTTCAATAAAGTATTTTTATAAGACTTTTTATAAGTCTTTGAAACTTTAGTTAAATCTTTTACAGTCCTTATCTAAAAATAAAATTGCCTATTATTCTGGCATTCACTGACTATCTCAATGCCAATTAAAGAAGAGGTATCAGGCTTCCACGTGCGGTGTCCAGACCTACATACATGACTTTACAAGACGATCCTCAGCCATCGTGTGCAGTATTTGCGGTTGGCGCCCTGACTGGTGAGGCCTTCTGCTGGTGTATGACCAGAAGAAAGAGAATGAATGTTGACACTGGCGGAGAATGACACTATTTTCAAGGCTCTACTGCATTAATGAGTTCTGAATTTGACAATTTAATTAGTCTGTCTTCACGGGAAAATTTGACATCAATTAGCTTATCTTTATCTTTACCTAAGTGCTTCTGCATTCAGAGCCTCCGTCTCCTGAAGCTGGGCTCACCGCCAAGCTGCTGCAGCTCAGCCCACACACCTCTGTCATCTGCCAACACGGTTGTCCGTTATTCGGAGGACTTAGGTGAGAGCTGTGAAGAGGCGCTTCCTGGGCTGAATGGCGTGAGCCACCAGAGTGGGTGTTCAAGGATGCGGTCGCTGGGTGTCTTTACTGAGCTCCAAGAGGCAGGGGTACCACGTTTTCTCAAATAAATTGTGTCTGTAATATGCAAGAGTCTCCAAAACAGGACCCAGAGTAAGGTGCCCCTTGCCAGTGCCTTAGGCCTGTCAGAAGCAGACAGTCATCCTGGACCTGAGGCGGCTCACTGAGCTCCACCGCTATTAGCTGTGCTCTTGGGGAAAACAGGAAGCTTATCGCCCCAGACTGCAGCCTCCTCCCCTGGTCTCTGGGTTTCAGGCAGCCAGCAACTGGGCCTGACCTTCCCCCTGCATCCGCAGCACCTGGAGCTGCAGGGGGTCTCAGTAATTCCGGACTAGTTACCCAAGTTCCTACACTCACTGAGTCTTATTGTTTACATCTGTGAAAGAACAGAGGATGCTGAGAGGAGTCAGAGCAGACTTATGTGGACAGGGAAGGGGTGGGAGGAGGAGGAATTGCGGAGCTAGCTGAAACCCCAAGATGTTTTGCAGAAAAACAGGGTGTTTTGAAACAAGGATGTTTTTCTTCAAGTGCAAAATTAATGTTGCAAAAGGGCCAGGAACCAATCAGAGAGCGGTGCAGATAGACAAAGAGGGCCTTTAGCAGATATAAGGGGAGAGCAGGATGCTTCGGGAGCAGCCCATTGAATCCCTCCCTGAGGGGAGCCTGTGTGTATTCCCAGTAAACTCCTGCCTTATTGAACTCCTCTGGTCCTCGGCCTCATTCTTTGATTCCATGAGACACACACCAGGAAGAATTCGTGCTCACCGGTTCAATGCCTGACCTCATTAAGACTATTTTGAGAATTACATGTGATAAAATTTGCAGAACCCCCGAATACTCTATTAATATTTGATAGATTAATTATAATAAGTAAAGTTAGCAAGCTGTTGGAGGCCTGTATTCTCATGTACAAGATAGAAGAAGTGATGAAGTTGCTGGTGGAACTAGTGATAAGGCTAAAAGGCTAATTCCAATGTAACCCTGAAGTGTGGGGGGCTAGCAGTCTGAGTCTGTGCAGTAACCTGATGCACATCCTTGATGACCTATAATTAAGTCACTGCCCCTTCCTCCACAATCTGGTCTTACAAGACCTGTTACCTAAATGCTCACATTTTACAGAGGCCATAGACCATGAACAACACACAACCGCCAAGGGGTTATCAGCACTGATACCAGGCCAGGCCCTTAGATGTGATCTCAAGACCCCATCCCAACCCACAGGGTTTTCTGCAAAGCCCATGAAAGGTCCGGAAGGCCTCATCCATATTTTGGGGACAAAGAAACCAAAGGGTTAACAGAAGGGCTTCCACCATATTGGTTGGCTCAGACTCTGGAGGCAACTCCTCTGAGATTGCCGGAGTAATAAAGCTGTGTAACTCCTTTTCTCTAAGCGTCACTTGGGTTTCTTCGGTCTTCTACCGTTGTATCATAAATCAGCTAGATACAAGATGCCCTAACAAGCCAATTAATTAGGAGTCTTTCTTAAGCATGGGCTCAGAACAGGATATCTCTATCAAATTCTGAGCAAACACATAGAGGAAGTTTTCCTTATTTATATCCTTTTGAGCTCTTTGTCTGCTGATTTTACAAAGAGCTCTGTGTAAGTTATTTTTGCAGGTAGTTTGTGACCTTGGATATACAATGAACAAACACTTAGCATGAGACTATGGGAATGTTATCAGTATTAGTCTATTACGTTAGATGGATAGCTTGCAAGGTCAGACAGTTAAGTTTTTATCTTTTTCTATTATTCAAACTAAAACAGCTATTTACAGAATAAGAGACTATTTAAAAACAACAGAGTTGACCCGTAGAACAAGGAACTGTCTAAGAATAACAGAGTAGTTCAAAGAGCAGTTTCAAGCAGCAGTTTTCCAAAGGAGGGATTACTATGCTTCATTCCCGATTGGTTTTAAGTAAATGAGTCAAATCATTGACTCTGGTGGATCATTGTTAACATTGTTAACCTATTTAGTGTTGAAATTTCTTTTATTAAGTTCTATAAAGAGAAGTAATAACAAGATGTGTGTGAGAGTCTTATTTCAGAGCATCTGAAGAGTCCTGGATTCTCTATTCTGCCTGTGCTGCCTTAAGCTGGGTGTGATGAAGCCATGTTGAGATCCTGTCTACTTTGACTGCTGTAGGGTGGTCAGGATGATGGTGTGTGGTCCTCTCCAGGTAGGAGTTAGTCTTTGGGTGTAAATTTCTTTACCCAAAAGAGTCACCAGGTAGGGATGAACCGAATCGGAAGTTTGTACAGGCAGAGTGTCTCAGGCGTGCTTCTGGATTGCTTTTTGGGTAGCTTGTAAAGCCTATAAGGACATGAGTGAAGATTGGTTATGGATTTCAGCTTTTCTAGATTTGGCATAGAGTACTTATCTCTTATAAGCTCTGTAAGCTTAGTATAGTTCCGTGTAAGCTGGTAGGTCAAGGTCTGGAATAGTCACTAGAATCTGTAGAGGCCCCACTGGTTTTAGGGCAGCTTCCCGGGCTGCTTTGTCTGCTTCCTTGACAAGTATAGTAGTGGCTGCTACTGCCTGGAAGCAGGCAGACTACCTAGATGCAACGGGGTCAAGTTTTTGGATAAGTAGGCTACCAGCCTTTGCTAGGGGCCGAGACTTTGGATGAGAACCCTTTGGCTATGCCCCTTGTCCTATATATGTAGAGGCGGAAAGACTTTTTACATCTGGTAGTGCTAGTTGGCCCATCATCCTTGTTCTGCTCACATCTGTCTTACTGCCTAATATATTACTCAAGGATCCTAGCTCTGAATTCTTTTAGGGAAAATGGATGTCGATGGGACTCCTCTGGTTAATTCCATTCTGAAGAGGACGAAGTTTTCTTTCAGAGCCAAGAGATCCTTTCTGTCTGTCAGAGGGACGATGAGGCCTGGGCACCGAAGGAGGTGGGCTTGTGACATGGTGGAGACAAACTGCCTTAAAAATTTTAGTATTATTGAGCAACTAGAGGCCCAGTGCATGAAATTCATGCATGGGGCAGGGGGTGCCCCTTGGCCCAGCCTGCACCCTCTCCAATCTGAGACCCCCTCGAAGGATGTCTGACTGCCCGTTTAGGCCCGATCCCCCCGGCAGTAGGACATCCCTCTCACAATACAGGACTGCTGGCTCCCAACTGTTCGCCTGTCTGCCTTCCTGGTTGCCCTAACCGGCTACTGGCAGGTAGAAGCAGGTTGATTTCAAAATGATGATGCTAAGCACACCTTACTGTGCTCCCTTATTGCACCACGAGACACTTGGGGGCGCATGACCAGGGCACTCAACACCGTGCAGACCATAATATTTAAAAATGACTCTTGTTCTCATCATTATCAGTCAGTCGTAAAGTATTTATGTAACATTCACTAATGCAAGAGATTGGGCACTGTTCTGGGCTGCAAACATTGTACAGCTTCTCTGCTGCCTGGAGTAGGATGTCCTAGGACAGAGGGAGGTGGAGTAGATCACTGAACAATGGGTCAGTTGGAGTTTAGAGAGAGTTAGAGGTTTAAGCTCCAGCCAAGCATGCCCAGGCGTTGCACCTGTGCCCCGAGTTTCTTGGAAATGGCTAAAATAGCTTTTGTAACCTTTGGGTTGTCAATGTAACTGTCCTAACTCCCTCTTGTGGATTCTGAGTATAAATTTGTTCTAACACCTGAGGTATGCACTGCAGTTCGGCCTTTACCACGGTCATTGGCCAGCTTATTAAAGGCTCATAAATTTTTTTAAAATATTTTATTGATTTTTTTACAGAGAGGAAGAGAGAGGGATAGAGAGTTAGAAACATCGATGAGAGAGAATCATCGATCAGCTGCCTCTTGCACACCCCCCACTGGGGATGTGCCCACAACCAAGGTACATTCCCTTGACCGGAATTGAACCTGGGACCCTTCAGTCTGCTGGCCGATGCTTTATCCACTGTAAAGGCTCATAAATTTTTATCTCTGTCTCTGGTGGTCATCTCTTGCCCCATAACAGGCACAGAAAAGCAGGTTTCCTTCCCATGAAGCATATGTTGTCCCACGGAGAAGATGACTTTAAAATACAGGAAACCGTTTTTTTAATTACATGGGACAGTGCACAGAGGGAAGTCAGATGCTGCCCTGCATAGTGCTGACCACCTGAGACAGGAATGCTGAAGAAAGGCTGGAGCAGGAACAGTTTATAAATGACTGACAGAGAAAGAGAAAGAAAAAAGCCAGGGAGGAGAGAGGGTAAAGGATGGGAGGCTGGAAGGAAGGGAGGGAAGGAGAGAGGGAGGGGGAGGAAAGAAAAATAAAGGTACCGGAGTTGGGTGGACATAGAGAAGGGAAGCTACAGTGCACAGGTCAATGTTGGAGAGAATGGAAACCAATATATTAGGTCTAGCGCCTCATTCTCTCAGATTTGAAGGCTGAGGCCCTGTCTTTTGATGTGAAATGATGCTGATATGAGGAAGCAGGTGGTCCTCATGTAGCAGATACAATCACTGCAACACTCCTGGATGCTGTGGGAAGGTCAGGTACACAGATTCTGCCACCTTCTGTCCGTCTTCTTTCCCAATGTTACCAATGGAGTCTGCACACTGCAGTTCCCAGCCAGGGTGCCCTCAGTTAGCACTCTGATCGCCACTCCGTTAACCTGTGGGCACACGGGCCACAGCAAGTATTAACCATCTGGCGCCTCCTTCCACGTTTGCATGTCGCTCAATCACATAGGGTAGTTATCCACCCTCATTTGGCCATTTGGATAGCCAGGCTTTCACTCATTTCCAAAACACAGCTACAGGATAACATTTGGTCAGTATTAAGCCAAGCATTTTAACCCCATCTCCTCATTTTCCAATTAACCTCCCATTTCCAGGCCAGCTGTTCAGGCCATGACCCCTTTAACAAGACAATAGACTTTAAAGTCAGGCATCGTGAAAAGGAGAAAAAATTGCTAAGTTTTTTTTGGAATCAGCTATTTTATTGTCCAGGACTAGGAAACATCAGACGGTGACATTTTCTATAGGAAAAGAGCCAAACGAAAAAGAAAGGGAAACCACCTCTCCTGGCCAGGCCACTCTGAGGAGCCAAAGACCACGGTGGGAGCCGGCCACTGGAGTGGGTGCTGGATGCCGAAGGGGCCATGGTCAGAGGGGCTGCCCACCCCCATCAAGAGGGATCCTTGTGAGAAGCCACCTCAGCACCTGCCGCTTCCCTCACCCAGGCTCCCAGCGGCCACTCGGAGAGGAGGCAGAGAGATGTGGGAATAAAGAGACTGCCTTTTTTGCCTAAAAGATTTAAATAGATTACCTAATGGCTCAATCAGGTAAGACCAATTTAAACCTCGTAGGACTTGAAAGTTAATTTAGAGGAAAAGTAGATTCACGGGAAGCATAAAGAAACTACACTCCATCTACGCACCTGCGTGCCTCGCTCCTGCAGCATCAGCATCTGCCGGTGCAGACTCTCCTCCGTGCTGGTCCCTGTGAGTCAGATGCAGAATGGATGCCTCCATCTCCCGACAACATCATTACTGCCCTCCTCTAACAGAGTAAGTCAAGTTATGGGAGAAGGACTTACCGAGTGGAGAGAAGAAAACTATTAAACATCTCAGAAGCACGATCCGCCCAGACTGCTCTCAGCAAAGCCAGCGGCTGTGACTCGCAGCCAGCGCTCGCTGTGCCCATCGTGCCAGGCGTGTAATATGAGTGACTCCTGCTGTCAGCAGCATCGCCCATCCTCCTGTGTGCCGAGCACTCACAGTAGTTGCCGCCCTGGCAGGGGTGCTGCCATGCCCCTTCCTAATATGGGGTCAAACCAGGGGACAGCTGTGGTAGAAATCGCTGTACACAATGTCTGCGCTTGAGGAGGATGGTACAGGTGGCAAACAGTCAAATCCATGTACTAACAGGACATGCAATACAGGCCGCCAGTCTGAGGGCCTGTTACTGGGGACACAGTGACCACAGCAGCCTGGAGGAGCTGTTCCCAGACCTTTTCTCCCTCCAACGAAAGGCAGCTCCTCGTCTGCAGAATGAGCAGCCCTGGACCCATGCACAGTAACGAGGCTGGTTTTGCCAAAGCCTAGTACAGGCAAGGGTTACAGATGTTACTTTTCTTGACTAGTTTTTAAACACAAAATGTAGGAAACTCCCGCCTCAGTAAGATAATCCATTTGTTTATCCAGAGTCTTGGCTGAAACCTTCCTCATGCTGCCTCTCCAGTGCCCCAGAAGCAGTCTGCGGGCTCCCCCTCCCTCTGCCCACACAGCCCGGCCTCACCTCTGCTGGTGCCAGGCGATGCCCCACGGCTCTTTCCTTCCGCCCATTCAGTCTTGACTCAAACTCTGGCTTCTCGGTGAGACACCCCCACTCATCCACACGCCCTGGTGTTCCACATCTTTTTAAACAGGTCTATTTTCTCCCATCACATGTTTACCCTCTAACATGCCATCAAACTGGGCTACACGCAGTAAATAAAGAGCTGATTGACTGAACTGTATTTTTAGTCACTTAATAGAGCACAAAGGCAGTTCCTCCACCATAAATATCATTCCATCATCATTTTCACAGCACTGAGGTGTCACCTGTACATCAAAGGTACAGATGCTGTACATCTTTATTCTACCAACTAATTGTGAAAATTATGACGTTTAAGGCACTGTGGAGTAATACAACATCTGAGATCATGGCAAACCAAGGTGTGAACTGTGAACTGTGGATGGCATTTTCACAGGCATGCCATAAAGAGTATAATTGGATCCATTAAGTATGAAGTACATGAAGTTTAAAGGTTGCTGAATAAATGATGTTATTGAACAAAGTGAAATTGAATACAAATTGACTAAAATTAGTGTTCATTTCCTTTCTGAAAAGTCCATTCATGGACCCTGAGGAAAAAGATTAATTTGATGTGAACCCTGAGAAGAAATTTCTCTGCTAAGATGAACTCACAAGGCCAGTCAACAGAGAGCCCACATTTTATGAATAATACTAGTGGCCTGGTGCACAAATTCATGCACATTCAAAGGAAATTAATTAGAATAAATATTTTAATATTGTTACTTGCCCTTTATCTATAACAGAAGTGTCAACCAAATTCACAATCAATAATGACAAATCAAAACATACACATGTCATTGGCACTAGAGAGAGCTTTAAATGTATAATGCATGCATGAATCAATTTAGCCTTTTATTCTATACTAAAGGCTGGATGCACAGAATTCATGCATGGGGTGGTGGGGGTCCCTCAGCCTGGCCTGAACCCTCTTGAAATCCAGGACCCCTGGGGGGGATGTTCAATCAAGCCTATACCAGCAGTTGGACAATTCAGGATGCCTCACTTCTAACCGCCTGCCAGGACAAGGAACCCCCCTGGGGAGGAACCACAGGAAGGCTCCCAAGTGTGTCTGGCCAGTCTCACCCAGTCCCAATCAGCCAGACCCCAACAGCAAGCTAACCTACCAGTCAGAGTGTCTTCCCTCTCAAGGTCGGTGTGGGTCATAGCGACTGGTTGAATGATCAGACACTTAGCATATCAGGCTTTTATTTTCTATATATATAAAAACCACCCATCTGCTCACTCCTAACCACACACCTGCTCACTCCTAACCACTCGCCTGCTCACTCCTTACCGCTTGGCTCGCAGCTCCTTAGCACTGCCACAGAGTCAGGAGAGGCTCCTGCCACTGCTGCTGCACTTGTCAACCGTGAGCCTGACTTCTGGCTGAGCAGCGCTCCTGCTGTGAGAGCACACTGACCACCAGGAGGCAGCTCCTGATGGTCATCTGCCCCCCTGGTGGTCAGTGCACATGATAGCAACTGGTCATTCTGTCATAACATTCGCTTAGGCTTTTATATATCTTATATAATAATCCTATATAATAATAGAGGAATGTGCAAATTATCCAGGATGCCCTCACAGGTAACGACTGGCAGGAGCGGGTAGGTGTGGCTTCATGCTGCTCAAGACCAGGGGACGTGAGGCTGTGTCAAATAAAGTAAAATGCATTCACATGCCCTAAAGCACAGACATCCCAGCAGATAACTCAGTGCAGGTTATTGTGTCATCACAATGATGACACAATAAATCACAATGATGACACAATACTGATTACACAATAAACTTCATTTAAAGTTGCCCAGGAAGGCTGCTGAGGCTTTCATCTGTCCCTGTCTACACGGAAGATGACAGGATTCTGTTTTCTCAGCACCCAGGTAGGGGGCCTCCCTGGGCAGCTCTCCCCTCCACGCCCTGCACAGGACCGGTGCTCCGCTCCCGACCAGGAGCCCCGAAGGGAGGGAGCAAGGTGCTTCCCCGGGACCCTGTTCTCCCTGGGAGTCAGTGTTCATTTGGTCAATCCTCACCTGAGAACATTTTTCTATTGATTTTTTTTATTTTTTATTAGAGAGAGTGGAAGTGGGGGAGAAAGACAGAAAATAATATGAGAGACATCAATTGGTTGCCTCTTGCTGAATCCCCAACCAGGGCCCAGGATTTAGCCTGCAACCCAGGTTCATGCCCTTGATCGGAATCCAACCCGGTACCCTTCAGTCCGCCTGCAGAAGCACTATCCACTGAACCAAACCAGCATTTTTTTTTTCTTTTTAAGTCCTCCTCTAAGGATTTTATTTTCATTGATTCTAGAGAGAGAGGAAGGGAGAGGGTAAGAGAGAGAAACATTGATCAGCTGCCCAAGCAATCTGGCAGGGATAGAACCCACAACCTGTGAATGTGCCCTCACCTGGAATTGAACCCATGACCCTTAGGCACATGGAAGGATACTCTAATTACTGATCCACACTGACCAGGGCCTGGAGGTACAATCAAAAAAATTTTCAGATCTTTCCTGGCCAGGTGGCTCAATTGGTTGGAGTCTCAACTTGTAACCAAAGGATTTCCTACTGGATTCTAGGTTTGGGCACACACTTAGGTTTAGGTTAGGTCCCTCTGGATCAGCAGGTGCAGAGGCAGCCTGCTGGTATTTCTCTGTTACATGGATGTTTCTCTCTCTAAAAACCAATTTTAAAAATATCCTCAGATCTAAAATTTTATTTGGTTCTTTTTTAAATTTTATTTTTTCATTTACAGTTCACATTCAATATCCTATCCTATATAATAAAACCCTAATATGCAAATCAACCGAACAGTGGAATGACTGGTCACTATGAACTGACAACCAGGGAGCAGATGCTCAACATAGGAGCTGCCCCCTGGTGGTCAGTGCACTCCCACAGGGGGAGCACCACTCAACCAGAAGCCGGGCTCACAACTGGCGAGTGCAGCGGCGGTGATGGGAGTCTCTGCAGCAGCACTAAGGAGCAGCGAGCTGAGCATTAGGGCGCAGCAAGCAGGTGGGCAGTAAGAAACGAGGGGTTCCAGACTGAGAGGGGATACAGGCCAGGCTGAGGAACCCTCCCTACCCCCAGTGCATGGATTTTGTGCACCGGGCCTCTAATATAGATAATAAAAGCCTGATATGCTAAGTGTCTGACCATTCAGCCAGTCACTATGATGCACACTGACTACCAGGAGGCAGATGCTCTGACCGGTAGGTTAGCTTGCTGCTGGGATTCAGCTGATCAGGACTGGGTGAGATGGGCTGGACACACTCGGGAGCCTTTCTGTGGCCCTCCCTGAGCCCAATTGTGCACCAGTAGGGCCCCTTGGCCTGGTCCACACCCTCTGCAATCTGGGACCCTTCAGGGGATGTCAAAGAGCCAGTTTCCCAGATCCCTGCAGGTGGGACCAAGGAACCCCATTGGTGCACAACTTCATGCACTAGGCCTCTGGTATATATAGAATAAACTTGCTTAAGTAGACCTGCTTCCTGATTTAGCTAAACGTTTTCCAGTCCAGTGAAGCACCCCAACTTCTCTTTCAGGTAATTTTCAGCAACACCGCAGTAAATATAAACACAAAGCAGATTATTATTGTAGATCAATAGCAGGGAGAATATAGGGTAAAATATTTAACTACAGTGGTATTTGACTATATTCTGTGCAGTGAGAAAACCTGAAATCATTTTCAAGGTCCACCATTTCTTACTTCTTTTCAGTCAGGTCAAGTTTCTAAGCTTTCTAAATCTCCGTTTTCCAGCTAATGAAAAGAAAATAGAATTCTACTGAGTCTTCTATCTACCTACTCCAGGACTTGTGTGAGGATCAAATGAGATGAGACACAGGAAAATGCTTTACAGACATTTGGTTAAAGTATAAAATGTTTGCAAGGACACACAAATCCAGGAAGAACAGAAAGTCTCAAGCAAGATGAACCCTTAAATATATACACCAAGGCAAAGCTTAAAGACAAAGAAATAATTTTAAAAGTCACAAGAGAAAGACATTTCATTACCTACAAGGGAGCTCCAATTAGACTACAAGTTGACTTCATAACAGAAATCTCTTCAGCCAGAAGAGGTTTGCATGAAATGTTCAAAGTGATGAAAAGCAAGGATCTACAACCAAGACTAAAATGGAAAGAGATAGCCCTGGCCAGGTAGCTGAGTTGGTTAGAGCATCATTCTGATACACCAAGGTTGTGGGTTCAATCCCAGGCAGGGAACATACAATAATCAACTAATTGATGCATAAATAAATAAATGAAACAAAAAAAGCAATGCTTATCTCTCTTTCTGCCTTCCCCTCTCTATAATCAAACAATAAATAAATAAAATTTAAACTATAAAATTTATGGATAAATTAAGATCTTCCCAGACAAGAAAAAGCTTTTAAAGAAGTTCATTATCACCAAATCAGTATAACAAGAATTGTTAAAGGATCTTCTTTTAAAAGGAAGGGGGGCTCTGACCAGTTTGGCTCAGTGACTAGAGCATTGGGCCACGGACTGAAAGGTCCTGGGTTTGATTCTGGTCAAAGGCATGTACCTTGGTTGTAGGCTCAATCCCCAGTGGGGGCATGCAGAAGGCAGCTGATTGATGTTTCTCTCTCATCGATGTATCGAACTCTCTATCCCTCTCCTTTCCTCTCTAAAAGATTTTAAAATCTATTAAAAAGAAAGGGGGGGGGGGGAAGATGAACATAGTTATAAAAAATAAAATAGCAATAAATCATACCTATCAGTGATTGCTTTAAGTATAAGTGGTTTAAATGCTCCAATCAAAAGGTATATGAGCCTAGACCAGTTTGGCTCAATGGATAGAGCGTTGGCTTGGGGACTGAAGGGACCTGGGTTCGATTCCGGTCAAGGGCATGTACCTTGTTTGCGGGCATATCCCCAGTAGGGGGTGTGCAAGAGGCAGCTGATCGATGACTCTCTCTCATCGATGTTTCTAGCTCTCTAACTCTCTCCCTTCCTCTCTGTACAAAATCAATAAAATATATATATTTTTTTAAAAAGGTATATGGAAGCTGAATGGATAATAAAACAAGATCCATATACATGCTATCTACAAGAGATGCACTTCAAAACAAAAAATACACACAAACTAGAAGTAAAGGGATGAAAAATGATATTTCATGCAATGGAGAGGGGGGGGAGTGGACAGTGTCTAGTGTCTGTGGGGACAGCCCTCGATCAGGGAGTGGACAGTGCCTGTAGGCACAGCCCCCGGTCAGGGAGTGGACAGTGTCTGCGGGCACAGCCCCCGGTCAGGGAGTGGACAGTGTCTGCGGGCACAGCCCCCGGTCAGGGAGCGGACAGTGTCTGTGGGCACAGTCCCCGGTCAGGGAGTGGACAGTGTCTGTGGGCACAGCCCCCGGTCAGGGAGTGGACAGTGTCTGTGGGCACAGCCCCCGGTCAGGGAGTGGACAGTGTCTGTGGGCACAGCCCCCATTCAGGGAGTGGACAGTGTCTGTGGGCACAGTCCCCGGTCAGGGAGTGGACAGTGCCTGTGGGCACAGCCCCCGGTCAGGGAGTGGACAGAGTGGACAGTGTCTGTGGGCACAGCCCTAGGTCAAGGAGTGGACAGTGTCTGTGGGCACAGCCCCCGGTCAGGGAGTGGACAGTGTCTGTGGGCACAGCCCCCGGTCAGGGAGTGGACAGTGTCTGTGGGCACAGCCCCCGGTCAGGGAGTGGACAGTGTCTAGTGTCTGTGGGCACAGCCCTAGGTCAAGGAGTGGACAGTGTCTGTGGGCACAGCCCCCGGTCAGGGAGTGGACAGTATCTGTGGGCACAGCCCTCGGTCAGGGAGTGGACAGTATCTGTGGGCACAGCCCCCGGTCAGGGAGTGGACAGGGTCTGCGGGCACAGCCCCCGGTCAGGGAGTGGACAGGGTCTGCGGGCACAGCCCCTGGTCAGGGAGTGGACAGTATCCGTGGGCACAGCCCCCGGTCAGGGAGTGGACAGGGTCTGCGAGCACAGCCCCCGGTCAGGGAGTGGAGAGTGTCTTTGGGCACAGCCCCCAGTCAGGGAGTGGACAGTGTCTGTGGGCACAGCCCCCGGTCAGGAAGCGGAGAGTGTCTGCGGGCACAGCCCCCGGTCAGGGAGTGGACAGTGTCTGTGGGCACAGCCCCCAGTCAGGGAGTGGACAGTGTCTGTGGGCACAGTCCCCGGTCAGTGAGTGGACAGTGTCTGTGGGCACAGCCCCCAGTCAGGGAGTGGACAGTGTCTGTGGGCACAGCCCCCGGTCAGGGAGTGGACAGTGTCTAGTGTCTGTGGGCACAGCCCCCGGTCAGGGAGTGGACAGTGTCTGTGGGCACGGCCCCTGGTCAGGGAGTGGACAGTGTCTGTGGACACAGCCCCCGGTCAGGGAGCGGACAGTGTCTAGTGTCTGTGGGCACAGCCCCCGGTCAGGGAGCGGACAGTGTCTGCGGGCACAGTCCCCGGTCAGGGAGTGGACAGTGTCTGCGGGCACAGCCCCCGGTCAGGGAGCGGACAGTGTCTGCGGGCACAGCCCCCGGTCAGGGAGCGGACAGTGTCTGTGGGCACAGCCCCCGGTCAGGGAGTGGACAGTGTCTGCGGGCACAGCCCCCGGTCAGGGAGCGGACAGTGTCTGCGGGCACAGCCCCCGGTCAGGGAGCGGACAGTGTCTGCGGGCACAGCCCCCGGTCAGGGAGCGGACAGTGTCTGTGGGCACAGCCCCCGGTCAGGGAGTGGACAGTGTCTGTGGGCACAGTCCCCGGTCAGGGAGTGGACAGTGTCTGTGGGCACAGCCCCCGGTCAGGGAGTGGACAGTGTCTGTGGGCACAGCCCCCGGTCAGGGAGTGGACAGTGTCTGTGGGCACAGCCCCCGGTCAGGGAGTGGACAGTGTCTGTGGGCACAGCCCCCGGTCAGGGAGTGGACAGTGTCTGTGGGCATAGCCCCCAGTCAGGGAGTGGACAGAGTGGACAGTGTCTGCGGGCACAGCCCCCAGTCAGGGAGCGCACAGGGTTTGTGGGCACAGCCCCCGGTCAGGGAGTGGACAGTGTCTGTGGGCACAGCCCCCAGTCAGGGAGTGGACAGTGTCTGTGGGCACAGTCCCCGGTCAGGGAGTGGACAGTGTCTGTGGGCACAGCCCCCAGTCAGGGAGTGGACAGTGTCTGTGGGCACAGCCCCCGGTCAGGGAGTGGACAGTGTCTGTGGGCATAGCCCCCGGTCAGGGAGTGGACAGAGTGGACAGTGTCTGCGGGCACAGCCCCCAGTCAGGGAGCGCACAGGGTTTGTGGGCACAGCCCCCGGTCAGGGAGCGGACATTGTCTGCGGGCACAGCCCCCGGTCAGGGAGCGGACAGTGTCTGTGGGCACAGCCCCCGGTCAGGGAGTGGACAGGGTCTGTGGGCACAGCCCCCGGTCAGGGAGTGGACAGTGTCTAGTGCCTGTGGGCATAGCCCCCGGTCAGGGAGTGGACAGGGTCTGTGGGCACAGCCCCCGGTCAGGGAGTGGACAGGGTCTGTGGGCACAGCCCCCGGTCAGGGAGTGGACAGTGCCTGTGGGCACAGCCCCCTGCATCCGGGAGCAGCAGGAGCTGTGGCTCCAGCTGGCCGCTTGCATGGGCAGCCCCCTCCGACGCGCTGATGGCATTGCTCTCCTCCTTTGCATGATTTATTTCTGGCTCGCTTCCAGCCTGTTCCTTTCCCATTGCTGGCTTCTTTGCTGCCATCCAGCTCTGCTAAGAATTACTAATTGGCGCGTCAGAAGCTCAGGAAGAGGCCAGGAAGCTCGGGCAAGACATGGTTGTGGCTTCAGCTGGAGCACCATGGCCTTTAAACCTGGAAGAATCTGTTTCTAGTGCCCTCTTGGGGCCATTTCTGAGAACTGCAATGGAAGCAGCTAAATAGTGATCCCGCTGGTCTGTATGCGGAGAAACCCTTTTCTTTACTTCTGGCTTTAGAAGACCAGTCTATCTTTTCTGAATGAAACATGGCTTTAAAATTGTCAAGAGCGTACGTAGCAGTCACAAGGCCCGAGCCATGGCCAGGAAACTAAATTCTCCCAGGAAACAAGCTCTTGATGGGTAAGATTCAGCAAACTAGCTCCATGTTTTAGCCAATATCCAGATAAAATCA